>NC_137683.1:13022842-13295342 GCF_963989245.1 Nansenia antarctica
ATTTATGACTACATGAATTGTGCGATGTTGGATCACTTCACTTGTTGTTCCCTATAAACATGCATTACTCATCATAACTGCTTATGAAAGGTGAGGTTGCTTCACTGGAGTGCCTTATTTGATATGTTATACTGTAAGTACACATTAATTATGCTTATTTACAAATGTTTGTTACTCAATAATTAATGTTAGTAACTCCTTCATACAACTAATTATAAACCATTTATAAACCCTTTACTTATGGAACACACCTAGCACCTCTCAAGCCAATTGTCTCATTACCTTTGGTGCCTCGAAATAAGTGGACTACGTATAAAAAGTGTTGCAAATATATAGGTAAAAGCAATACAAAAACCCTCACAAATAAAACCTGCTAATCCATACCTCATCATAGTAATTGTTTGATTTAAAATCCAAACATTTTGAAAAAAAGATCAACTGTCACTGTCCCGATAATTACAGAGGGATTACCGTACACAGTATGCACTTCACACAACATTGAAATGAATGCAAATATCTTTCATAGTGGCATAAAACAAGTCTGTGGCCCCTGCTCTCTTAACATTTACAAAGAATCCATCACATGCAGTCTGCAAAGTAAGCATTATGCTAGATATACTGTAACAAACACAACGCTAATAATATCCCCCTCCCCTGTCTCTCTCTGTCGCAGGCATGCACATGCAAGCGCACAGACACGCACACACACACACACATAGACCATTCACCATTCATAAAGCCGGCTTCTACACCACAGTAGAGAACACGAGTGGCATCAGAATAGACAGTGAAGACAAGGCAAAGTAGAATCAAATAACAGGGTGAAAGGCAGCGTATTCCTGCTATGTATGTGTTTATCTCCGAAAAGTACACACTAGTCCATCAGCACTTTGTCTCTCATTAACATTGTCTCGTTATCAATTGATACGTCAGACAAAATAAAAAAGACTCATCTCCCTTCTCCCTAGCAAATAACATGTCAGACAGATGATCAATCTGTGACCCCGTTCTATCCGACACGAGTCATTGTTATGATTGTGAACAAAACAAATTCGTCATTAGCTGCTTACTTGAGGCAGAGAGATTTTCTCACTTGTGTTGTGGTGAGTCAGGGAGGATGGAGAGCATATTGGAGATGGAGACAGAGAGGGAGAGAAGGAGAGAGAGAGAGGGAGAGATGGAGACAGAGAGGGAGAGAAGGAGAGAGAGAGAGAGGGAGAGATGGAGACAGAGAGGGAGAGAAGGAGAGAGAGAGAGGGAGAGATGGAGACAGAGAGGGAGAGAAGGAGAGAGAGAGGGAGAGATGGAGACAGAGAGGGAGAGAAGGAGAGAGAGAGGGAGAGATGGAGACAGAGAGGGAGAGAAGGAGAGATGGAGACAGAGAGGGAGAGAAGGAGAGAGAGAGAGGGAGAGATGGAGACAGAGAGGGAGAGAAGGAGAGAGAGGGGGAGAGAAGGAGAGAGAGAGGGAGAGAGAAGGAGAGAGAGAGGGAGAGATGGAGACAGAGAGGGAGAGAAGGGGAGAGAGAGGGAGAGAGAAGGAGAGAGAGAGAGGGAGAGATGGAGACAGAGAGGGAGAGAAGGGGAGAGAGAGGGAGAGAGAAGGAGAGAGAGAGGGAGAGATGGAGACAGAGAGGGAGAGAAGGAGAGAGAGAGGGAGAGAGAAGGAGAGAGAGAGGGAGAGAGAAGGGGAGAGAGAGGGAGAGAAGGAGAGAGAGAGGGAGAGATGGAGACAGAGAGGGAGAGAAGGAGAGATGGAGACAGAGAGGGAGAGAAGGAGAGAGAGAGAGGGGGAGATGGAGACAGAGAGGGAGAGAAGGAGAGAGAGAGGGAGAGAAGGATAGAGAGAGGGAGAGAGAAGGAGAGAGAGAGGGAGAGATGGAGACAGAGAGGGAGAGAAGGAGAGAGAGAGGGAGAGATGGAGGCAGAGAAGGAGAGAGAAGGAGAGAGATGTCAGTCTTGACTCTCTCCCTCTGTCACCTGGGGACTGATGATCATTAAGCACCTCTCCTTTCTCACCCCCGGATGTGCCTCGCTCACTAATTGGTCAGATTAACCGTTTTAGCAGCACCATGACAACCAACAGCATAAAAGAAATGCTCTCGGTGAGCTGCCTGTATTCTAACCGTCTCTCTTCTAAACGCACTCTCTAAAGTGCTTAAACGTTTGACATATAGGCGAGTGGTTATGTGTGGCTGAGAAAGCATTGTACTGTATGTATGTGTACGTGTACGTATGTGTGGGTGGATAGGTAAACGAGTGGGCGACTCAAGAGTGGAGTCTTAGAAAAGGAACCCAACAGCATACCGTGTCATCCGTTTGACACTGACATTCTCCACGGTAATTAAAGCGAGCGGATGAAAACGTTGTAAACTAACACTTGAGTCGACGAGGCACAAAAGATAGTGGAAAAATCACAATTTAGTCACTTTCTTTCCTTCCATCGACCTGTATAATCATTTTTGTAACAGGGATGAACGTTAATATGATTCCACAAGAGGGGGCTAAACATTGAAGGAGATGAGAATAGTCTCTCCCCTGACTAAAAAAAGCACATTATCATTAGTCATTCATTCTAATGTGCGAGTTACATACACCACTGAGCTTCTCCATTAGAGGAGCGGGAACTTCATCCTCTTACGCGGCCAATGCACATAACTGAACATGAAAGGCTCGGAGAACCACCTCGGCTAAACAGGGGGGTGGGAATGGATTTGCAGTGTACTTGCTAAAATAAAGCAGGTGTCCGGGTTATTTTAGGTGCCTTGGTTAAGGTGATGATTCACCTGTGCATGTGATATGTAGATGTTCTCAAAAGCACAGAGTTTCTATAAAGTTGACTGCCAACACATACCGTATATGGGAAACTCATGATTTTACATTTGGGGCTATGGCTAGTAAAGTTTCATGCATTAAAGAGCAAATATACTTTTGAGGTGTCCCTGACGAATAAGTAGCCGTATATATTTTTAAAAATGCCGGTCGAGAGAGGACGCTGGCGTTGCTTCTTCGCCGCTTCTCCGCCCGAAATCTAGATATAAAGTACTTGCAGTATACAGAGTAGATTGTCCTACAAAGACACTTAGATTTAGATTTAGTAATCTAAAAATTAATTAGACCCCTATACTTTCTTTTATTTCTTTTTTTGTTTCTTTTTATTTTACTATTCAACCTTTTCAGTTTGTAAACGTCTTTGAGTGTCTAGAAAAGTGCTATATAAGTCTAATGTATTATTATTATTATTATTATTATTATTATTATTATTATTATTATTATTATTAATATTATTATTATTATTATTATTATATGCAAATAAGTACCAGTATTCAAATTCTAAAGCAAATGAAAATACTGGAAAGAGATGACCTGGTTGGGTCTGATTCCATCTATGATAGTCAGAGCACTTCCTCTTCCTCACCAGCCAATCAGAGCACAGACTTGACTGGTCCATCCCAATATCTATGTGCCAAAAGCTCAAACAAAGAAAATGTGCCAGAGTTATGTCCGACGGTTTCTGAGTCGATATGATCAGCACAAAATGTCCTTATGATGAGAAATGATCTCTGGGTAACCTCGGAAAAAACTCTTATTTGATCTTGTCTAAGTGGTTTGCCGGTAGTCAGGCCCAGACATAATGACTCATGGTTACCCAACTGACTATGTCATCTGTATGCACAGTTCAACACTTCCTTTACTTCTGGAGCAGGTGAAATCAAAAGGTCGCAGGGAGACCTGCATCCTCAATGCCAGCGCCAGCACCATTCTTATTAACTGATAGCTTGGGTCTGGTTCTCAAATCTAGACATGAGTGACTGGAATAAGAAATGCAGCAGTACGAGCATAATGATTGATAACTTGCATTGATCATGCACTACTACATTCCACTCTTTGAACAAAAAAACCCCCTGCATTAGTGACTATTTGATGTAAATACACCACATCGAGCGACCACAGCACACTAATGTTGTTTTCCCATGATTCCGACATAAAAGTTATGAGACATGAGTCAAGGTGGCTACAAGCTGACACAGAAACAGAGCGCAAATATCATGTAAAAATATGCATTACATACATGACCCCTGTAAGCTCCCTTATTGCCCAGTGGAATATCATAAAAAATACATGTCCGCGGTAGTACATCTATAACAGACAGCCCAGCTAGCCCAGTGCAGTGCCACTGTTAGATATACTCAGGGGCAGGCAGGCTGAAATATGAGGACTGTGGGGCCGCTCTTCCCAGAATGCTAAACTCTCCGAGAGCCACTGTGCCCTGCAACCAATCTGACGCCTAATTAATCCTGAAGGTCTTTTGTTCCGCTGAGGCTTCCCTCCTTTCCCTCCACACTCCATCCATCCTCTCTCACCCAGTCTGCCCCTCATCTTTCCCTGCCAGTTTCCAATGCCTCTCCCTCCCCTCCTCCTCCCCCGCCCTCCCCCCTGCCCCCCCCCCCCCCCCCCCCCCCCCCTCCAGCCCCAGACCAAGCAGGCGATTGGTCCCAGAGAGCATGACAAATGTATATGAATGTTTGTTTGGAAGTTCTCAATGGAATACAGGACTGGACCCGTTTTATTTTGTGTTCAGGAGATGCCTTTTTTTTGCTGTGGTAATATTGTTTTATTTCATTAGATACTGTATATCAACGACTGCATTTTATTATTATAGGATATCCTAGCAATGTACTTGTCAATTAGAGGTATTCACTCTACGTCAAAGAATAAGCTAAAATTGTATATACTATTTATATTGAGTTGTATAATTTCAAATCATTTGATAATCATTTGATATTAAATAGAAAAACAAGTTCAGTTTTTTTACATAACTGCTCTCCAAGGGACCAACAGTTGAACCTCTACAGACACATGTCCTCATCAGCTATGGGAAGTGATCCAGTCCCAGAGTAACCCAAGGACATGCGGTGTACTGTGGCCCAGAGGGAGAACTCTAGACGGGCCCGATGGGGATACTGGAGGCCCAGGCTCCTTAGAGGTTTTAGGGCCCTAGTGGGTCTAAATACCCAGCCAGGCGTGTGAACGGGTGGGGTTACAACCACTGTCAGGAGACGGGGGGGGCTGGATGAAAACTAGCCTCCCTCCCTGTCTGGAAGGTCATTTAAAGGGCATGGCCAGACCCTCGCCTCTCATCCCTCCTCTCTTTTCTCTTTTTCCATTCATGCCTGGGAGGTGGAGATAAACCTACACGCGCCAGGCACACAGGACCAATAGCCGTGATTTATCGGAAGCCATTTGGGTACCTGAGCTTCTATGAAATTGTAATGAACTTGATTATGCTTTTAATGAAGTGTGAGGGGTTCTTCAGGAATGATTATAGCCACGCGTGCGGTTAGGAGCCGAGGGAGAGAGACATGTCAGAGGGAATGAGCTAGAGCGGGGAAGTCAGACTGGGTTTGGGAGAGGTTAGCGCAGGGGCTAGCCCACCATCTATGGATGAGTGGGCCGTTATAGGAGAGGTGACTTGGACTCAACCTCATTTCATTTCACCCTGCTAAGGGATTTTTGCAGGGCGTACAAACCGTGTGCTGACAGGGTGAAACAGATTTAATAGCCTTATAGGTCATATTTTGCATAAGTATTAGACAGTTCATGATGGTCATAACCTTTTCCGTGTACAAAGTGCCTCCGTTAACTGGGAAAACATTATTGTTCCATCATTTCAGACACGAAGCCTTTTTCTCCATTGAATTTCCCTTGACTTACAGTGAAAACTGATATGGATACCGTATCAGGTAGAATAAGAACATCTCATGGAAAACCGACAGATTCCGGAGGGTTTTTAAATAATGCTATTAGACATGCAAGCCATTTGTTTACGGTTTATCATGAATTTGACTGTGGTACCAAGTCTCTTACCGACTCATCTGTGAATAAAACGGGCGTTGGGACTTCTCTATAGGCATGTGTGTCAGTTCATCTACACTTGTGACGAATGCTGAGTCTGTAACACTGTCTGCAGGTCTCGAAGGTGCTAATCCATTTCTCTAATAATGTGTTTTTCACACCTTCTCCTCCGTTGGAATCTTCTAAATGGGTGCTTACCCGTTCGTCCACAATTGCTAATTTGTTGTGGCAATATTAATTAATGATTTTTGCTTCATGGCTGTTTATATTGAGACAGATTAGAAGTCAAGAGATTAGAAAAAGAAAACAATCGGTAAATGCTGGACGGTGGGGGTCACCTTCACGTGTCTGAAATCATATTCAATTTGCCGGGGTGGGGAAATTACCACGCTAGATGAGTCCATATCCAGGCGTGTCTTCTACTGTGTGCCTTCAGAGCGGATGAATGAAACCATATTGAGTGAAGCTACACAAAAACACAAGCACAGATGCATGTGAATGAGAAATAAAAAAAAGTGAGTCACTAACATGTTCCAGTAGGTCAAATGGTAAATAAAGGTAAATGGACTGCACTTATATAGCGCTTTTTTTGCTGCTCCAAAGCGCTTTACAATGGCCTCTCATTCACCCATTCACATACACATTCACACACCAATGGTGGCAATGCCATGCAAGGCGCTGGCCTGCTTACTGGGAGCAATTTTGGGGTTCAGTGTCTTGCCCAAGGACACTTCGACATGTGGCCAGCCGGGCTCGAACCAGCGATCTGCCAACCTTGTGATCATTAGGCGGCGACTCTACCTCCTGCGCCACAGCCGCCCCGTAACACATTGGGATAGTCCTCTATAGACGATGTACAGTTGTTTAAACTATCAACAAACTATCAACTGCAACTTTGCTGATATACAGCAGATTGCTAGGGATACGGTTAGGGCTTGGGTTAAGGCTAGGGTTATGTTTGGGTTTAGTTTAGGTTTAGGAAAAAGGGTTAAGGTTAGGGTCAGGTCTAGGGTTATGGTGAGTGGATAGTTAATTTAAATGTTTTGACAGTTAGTTTCTACTGAAGTTAGTCTACACACCATCTATTTGGGACTATCCAAATTAAATGTTAACAAATGTGACATTTGAATACTATAAACTGCATTGATGCTTATGGGTCAAACCCATTACATCAATCATACACCCGGCTATAAGTGAATATGACATCATTGGTCAAACCTACAGTATAAACATACAGTATACGAATCTTAACCAGCAGAAGATAATAACATTTGGCCCTCAGCGTCCATTCCCTCCTGCTAGCCTTGTAAACCTCATTGTGATTCTAGCCTGTGAGTGCATTTCCTTATTCAAATGGGTGTAATCCAAGGTCAGGGAGCGAGATGGCCTTACAGTGACACAGTCACTGATCCGCCATTGTCCTTCAGCCGAGCAGAGACTCAGCATCTTCCTGAAGTCTTGGGTTGACTTGGCAATGCCGCAGATCTTTGTAACGGTGAGGAGAGATTAAGTGCCCAATCAAGCTGGGAAGACAAGGTAATCATTCCACTCAGTAGTACGTGACACGGTCTGATGAAAAGGTCTGCATGTCACCAATTCTCAAAAAAAAGTTTAGCCCTCTCGATATAACAAACAACAGTTTTAGTACCACTAAATACTTATAATGTGAGAATTGGATTCACTGGGCTAATGGGTAAGTGATACATGGCTTGTAAACAAACTTACGTTTTAGGATGTGTTCAAAAGCAAGGACTGTGTGATCATCTAATTATGTGTAGTTATGTGTTTTTAGCATATTGATGTTCTCTCAGCATGTTGTGATGTGCTAAACATGCAGTTAGATGTTCATAGCGATGTTCTTTCTTAGCTCCTCCCTAGATACCAACGCGATAGTAGCCAACACGATTCAGAGCGTTTTTCTCTGGTGTTTGGTTTGAGGAGTACCAACATTCAAATAAGCATATCTTCTTCAACTATATGTATGTATGATAATCATACATATACAATCTGCACTTTCATAATCTGTAAAAAAAAAATGAAACATTACCGTGACCGTGGGGACTTTTTCTCCAGACCCTGTCACATACGGCCAGAGTTCTGAAGCGAAATTACTGTACATTCACTTCTCACTTCACAGTGGAGTTTGAAATCTCACAGGCCTGGGGAGTGGGTGTCCTTGGATGTATCCATTTGGATGCATCCATTTGTTAGGATGGTAAACAGAAGCAGAAGACAAACAACCCTAAACAGCCTTGGAGTTACTGGAGTTCTCACATGATTCCATTCTCAGCCGTGGAGGCCTCAGCGACATAGTACATTTACATTGTTACCAGTGTTGCCAGATGGAATTGTTTTCCAGCCTAATCACAGTCTAAAAACCGTCCAGTGTGATCATAAGTAGCCCAATTGGGCTGGAATAGTAGCCCAATCTGGCAACACTGATTGTTACCATTTACATTGGTACCATTTAGCAGACACTTTTATCCAAAGTGACTTACAATAGATTGTATTGATAGAATAGACAAGAGATTCCAGGGACAGTCTCCCTGGAGTAATTTAGGGCTAAGTGCCTTACTCAAGAGCACACTACACTGCAAAAAGTACATCTAAGTAAGATGAAATATCTTAAATCAAGGCAATATTTGCTTGTTATTTGTCTGACTGTACTAGTTTTAAGATATCTTCTAAAAAATGTTTATTGGAAAGTGAAATGTTCCTGTTCTGTTGACAGATAATGCTGCTTATTCTAAGTAATATTTCCCCCATTTCATTGCTTTTTCTTTCTTGATTTTTAGAGAGTAGTGTAGAGAGAGTTTCTTGCAGTGTAGTGGTGGGTTCCCAGATGGGATTTGAACTCATGACCTTCTGATCACCAGTCCAACTCACTATCCACTAGAACACCACTAACCAAATCCATGTGGGAGCATCCCTTCTCCGGGATATACCTAGATCTAGATCTACCAATCTGCGGCTTGGTCAGTCCAGTCTGTCAATGCCAATAGCCCGCTCGATTGGCTCATATTCCCGGACACCAGGGCGCAGATCTGTCTCTTCATCGGTGTAGCCACGTGCCAATCTCCAACGAGTGCCTCACAGTCACAGCAGTTGAAGAAACCCCTCCCTTTTAAGATGAAGCTGCCCAACAGGGAGGGTCGCCCCCTGCAGGTTGTTACACTCAGGGTTGGGGGCGTACATGATGGATGTTCTGTGAGAGGTGCTCGGTCGGGTCAATTACGCACGGCCCACGTCAACGTCCCAGAATTCCAAGCTGTATTTCTAGCCCTACGGCACCATCCATTTCTTTTTTGTTGAACGGTTTTTATTGGTTTTCCAAATGAGTTAACATCCTTACCCCAACCCTCCCATCCCCTCCCTCCCTGATCCTCCCAACCCTCCCCCTTGTCTCCGCTTTAGTCCAAACGGCACCCTCCATTTCTGCAGAGACCAGGATCACGTCCCGAGACGACAATGTCGGTGGGTCTGCCCTCGTGAGCGATCGATACAGTCCAGAGTGCCAGAGCTCCTCTCCTCTGGCGCCTATATGACCTGAAGAGGGGACGTTTTGAGGAATGGTGCAAGAGCTGTGGGATGGTACCTTATCAGTGCCGTGTCACCCAGGTCCTATCGCACCTGCAAGAACTGCTCAATAAGGGCAAGGTCTTCTCGCTGTTAAAGTTTACCTGGCGGTTATTTCAGACGGCCACATAGTAGACTGCCTTGGTGCTTGAGGATCTCACCAGCATCTGTTTTGAACCCTTGGATATAGCAGATATTCGGATACTATCCTAGAAAATGTCCTTGTTGCTCGTGCCTGGCCAAGTGCGTGAGTGACTTGCAGGTGCTCTCGGTCCATCCTTCGTGTACTCAAGTTGCACCTGGTGATGCTAGGGTTACGTAGCAGCCTAGCGTTGCATTCGTTCACAAAGTCATTACTCTGACTTACAGCAGTAACGCTATTGAGCTCCTCCCCTTCTATCCAACTGCCTTCTCCCAACAAACAAAGGCACCTGAACACCCTCTGTCCTGCGGGTGCCCATGTTTAGTTTGTACATTTCTTTATTAGGATAAAACCCCTTGAGTCCATCCATGTCTACATGGATAGAACGCGCTCGTTCAGGAGATGTTACCAGCTGTGTGTTTGTCTCACTAACCCCATACGGGGCAAATTATTGTCCAAACTGTGCCTTTCCCACTGGTCTGTGGATACTTCTGGTGTGGTGTACATTTGCTGGGGTCTGCAGCCCCCTTTGGTATCTGTGCACATTCCACTAGAGAGATGGCTGTCTCTTGGGCCCTGTTTCAGGGGATCTCTATTTCTGAGATCTGTGCTGCCACCAGCAAGACTTCCCCACACACATTTGTGAGCTGAAGCTGAGTGTTGGTTGGGTATGTGGCCGTGAACCCTTGCTGTGAGACCCCTCACCTCGATGCCCCTCTTGACCGTTAATACAAAGCAGCTAGCCTGCAGATGTTTGATTTCAGGTTACTAGGCAACAGTCCAGTTGCGGAACCATTTTTTGTTGACGGAGCCAAAATAAATGTTTAAATAAACAAACAAATCATAATCTGTTGTCACTTATTACTGTTAACTAATAAATTGCGCTGTAGAACTGTTGTATGAAAGCAATATCACACTCGAGGTCGTGCTGTTATACTGAATATCAGCACGGCTGTGATTCAGTCGTAGGCACGAGGCCGCAGGCCGAGGCAGTTGACGTATGCCACTGTGTAGGTATTGTCTATTCTGACCAGCACTCCCTCTCGTGTGATATTGCTTAATTGGCACTGGGTGGGGCTACTATGGAAACACCCTGGTCTTTACCAGGCGTGATTGAATAGCTCTTCAGCAAATAGGAAAGTGTAGAGTGAGGGGTCTCCCTCCTCTCCTTCAGAGAACCTGGGTGTTAATCATAACTTCTACTTCAAGTCTGTTCTCTTGTTAAAGCTGTACTTTTACAGCTGTCATACAGATTTCAATACCGGCCACAAATAAGAAAAATAACAATGCTTGTATTTTTCTAGAGGTTGACGAAGCAGCTACCATTGTATATTTGAGACTTTACTTATCAATACAATCTGTGTGTGTGTGTGTGTGTGTGTGTGTGTGTGTGTGTGTGTGTGTGTGTGTGTGTGTGTGTGTGTGTGTGTGTGTGTGTGTGTGTGTGTGTGTCCATCTGTTATTATTTAGAGATGTGTGGAGCCGAAGACATGTGAGCAGCATACCACACTGTTTGGATGAGTTACATTTTTAATTTAGGAGTCTCTCTCTCTCTCTCTCCCTCTCTATCTCTCACTCATCCCTTTTCTCTGCTTCTCACTCTTTTTTCTGTACAGACAGAATCAGAGGGAAGGTCTTGTCTTCTTAACCCATGCCTTGTCTCTTACCCACAACAAGTAACTGTAATTTCCCTTGTGAGCTGTTTAATCTTCATCAAAGAGAACATAGTTGTCATGAAGCGAAGCCTTAGCTCTACCTACGCTGCACCTCAATTGCAGACAGTAAAGGTAAACACATTGGTCTACAGAGAAAGGCTAATGTTGGCAAGTCTGTACTGTCTGTTCATGGGGTGCTTCCTTACCACATAACCCTGACCAGGAAAAACTCAGGGCCCTAGGTGTATTGTATGAATGGTTTATTTTCCACACTCTACGCTGTCAAATAACGGCCGGGGATTAGAAAAGTATTGGCTAGCCACAGGTAGAGCCTGAGGAAATCTCTGTCCGAGAACTAGTCCCTAAAGAGCTGGCACAAGACTGGCATTGAACCATAGCTGTGGGCCTGAGGCTAGGGCTGGCACCTACCCCAATACCAGGCCTCAGATCTGTGAGCCACTGAACTCTTGTCCTTTCACTATCTCACATGCTCACACACATACACACACACACACACACACACACACACACACACACACACACACACACACACACGCATATACACACATGCCCTAAGAGCTCATACCAGATGATCTGCAGAGAAACCTGGGGGGATTCTACATTTGATGTATGTGTGTGTCCTTCACTACTTCAGAATGACTCTTCCTCCCCATCGACAGCAGACAGCACGGCTGACTTTCAAGAATTTCCACAAGCGAGCGCTTTCTGGAACTAAACGGGCGAGGAAAATCCTTTTAAAATCCTTTTACACACCGTGGCGGGAGGGTGAAAAGAAAAGTTTCTCCCAGGCAAACATGAGCAGGTTGTTTGGTTGATGTTGTTGTTGGAAGAAGGACATTTCAGCCTGTCTGTTCCTTCAAGGCAGGAAGGGAATGCTAATACGACATACCCCATTTAATAGTACACGGTACAACACACCCACAAACACATAGTGTACACACACACACAGCCTTTAGGATAGACTCAATGAGTGAACTGCACAGCTAGTGTACCTTTGATATTGGTATTATTATCTCTATCTCAGATCTACCAATACATACTATAACAGCCTACAGCAACATGAGAAACACTGACCTAAGTTGCCTAGATACAGATGTATGACATCTTCATATGCAGGTTTAACATGAGACACAACATTCAAAGCTGTTGATTAAATTAGCGAGAGAATACATTTGCGTTTGAGTTTTTCTTTTGATATATTTCACATGCTGAAGTGAAGGTTAAAACGGTTAAAGACAACCACTCAATCCACCAAGCGACCATGACTCCGGGGTCTAATATTTAGGAGTCCCTCAAAAACTAGTTTCCGAGGCTCTGATTGCTATTTAAATATTTGGGTAAATGAGCACAGGATTGGGTCGGTGGCTTGTTTGTCGATTTGCTCTTTGCATTTCTATCTCCTTTGGGCAACAGATTGAATTAATGTTTGTAGACACTGAGATGCCACACATGAGGAAACAAGAGATTATTCAAAATTACAAAACTCTCCCAATTATAGCTTTACAAACATATGCGGAAAAAAAAAACTAATTTTGGGGACGATGCTGCTTTTTCTTGTGTCATAGGCACCGGGACAATACTTTGCTTCATTTACATGCCTTTCCGTTTGAATAGATCACTGAGCAGATTTAGTTTACCAGCCGCCTGAGCCCCCCAATGTACACACGCATTTGCATGTTTCCACTAGATACGCCACACTTTCTGTCCAAAGTAAATGTTAAGTCAGTCTGCTTACACATCTCCATGATTCCTCCTCTTTCCCCCCACTCTCTTAGCTCATCCTAACCCATATCTCTCCTCCCTCTTAATTACTTGTTGGATGGTGGTTGCTTTTCCGCTGTGCTCCTGCTGTTTTGGTTATTACAGGCCACCGTATGGACTGGAGTGCCTGCCAACGCCAAGCTGGCGCTGCTCACCTGGGGTAAATGAGGGCATCTATTCCTGCTGGGTTTGACGCCTCCCCTCCCCTCAGGTGCCAGCCTGATGTTGAAGAGGGCCTGGAGTGCGCACTGAGCCGCCTGGGTCTTCGCCAGCTTCTTGCTGCGTCCGGAGCCTTCGAATATCCTCCCGTCCACCCTGACTGCCATGATGAAGCTGCGCAGGCGGCGGCCCTCCACCCTCTCCGACAGGCACACGTAGCGCAGGCCCGGCCTCAGCTCGTTGAGCAGCACCACGGGGCTCTTGGGGGCCTCGGCGGCGGCGGGGGGGACCCCCAGCCTCTGCTTGGCCTGCACCATTAGGTCCAACGTGTGGCAGAGCAGTCGGCCGTGCCGCAGAGCGCTGGAGAGAGAGAAGCCGTCGCCCCCACATGACGAGGGCTCAAACTCCTTGAACAGAGTGTCGGGGAAGTCGGCCTGGTCCGAGGTGAAGTCGGCCGAGGGGTTGCCGACGAGGTTCCCCATGGCCAGGTGAGCCTGAGAAGCGTTGGGGAACTGGATGAAGGACTTGAGGGCCAGCTCGGCCGCTCTCATCTTGGCCTTCTTTTTGGTGGGGCCCGCGCCCTCGAAGCTGATCCCGTTGACGTCCACGGCGATGGAGAAGACGGGCGCGTGGACGGGGCCCGTCTGGGAGACGGTGCGGTACTGGAGGCCCGGCCTCAGCTCGTTCAGCTGCACCAGGGCGTTCTTTGGTGTGTCCGACCAGGACAGTTTCTTATAGATCAGTCTGAGTTGACACAGGTGTCCGTTATTGTCCTCCTCCAGAGGTCGCTTCCTTTTCAGACCGGAAGTCCCGCCTCGAGACGGATCGGTTCGAAAAAGTGATTGGCGGATTTCACTGGGTCCAATTGTGCAGTCCTCTAGGTTGCCAATGTTCCGGTTCTCTTTTACCTCTGTGCTGCTGGTGCCTGACAAAAATGACAAAAAGGGGAACATGAATATTTAGAGCTACAGTATAAACGTGTTGTTCAAGACACCAAGTTCCAAGAAATTCTGACATTACTGGGTGCTGCGCATTTCCATGTTTTCCGTGTAGAACAAATCGAGACTGCACAATCTCCCGGGGCAGATTCAGCCACTTGATACACAATGAAATGGTAATGAACAAATCTACCACCATCCCCAAGTCGACAGTCACAACGTTCCTAGTGAGGGAGGCTATCTTATTTAAGTGTTTTAAAATCCAAATCCAAATCCTCTAAAATGGGGCATTATCTGCCAAATGATTCTGTAATCTCCTACCAAATTGGTTCTGACTCTGTGGTTTAAGTGGTGAATATTTGTCCCTGTATTCATGCAAAGCACCAATGCTTTTTTGTAATGGAGGGATGGTATTGAGAGTTTTTACAAAACTGGTGGATGAAAGAACCAAGCTGTCTGCTTTATTTCACACAAAAAACATATTTTCCATCAATGAGAAAGTTGGAGCAGATGTGGTGTGCTCCTCAAACCTAGTGTCAGAAGCAAAGTAACATCATATGTTCCATATTGTATTTCTATGGGGAAATAAAGTTTCAAACCAGACATGAGAATGTCAAGGATTAAATGGGACGCTGGGATCTATCGCTAAATACACAAAGTGGAGCAGATGCAAAATGACTGTCGAGGACAGCAGAGAGTATTGTCCGTTGTCCAAAACAACCATAACATCTCTCATGATCAACGCGTGGAGGACATGAACATCTCTCCCATCCTGCTGTTGTTTTTGTGGTCTAATACATTGGCAGATGGATCACTTTCAAATGTGGCCTGGCTCTGACAGGCCAGATATGCTGGGGGGTGGTGGTGGGGGGGATGACGCAGAGTGATATGACATACTTAAACTGTCCTCGTCCTCTGTGCTCGTGGTCCCAGGACTCATGTACTTGAAGGGAGCGATCAATGCAGAGAGCATGCTGACTTTCTCTGAAAGAGAGAGACGACACACACAAGACACAATATGAGTAACACTTAGGGTCTACTCTCTACTACAGCATGGGTCGGCAACAGGCGGCCCATGGGCCATTGTTCACCGTCAATTTTCCTCTTTAGACCTTTGGAGAGTGACATTTTTCTTTTTCTCTTGCTAACTAGCAGGTTAAATGTTTAGCTAACTTCACCCGGCACGCAAACAACCAATCCAATAATAATGTGACGTTGTAAGTCTGGGAGGAGGGGGGAATAATTATCTGAATAAACGTATGTTAAATAATTATTAGAATAAGTTAGGCTCCGCTACATCGTCAGTCCACACATTTATTATTCACAAATATGGAAAGGGAGAAAACAGTTTACAGTTCATTATGCCCGCTATACAGTCCGTTTACAATTATTTTGATCAATTCAATGCATCTCCCACAAATGCATGTGGCGGTCTGTCGCATTAACATTTGTAACATGTTCTAATGCTTTGGTCCTCATATCGGCAACCAATCAATATGTTCTGACTTTTCTTTTAAAACACGGAACTACGTTTCAACGTTGTCAAGCCAAAATACTGCAACGCAATGGATTCGGTGAGTAATCCCCACTGCTACCTAGTTAACTATAGCACTACTGTGGTAGATATAATTGATTCTTAATAGATTTAGTAGAACTTACAAAGCACAAAGAGCTTAGATCAATTGTCTCCAAAGAGGCCTTTTATTAAGCCAAGTTACATGAGCGCAGAGAGAAATGAGCAGACCAATAAGCAAGAAGCAATGGCCCAAAGCAAGAAGCAGCCCCCAACGATGGGTGCGACTCATATTTATAGAACTGTCCTTGGTCATGAGGTCACCATTCTTGGGAACCAATCATATTATACAAATCTGTGATTACACAAGTTATGGGCCCTATCCATAGTCAGAATTATTCACTGCGCCACAGATCTTGGCCCATCCCTTACAGGAAGGAAATTCTTTGAGTGCTAGATTTGCCAAACTGTAGAGAGACTTACATTTCTCAGTATAACATGATATAAAACCCCAACACTACTTTACATTGTTAGCAGGCTCACAACGCGGAAATGTATTTACATTTTTCGAAAGAAAAGTCAAAGTATTAGAATGTGTCACATTTTTTTTGACAATCAATTACTTCAATTAGCCTTTGATTATGTTCTGGCCCACCATCGAGTAGCTCAGAAAAAAATTGGCCCGAGGCCAAACTTACTTGCCGACCCCTGCTCTACAGTATACATAAGGGTATAAGGGTTGGCAATGCTGCAGTTGTGGGGACACACACAAAACACTATGAGTAACACTTAGGGTCTACCCTCTAGTAATACACAGGGTTGGCGATGCTGCAGTTGTGCGCGGCACCCTGGTTGGCTAGCAGGCTTCCCTGGTGCCTAGCGCTGTCCAGGTGTGCGTGTTGTTTACAGTGTAGGGCCCTATTAGGACCATCGCTCGGTCTAGTGGTCTCAGCACTGGCTGAGTAGAATTGACAGGCCAGGCTGGCCCTGTAATTAGATCCCTCTCTTCAAAACATTTCCTAATGATCAATAGTTTGAGAGCCTCTCTAAAGAGAGGGGGGAGGAGAGGAGGAGGAGGAGGAGGCAGCAGCATACACGAACAAGGTTCAGTAACAGCAGTTACAGTTCACAGAGAGCCCGCTCGAGATCTGTCTGAAACGCTCACGAAGTGTTAAAACGTGAATGAGATGTAATTCTTCCCGACCAGCCCAATGGTACTGGAAGGCTCGATCATTCACAATGGTACACATGGTTGCACTAAAAAGCTGGGGATAGAGAAGCAGTGTCCCAGTGGGTAAAATTAGAATAAAACCATTTGCATTCTGACCTAATTACTGTATAAAGACCAACATGCAGCTGTCTGTCCATTAGAGACCACTGGCAGCAGAGGGTTTCAAAATACAGTATACAGATTCATTTTTCAGATGTAATTTCTAGAAATCCATATTTAGTCAGGTCCCTAGAGGGCATGTCCACCAAATGCTCTTGAAAACATCTATTAACTGGTTTACTTAATAGAGTGTGATGGTAAAATTAGATTCTGACATGAAAGGGTTCATTCGCGTCTGGAATCTTGACGCAAGTTATTCAGTAAATTCTCTAAATTTGCCAGAATACTGTCTGACAGCTTGCAAACTGATCATGAATGACACACCTCTGTATCACGTATACAGTGCACAGTATGAGGAAAGCAATTAATATAAGTGAGCATACAATAAGCTACCATTACTGTAGGCCTGCCAAGTCTTTCATGTATTTTTTATCATGTTGTTGTGCCTTGGGGCTATATCACCCACTCACCCACTTCTGCCTAGTGTGAAAATCCATTGGGCTGTGAGAGGCCTGCTAATGTATGTCGTCAGCCTGCTAATGTATGTCGTCGGCAGGCTCATGACATGGAACATGGAGAGCACAGAGGTAGAAGCCTTACAGGAAGTCATCTCCATAGGTATCGTGACGTTATAATGATAAGGTAAATTTTTGGCAAAATTTCGTTTTTTACATAATCTTTAGGTGTTTATTAATGCCTGTGTGGTGTTATTTTTAAAATGTTGAAATTCTTGAGTTAGTAATTAATAAAATACAAAGGTTTCATCTCATAAAACATAATGGAATGTAAAAACTGTGACGCTCAATATCTCTGAACTACCCTAAACGGAGATAGAACCTTATCATTCTAAGCTCACGGTATGGCAAAGCGGCAAGGAATGAAAGGTGAACCCTTAACATTCAAAATATTCCTGTACCTATCCAGCCACACTGTTATTACTGTACTATAGTAATAACAACGTTGTAATAACATAGTTCTTAGGTTGTTAGTTAGTACATGGAGTTGCTTGGTTTGTGTTACTGTATTACACAGGGTGGAACAGACCTTTGTTGACAGGGCCAGCACCAATCACCTCAGGCCCTTTGACCTCGCCAGAGGCCTAACCCTAACCCTAACCCTAACTCCCTTATTCAACCTAGGCTCCGTTGAACCAAACAACGTGAGCCAATAGTTTCAGTTCACTAACCCAGTTCCCTACTACATCCTGCTGTAAGTGGGAGAAGACAACACATCTCTTTTATTTCCTCCAAACAAAAGTAGGCAGATAGGGGCCAAGTTAGATAGTGAGGTCTTGGCAGGTGGCCATTTTCCCCCAGAGAGTTGCCGTGGAGGTTAGAGGAGGATTTTTCCACTTCCTGTATCAGTGCTGAGTAGAGGGTAATGAGCCCAACCCGATTTCCTGTGGCTCTGCATACCGAATGGGTCAGATGAGCGACAGGAGACACTATTGAAACAGGCGCTGGGGGGAAATCATTGACTGCCCTCCCTCCCTCCCTCCCTCCCTCCCTCTCTCACTCTCTCCCTCACTGTCTTGCGGACCCCCAGATTAAACGGCGCTGAACTGTCAAATGAGGAGGCTGCATTGTCTCAGCGCCACACTTAAAATCTGATTCCTGTCAGATCGCTCAGCTGATCGGTAAGCAGGGCCGCCGCATAAACAGGCTGTGTGCTTAAGTGTCTTCCTCTGCCTGTGTAGTGTACACACATAAATCCAGGGGCTTACATAAAAAAAAAGAAAAAAACCACAACTCTTTTACAGGCTTGATTCATGGCTGTATTTAACTGCGGTATTGAAGCTGTAACAATTTAGAGGGCAAATGTGGCTCAAGTTCACTCCTGCTCTTGTACTTCAGAGGCCTACTGACAGGTACCAAAAATCACCAGCTGTCATGACGTGCTATATAAAGCATTCCGACATGTTGTTTTACGATAACATTACGGAGGCATTTTGACCATACTATTATTATTCGTCCTACTGATAAGTTCAGCGTACCCAATTTGGATGAGCGCTTCGTGCTAAATGGAATGACGAGAGCGTTTGGTGTTTTGGACAGTCATAGGAAGAAGAAATCATTTGGAATAACAGTGATGTCAGTCAGGGCTGGGGGGTTTGGGGGTGGGGAGAGGGATAGGGAGGGGGCACCAGACCAGAAGGATGGATATTTAGCACCTGATTAGCGCCACAGAAGACAGAAGAACCAGGCCATCTGCTTTACATGTGTTCTCCTGGACCCTGCCAAGGCTTCAGTAGACACCCTCTTCTACTGTCTATGGGGCAGGTCTGACCCAACCCACCCGACCAGGCCGGCTAATCTCAGGCCAGCATTTGGACCGTCCGACTAGCCAGTCATATGGCACCATAGATGATTGAATTAGTCTAATCTAATGAGCTTTATACCCATTCACATTGGACCAGAAAATGGGAGCCGTGGATTATGACCAGACTTCTTATGTGTGGGATGAGGGTCAGCTAAAATGATCATTGTGTCTGTCCTTGAACCACAACCACCTTCCTCAAATGACTTCTAGAGAACGATTAAAAAAACAAACTCTGAAACAGGTTGGCAAGTAACATGAATTGTTCATAATACTGGTGACTAAGCAGTACTGTGTGAAGTGTGTTTTTAGACAGTTTGGAGAGCTAGTGAGCGGCAAAGTCTCATCAAACCATATAGAGCCATGGGAACGCTTAATGAGGAGAGGATCTCCAAGTAGTGCTTGAACTGAACTGATTACTGAACTGGCCACTCATTACTATTGGGGGATAACAGTGTAAGATGGAGGGAAATAGCTAAAACACCTAGCACTGAATCATTCATAGAGAGAGAAATCCAATAGCACTTCCTCCTCCATTGTCACTTTTAGACGGCGAGACACAAGCCCACACTCTCAGACTCTTGGCCAAGGGAGCGATGACAAGGACTTATTAACAGAAGTCGTGTCTTGTCAAACACACCACACATGAGGCCCACATCTCTTAAAGCACTAACAGAGGAGGTCTACCGCGTCTGCCATATACCCAACACTATGACATGGGGAGGATAAAAGCTTTTCAATGTTATAGTTGCGATCTCTACAGTAAAAAGGCTTTTGGGGGCGAAAAATAAATGAATCTCGCATTGCTGTGATTTGTGCATTTGCACCTAAAGTGGACGGGCTGCTTTTAGATGGCCTTGTCTTCGACTATTAGTGCTTTTAGAGCGCAGAACAGCACTGTCTGCACAATGGTACATGGAATAAGGGGCAAAGTAGGACTTTCAGAGAGAACGAGACGGAAAAACACAGCAGTGATTTCCAATGTAGATCCGCGACGCAATTTGATGTGATGTTCTTACTTGAATAACTTCAAGCAATTAAAAAAGCCACTCGTATTTTATATGATGTCTGATAGTGCTCACGGATCATGATTCCCGCCTGATAAATGACAGATTTAATGCACAGTCGTTTCCCTTCAACTGAATATTAAGGCAAGCTGTCATCCATGAGAATGACAAATTTAAAAGGACGCTAAGACTAGACTCGCAGACAGAGTCATGCTGGCTCTGTTTGCTTTAGTCGTCAGATAACAAGCATTCGAGTGTATTTACAAGGTACAGTGAGGGAGCTCATTCTATAGTACACTGTGTAATGACATGATGTAGGTCAGTGCCTTCATTCCCTCAGATGATATTTCCTAGATTTCAACTATATATCAACTCTAGCCCTCTCTCTCTGTATCACATGACCAGACATCAGGGTTTTGACCAGACGGGCCACTATCATGCTTTGTTTGTTTCTCAAACTCTGAGGCTGCATTTACACCGCAGATCGTAATGCCTAGTCGTGACGTTAGAATTATAAGGTTCTATCTCCATTTTTGGTCAAAATTGAGTTTTTTACATAATCTGATCCATTAGGTGTTTATTAATGCCTGTGTGGTGTTATTTTTTAAAATGCTGACATTTTTTAGTTAGTAATTAATAAAATACAAAGGTTCCATCTCACAAAACATAATGGAATGTAAAAACTTTGACGCTCAATATCTCTGAACTACCCTAAACGGAGATAGAACATTATGGGCCGGTTTCACAGACAAGGCTTAAGCCTAGTCCTAGACTAAAAAACATCTTCAATGGAGATTTTACATTGAAAGTGTGATTTAGTCCAGGACTAGGCTTAAGCCTTGTCTCTGAAACCGGCCCATATAATTCTAAGATCACGTAGTTCCGATTTAGTGCCTATATCCCATTTTTTTAAACACCTGCTTACATCTACTTTTTAAAACGACCCATATCCGATACCTGTGCTTACACTCATAACACTTGAAACAACCCGCATGCGTACATGCTTTGGTTACCGAAAACGAAAGTAAACAGACAATGGACGCAAACGAGAATGGTCAATGTAGAATTTGGAGCAGAGGAAACCGGTTTTCATTGTCTACCAGACTTGGGGTCGTGAATGCGTTAATCTGCCCAGACAGTCTGACTGATATTTACAAGAGTAGCAATGACAACATGTCTATCAGATAAATAATTTCTCGTACACCTTACACCTGCTAAATGTCTCCCCAACACTTAGGCTGCATTTACACCGCAGGTGTACTTTTTCAAATGACCCATATTCGTTACTTGTACTTACACTGCTTAACACTTGAAACGATCCACATTGACGACCCCAAATCTGGTAGACAATGAAAACCGGTTTCCTCTGCTCAAAATTCTACATTTGCTCAACAACAGATACATTTGAATAGTTCGCCTCCTTTTGTTTTCCCTAGTCGGTCTTGACGCCTAGAAACTAATGACAATGTTGACCCACACCAGGGTGATGGCTCTGTCTTTGTGTCACAAAGAGCCCTCCCTCTTTACCTTTGTGATACCATGAGGAAGGGTAAGGCTAAATTCACCCACATCACCTTCCTCCCTCTTCCTCATCCGTGACCTCCCCTCAATGTGATTGGTTTGGACCTCACCTGAGGGTGGGGTTGTGACCTGTGTATAAACATCCCTGTCGTCTGTCTTGAGGTCACATTTCTTAGGACCCTTTCAGATAATACTTTTTGTTTGTTGCAAAAGAAAATTAAATACATTTTCTATACAATTTGAAGAAACCAGGCTACCTTTTTCTATTGTCAATTTAGATACATAGGTATTTAGGGATACATTGGCATCTTCCATGTGAATGCCAGAGAGAGAGAGAGAGAGAGAGAGAGAGAGAGAGAGAGAGAGAGAGAGAGAGAGAGAGAGAGAGAGAGAGAGAGAGAGAGAGAGAGAGAGAGAGAATATTTGAGTGCAAGGCCTGACTGCAAATGGCCATTTATCTCTTTCCTTTCATTCAACTCTCTGCTTATCTATCCATCTCTTCTTATATCTGTCCATCTCTCTCACCCTCTCTCTCTTTTTGTGTCAGGAGCCCGTCACCAAATAAAACCTGAGAGCTCGTCTGATTTATGGATGCCGTTTTTCTGCCTCCCATTATGACGTGTATAATCAGACTGGTTGTTTACACTACAGTACTTTGTTCAGCAGAAATTGCTGCACCGATGGTCCCGGGAAGCACAGATGGGACATGGACAGTTTTTCATCGCCTGTTCCATACGACAGAGCCCAACACATCTGGTATGCAGCGAGTAGCATCTTTGCACTAATTTGTTTGTCACTATATATTGAAAGTACTATCTGTCATCCTGCCATGCTTTGGTTGCGGCATGATGTTTGAAGACATGGGTAGTCATAAGTTTTAGACGCTGGCCGCTTGGGACTCACAGCAGCCATCTGACTGATGAAATGAAAGGAAAGGGAGGGAAAAAAGAAGAAAATAAACAAAAATGGAGATGAGGATGAGGTTCTTCCTCTCTCTCGCTTTAAATCGGTCTCTCCATTTCCCAGTGAAACAATGGGAGTATTTGATTGTAGTATTATTATGTTTTCGATTTTATTTTTGCCACACAACACAAGAATCAGAATGGAAGAGATATTAGGGGGTATTGAAATACTGTGGAAAGGCTGTGCACTGAAACTCAAATGCATCTGCAGTCATCTGACGACTCCCAAACAATGCACACTGGTAAATAAAAAGGGATCCTTTCCACAGCAACAGCATTTCACAGTATGGCGAATGAGATGTGTTTGAGTGTGATGGAGGGTTATATCCGAGTTGTTTAAATGTCCACGCTCCCTCTTCTGGGCTTCTCCTTTCTCTATTTTTCATACAATCCTGCAGCAAAAAATTGCAATAAATTCGAACTGACAGCTCATAATATCCCGTTTCCAATTGCATGCTCTGCACTAAGTGTGATTCAGAGTCAATTAAAGAACTGTTTGATGTTGATACATTCAGACTCGGAAATTAAGCACATGCCTGATATTTACTGTGGTATACTCTTGCTTGTGTCCATATTTACAGCACACTCACACACACACGCACACGCACAGACACACACACACACACGCGCACGCACGCACACGCACACACACACACACACACACACACACACACACACACACACACACACACACACACACACACACACACACACGCACACGCACACACACGTATGAGGGAAAGAGGGGGAAAAATACAAACCGAGTTGGTTCAGGACAGGTTTGTTCAAGTACATTTGCTGTCTGTGATACATTCCTTTGCCAATAATACCTTAACTACAAAATGAATAAAAAAGGAAGTGGGATGTAGACTATTGATGTGGAATGTAAATGGCTTGGCACTGCCACATAAATCTATTTCTCTGAAGAAAAACCTGATGCATTTATCAAAGGGACAAGCACCCAACTCCTGAAGGAGTGCATTAATGTTGCACGGGTATTAGGCGAGGGAATATTGGCTACAATATGTGTGAAGGAAATTCCTGAGAGTAGGGTATTGTTATTGTGCTCTATGTCTAGATGTGAAATGTAATTTGACATTAACATATGGAGCGAGGAGAGGAGGCCATTTGTCTAGCTGGAGGCTGAGTGGTCCAAACTTTGTAAGTAAGTTTGATTTAGGAAAATAAATAATCTTTGTAAACCCTAATGCCACATGTGTAAAATAGAATACTACTAAGGCTATACATGGAGTACATAGTGTACAGCAAAACAGTGAAATACTAACTTGATGATTGGTCATCAATGTGTCTGTGGGTCATAATGCTGTATTGTACTAGTAAGATAATGTGCACACACACACACACACACACACACACACACACACACACACACATATCAATCTGCAGAACGGTCTTAACACTAGAACAGCCATGGAGGGGACACTGTGAGTAAAACATGTGTTATATCTTTGCACTCAATCAAATTTCAGGACCCACCTTTCATGACTTTTCCTAGATATGTGCGTTCTACCACCCAGTATCCTTACATTTTCAAAATCACACCAGGATAAGCTAGTATGAAGATATTTTGCAGTTTTTCTGTGTAGGAGGGCATGCTAACTTACAAACGGCCAACTAGTGGTCGTCGTGTGTAAATAGCAGCTTAGCATTGTAAAGAGCTCTGAGGTGGCTCTTATAGTAGGTAAAAAGGCACGGCTGTTCTAGTGTTAATGGACATGTCTAAAAAAAACTGTGCCTCAGCTCACACTCACTTCCACTAAATGACTTGTACTGTATGTCACATTCGAGGGCACCATTTCTGACTGGCTGGTCAATCACATTGTGGCTTTAAGAATCGAAAGCCAAAATGTGGATGAGCAGTCAGGCAGAAATGGAAAGTATATATTTAGTCACATTCTCACCTATTTTCTGGGCCTGTTGAATAATACAACTGCAACAGAGACATGTTAAAAGGGTTTCTCTGTTTATTTCCCCCCCCCAGCTCTTTAGGGCCACTGATGTGGAACTCCCTTCCCCGTCACAATGTACTTCTAAGAGGAGCTCTTCTGTCAGACCTTAGTGTCATGGATCAGATTCACTTTCATGCAATGTGAACCCAACAATGATTGTTGCACACACACACACACACACACACACACACAACTTATATAGAGATATATTGAACATTCATAATCAAATACATTCAGGACAGTAGGATGGTGAACAAAGGGGAGGTGAGCCGAAATGCTTCGTGGGATAACTTCTCGTCGGTGGACGAACAAAAGAAGCATGTTGAAATGACAAAATCACCTCAAAACACTCAATGACACTAAAGTGATGAGTGCGACTGTCTACCATTCTTGGCGTCTCTTCGACATTTTAAATACTTTAAGGCGCACACTAACCACTTCCTCTTCAATCTTTTCCTTGCTGCCGTCACTATCCTACTTTACGAACAGAGAATCGTTGGGGAGCTGAGCGATGCTATTAGTAAGATAGGACAGTTTGAATTGGCATAGAGTGCTTAGTTTGTGCTGCCTTCATGACTTCTTTGACTTTGAAGTGCAGAAGCACACCTGACTCGTATCAGGATGACTGGTGGTTCTACTCGTTTCCGCTCTGCCTTTGAAGCATGGAGAGAAGGAGCTATTTTCAGAGGCCCTAGAATCCTACTTCATATCAGCATGGCTATGGGAGCGAAGCCTCGGTGTATGCACTGCTTTCTCCCCCACTGAGTCTGTGTATGTGTGTCTGTGTCTATATGTGTGTGTGTGTTTATGTGTGTGCGTGTGTGTGTGTTTATGTGTGTGCGTGTGTGTGTCTATGTGTGTGTGTTTATGTGTGTGCGTGTGTGTTTGTGTGTGTGTGTGTGTGTGTGTGTGTCTGTGTCTATGTGTGTGTGTGTGTGTGTCTATGTGTGTTTGTGTGTGTGTGCGTGTGTGTGTGTGTGTGTCTATGTATGTGTGTGTGTGTTTATGTGTGTGCGTGTGTGTTTATGTGTGTGTGTGTGTGCATGTGTGTGTGTGTGTGTGTGTGTGCGTGTGTGTGTGTGTGCGTGTGTGTATGTGTATTTATGTGTGTGTGAAAGCTCTCACCAACTCGGATACATCAGATAAACCAGGCATGACGACCAACTCTCTGGGTAGCTCATGATGGGTTGATATTTCAAGATATTATTTTAGGTGTTTTTGTTTACTGTATCTAAGAGGTATGAGTCTTTTATTGTTAATACAATCGGTGTGTCAGAGCATAGTCAAATCTAGTTGATGTTGCCCTGTTTAGAGTATTGACAGAGTTGGATATCATTAGAAATAGACAACACTAGTACACCAGCTCCTTAGTTTAGTTGGCTCAAATTAACCGAAAACCAATGTATAATGGTTTCATGTTCTAATTGGAGACCCTATCTCTTTAAATCATAACTGAGAGAGGAATGGAGAAAAGATGAACAAATAATAATCTTGGTTGGGCATTGATTCTCTCTGTGCTTTACTGGTACAAGCAGGATCATTTAATATTTTAAAACAAACCGCCCCAAAAATATTTGAGAGAAGTAAGCTGACACTTTTAGTAGGTAAAATAGGCACGGCTGTTCTAGTGTTACGTCCTGGTATATTGTGGCATTTCTTTGCTGTTTGCCATCTAAGACATGTTTAGCAGACATGCTTTCATCATGCGTAAGGGAATACCCGGGAAGACGCAGACAGGGGAAACAGTTGAGTCACGTTGAGTTGAATGTTCGCTACGTCAGAGTTTATTTGGCAAACCTGTTTCCATTTAACTTTATGCGCATTAACTCAAAAACCACCTCAAGCGAGCGTGCAAATCCATAACATTTCGAATGCGAATCACTTCAAAATGCGAATCCGAACGGTTTATGGAAACACGACTAATGACACACTCGCTAGTCAAGCCAAAATATTGCAATGCAATAGATTCGCTGAGTAATCCCCACTACTACCTAGTTAGTGTAGAGTAGTGGTATATATCTTTCATTCCCTACCACTGTCACTCAATCTCTGGGCATCTATCTATCTGCTTGTGTGTCTGCCCGTCTGCCTGCCTGTCTGTCAGGGTATCTGTCTGTGAGTCTCTCTGTGGCTGTGGTGATAAAGGAGCTCTGGGTATCTGTAGCCCTGAGAGACGGATTTACTCTGGCCTCCCTCCTCAGGGTAGATGATCAGTGATGATGCCCCTCTATCTCACCCTGACAGTCTTCATACGCAACAGTATGGTATACAGTACTATAACCTCTCATTATTCAGTGTGTGGGCAAAGTGTGTTTAAAGGTCAAGTAATATTGAATATTGAAGTACAATACATATAATGCATTCAAATGTGCATACAGTACTGTACATCTGCAGAGCCGTAATGACGTTTGTCTTCTCTCACGCAAAGACAAAAATGAATTTGTTAACATCAACTTCTCGTCTCTACTGTATTCATTCACCTGATGTGAACAATCGATACAGTACGCAACGAAACGTAAACAAAGTTCAGCATCTCAGTATTGAGGTAACTCCTCCTTAATACACCAATCAATAGTGTGTCTAAGAACAGTGTCTCTTCGTGAGTTAATGATTCCTCTGTGTAAGTTGGTAGGAGAACATTCAGCGGGAGTGCTGTAGTAGTGACAACCTTGGCCTGTCCGGCACTCATCTGGATGCTTGTGGTGGTGTTATGGATGAGGCCAGTCTTGACCTCCACCCCCTCCACACCCTCAGGCCCTGAGCTTTCTAATCGACCCACTAAAAGGCTGCTGAACCCAGGGTCAAACACTGCCGAGGTTCAGCCTGGTGGATAATGTATTCCTCCATGAAATAGACGGATCTGTGTGTGCCGTTGGAATACAAGACCTGCTGACTATCATCCAGATCAATCTGGGAACGATACGGCGGGGCGCAGGGCAGGACTGCGTTGAAGGCCACAGGGCGTGTTGCTCACCGGCACTGCGGCCGACAGACTCACCGGGCCCTCAGATGCACCGGCCCACCGGGGAATGCTCCAAGATAGCCAGTTACTGCTACTGCTGTAAATGTATGTTGGTGATAGATTTCAGTCCCTTCTCAAGCAGCCTTGTTGACCTGAGGTGAACCATGTGTTCCACACGGCTTTCATCCCGTATAGGAGGTGTGACAGAACCGTAATGGTTCTGCTAGGGTCACCGATAGCCACCCCCCAGAATTCCACCTGTTAGATTGACGGGGATCGACCGACAGGGCCAATAGGGAGGCCTGTAGGGGAGGGTTGAGGGAGTAACACGAGACGTGAGCTTAGAATGATAAGGTTATATCTCCGTTTAGGGCGGTTCAGAGATATTGAGCGTCAAAGTTTTTACATTCCGTTATGTTTTGTGAGATGGAACCTTTGTATTTTTTTAAATTACTAATTCAAAAATGTCAACATTTTAAAAACAACACCACACAGGCATTAATAAACACCTAATGGATCAGATTATGTAAAAACACTCAATTGTGACCAAAAATGGAGATAGAACCTTATAATTCTAACGTCACGAAGAGCTGTTATAAGCAGAACTAAATGTATGTAAGAATGTGTGTAAGAATGTCTCCTAAGAATACTCTTCTTCATTAAAAAAGGTCGAGGGGTTCATTGTGAATTTCATGCTGAGTGACCTTATGTTAGCTGTACTGCTCATGATATTTAGGAAAAGTATTGAAATAGAATTTACATGGAACCAACCGATATTGGGCTGCTGGTGGAAAACGTTGGAATGTACTGTATATCTAACAGAGAGCCTGTTTGTTGAGATAATTAAATTCTCAAAGGATGCGAACAGAGCACATAAATTCATTTGAGCTGGAGTAATAGACAGGATTTATGCTTTCATGGGGTGTTCATTTCCAGTACAAATAAATGGGATGTTTGAAATTAATTACATTCCTCGTGTCATTAAAGACTAGCAGTTATCTGATGACTTTGAAATACACACTTGCTTCATTTGATGCGTTATGGCGACTAAGTAAACCACCCTCGAACAGGAACACATAATGAATATGGTGGTAAGAGAAGGGAAAGATTCTGTACTCTCTACTACACATTAACACACTTTTCCATTCTACACATATACTCACACACTGTACCAACATAAGCCATTCAACTAGGGTAATCATGTCTAGAATACAATCTAAATAGGCAGGGTAAATATGGATACAAAAAGACCATATGATACGGGTGTGAATGTTTCATCAGATACCATTGGATGTTTCTTCTGTACTAGAATGTAGGTCTCGTTTTTAATGACCTGCTTCTTAATCCGTGCCAAGGAGAGCAGAAAAGGCCCATTTGACACGGGGTAACTTTTCTCTGTGCTGCGTAATTAGAAAACCTCATTAAGTTCATTAAGTCATTCATTGTGTTATGGGATTTGTTTTACATACGCCACCAATGCTGCCGGGCAGTAATTTACTGTAGCACTCACTCTTTCTCTGGCCCTGCTCTCCACTGTAGCAGAAATGAGCTGACAGGCTACACAGAGGAGCTTTGCAAACACGTCCGGTACCGCGCTACACCATGTCTGCATGTTTGTACGGGATCAATACATCAAAGCTGACAAACATGTTGCTTTTAATAGCCCCTATTACCTCAAATGACATGGACGGTTAGGAAAATGAACTCTCCGATTGCTTTTGATTCCTTTCACGAGACCGAACAACCTGACCAGATATGGCTGGAACTAAAGTACAACACTCTCATTTTAACTAGCCCTTATGGGGGAAGGATATCACGGTGACACCGACTCCACATTTTGAACAGGGCCCTTATTCTTTCCCATTCATCTGGGACCTTGGTTGAGGGGGAATACCCTGTGTGGCCTCGGGGCGCGACCATGGTAACAGACGACTACACGCCACCGTGGTAACCATGGTAACAGACGACTACACGCCACCGTGGAGGCCTCTTAGTTTGGGCTCCTGAACCTAATGATTCCAATTTTGGTGTCACTGAAAGCAGTGATTCATCATCCGCCGTATTACTTAGTGGGCCGAGAGCGGGGGGCTATTCATCTCCTGGCCTGCCACAGCCTCGGCCAGAGAGACGCCACCACACCAAGCCCAGCAATCACACCTGCATAGACACACACACACACACACACACACACACGCACGCACACGAGCACGCACACACACACGCACGCACACGAGCACGCACACACATACGCACGCACACGCGCACGCACGCACACACACACACACACACCTCTGCCCCTGCCTGCCCTCCCCTACCAAGCATAAACACAGCCTTGTGCTGATAAGACTGAGAGGCACTTATTTTACCGGAGGTGAAAAACAATGTGTACCTCAGTATGATAGGTTGACATACTGTGCTGTACAGCGCAGCATTTTACCATGTTTCTCTATGGCAACAAGATAAATCTGTGGCAGAGAGACTATAGAATGCAAGATGTACAACACAAAACGCCCTCTCCTTCTTCATTCCAGGGGTAACAACGAGTGGGGACAACATTTATCTGAGTGGATACAAGGGATCCCACAATGCAACACTTCCGCTGTGTCTTAAAGCACAGATAGTTTAGGACCCCGAGATTGGGCAACGCCAAACCATTCTCCGCTTATCATACAAGCAGCCTATATACGGAGGAGGGGTGGGACAGGGAGGTTCGGGAGGGGTGTTGGAGATGCCTCCTAGTCCCAGTACACAGCTAGCAACCGAAGGGAACACACAAAACAATTTCACGCACCCCATGGGAGGCAGGGATGGCAGTGGGGCTGGGGGGACTGAGGCATGGCTGCATGTCCTGCAACGCACGCCGCTCCCCTGACTTCAATTAGCGTTCCACTTACGGCCACCGGGCTCCAGCGCGCCGCCAATGCCACCATGGAGAACCAGCAGAGAGATTGAAGGAAGAGCAATCTGTCGCCTCTCCGTCACACTCACAGTCACCTGACCCCTCCTCATCCTCCTCCGCCACACTCACACATCTCCCCCCTCTCACTTTTCTTTGTATGTGATATACTGTCCTCTGCTCTCTCTTTAGGTACTGTTCTGACTTTGACTCTGACAAATCGTGACGTTAGAATTATAAGGTTCTATCTCCATTTTTGGTAAAATGTTTGAGTTTTTTACATAATCCGATCCATTAGGTGTTTGTTAATGCCTGTGTGGTGTTATTTTTTAAAATGTTGACATTTTTGAGTTAGTAATTCATAAAATACAAAGGTTCCCATCTCACAAAACATAATGGAATGTAAAAACGTTGACGCTCAATATCTCTGAACTACCCGAAACGGAGATAGAACCTTATCATTCTAAGCTCACGAAATGTTGCATCTGGGTCACGACTAAAGGAACACCTTGAAGAAGAGCGAGATCGTCGCACTTCACAGGCACGACACGTTGTTTTTAAAATATGCCTATTGATACTGTAACTTTGTTTCTCTCTCCAGTCTCTGTCATGGTGGCCCAAAGAGAATTCGAGCGCTCTCTCTGTCAGCTGTGGACTTTGGAGGGGACTTGAGAAAGCTAACATGACATCTCAATGAGTGGGAAATTAGAACAGTATTCATCCTGTTGTTTGAACACAGCACGATTATCATCATCCTCATCAAACCCCATCTCTGGATAAAAGAGTCCACCATTCAGGAGCAAGAGAGAGAGGCTGATTCCATCTAGAGTCTGTTTATTTCACCCGCATGGGGAGAAAAGTAATTAAGTCATCTGAAGATGCAGGGACTTTGTATGGGTCTGTGATGCCTGTGTGTGTGTGTGTATGTGTGTGCGCGCGTGCTTGCTTGTGTGTGTATTATGATTGATATGAGAAACGTGCAGAGATGAGATCTTTGTGTGTGTGTGTGTGTGTGTGTGTGTGTGTGTGTGTGTGTGTGCGCGCGTGCTTGTGTGTGTGTATTATGATTGATATGAGAAACGTGCAGAGATGAGATCTTTGTGTGTGTGTGTGTGTGTGTGTGTGTGTGTGTGTGTGTGTGTGTGTGTGCGCGCGTGCTTGTGTGTGTGTATTATGATTGATATGAGAAACGTGCAGAGATGAGATCTTCGTGTGTGTGTGTGTGTGTGTGCGCGTGCGTTCTGATGTGTAGTGACTGTTGTGTGTTACTTACCAACACCAACGCTGCTCCTCATTAACCTTTCGACAGATAAGCCTGTTTTAAGTCCATGTTTGAACAGCCTGTGTGAAGTATCTCTTGCTGATAGCAAACCATAATTCCCCCCACACATCCTCTTCCACTAGATTATGAGAATTAAATTTCAATTTTAATCACAAGTCTCCGAATCTCCATAAATCTGAGCACCTGAGCCACCTTTAATTACGGAACAAGCATTCTGGGGGCAGAGTGCTGCCTGGCACTGCTAACAAGGTTAAAAGGTGCACTGTGTGTGTAATGGGAGGCGGAGGAACTCACTGAGTAATTGTTAACATGTTACTGCTTTGTCTGTTGCAGCAGTTTTGTTCTCCCCAAATGATTTGCAAATACATATGCTTGTTAGAAGCACTGAGGTAGAAGGCGACTCATTTAGTACATGTTCAATTCTTCCTGCCAGCCTGCCAGCTGTGTGTTGTGGATAAAAGGTGATGGGTCCTGTGTACCACCGCTAGGAAGAAAACACTGTTTACTATAGCTGCCAATCCTGAGACAGAGAGATTTGGGTAAATAGAATTGGAGACTGTCTGAGATAATTGGAAAGAGGTGATCATTCTGTTTCAGGGTTATTATTTTAATGACAGGTTCAGATGAGATGGTTCAGTCACCAACACCTAACGCTATCTGAACACACACACACACACACACACACACGCCCGAAACACCTAACGCTATCTGAACACACACACACACACACACACACGTTCCCGAAACACCTAACGCTATCTGAACACACACACACACACACACACACACACACACACAGACACACATACACACACACACACACACACACACACACACACACACACGTTCCCGAAACACCTAACGCTATCTGAACACACACACACACACACACACACACGCACACACACACACACACACACACACACACACACGCACACGTTCCCGAAATTAGAGCAGCCATTTAATCAGATGTAAAAGGTTTATCCATCTGGTGAGGATTGTACAGTGGGCTCAGGGCTTCTGTGCCTCTCTAACAAATGACTCGCTGTCCTAAATTTGATACGACTTGGGGAGTTTTTTTTTGTTTTAAATCACCTGCATATGTCATAGATTTACTGCCACTGAATAAAACATAGTGCTTGATTCTCCTGCAAGCATACAGTAGCCAACAGAATGGCCCAATGCCAAATAGCATCATCTCGGGAAAACAGCCAGTGATCTCGAAAATTGTGCTCACATAAAATCAAGTAGGGCAATAATGAGAGACAAAATTAGTACCCACTAATGACACAAATCGATTTTGTGAGCCTAGATTGGATCCAAACTGATTTGAAAGTGTCCATAGATAACTGACCCTAACATCAACACATGACCCTCTATAGTATTTTTCTTATGGATGAGATACAATTTATTATAATAATAAGTAATTATGATAAAGGCTTTCAGCCATCAGAGAGAATAGTCATTGAGATGGCATTAACTGTCAGAGCAAGAGACATGCAAAATCATGTGAGCCACCTATATTCCACCCTTTGTTTCATGCTGTAAGCCAAAGGCTGTGAATTAAAGTGGGACAATGTAAGACAGCGAATAATACAATTATCTGGGAGACTACTGCATGTATGAATGGTGATCGGTTTTGAAAGGATTTCATGACTGAGAATGGGACTTCATTAAGCAATGGTATATAATAGGATTCTTTGAACATTCAACTATGAGATTTTATGCCACTTAGATAATCATCTGTAAAAATATTGAAGACCATGGAGAGACAATTCCACGATAACAATATGATAATTACATTGATATATAACCAATTATGATCCCAGTAATTATTTGAGTCTGCTAAACGTTTACCGCCTGTCATTCTATTTATTTTAATTCTAATTTATAATAACTACATACGTATAATATAAACGTGTGAAAGCTTGATCCATAGGGGCAAAGGTCCTGTTATTGAAAGATCCTTCTACATCCCTCCCAACATAAAAAACTGAAAAGAGGTAAAATACATAAACAAAAGTCTTGATTAATTTGGGTGATGATTTATCCCTGACAGCTGGTGAGCTAATTGTGTTGCCATTTTGTTTTCTTTGTTTACACATCGGCTTGATGTTGATCACTGGTCTGCTCAGGATTCCAGATGTTTCTCTCACGTGTTTCTACTGTCATCTCCGACTCCAGGCCTCCCTAGACAGCAGCAGTCTGTTGCTATCACAAGAGGCAGTCACCATCCCTTATAGTGATAAGGTGAATGGTCAACACACATTGAACAGCCACATTGACCCTGTAAGTACATTTAAAAAAAATATCTTTGCACTCGATCACATTTCAAGACCCTCCTTTCATGACTTTTCCTAGATATGTGCGTTCCGCCACCCAGTATCCTTACATTTTCAAAATCACATCAGGATAAGTTTAAAGCTATTTTGCAGTTTTTCTGTGTAGGAAGCAGGCTAATTTACAAGCCGGCCAACTAGTGGTCGTTGTGTATAAGTAGCAGCTTCCCATTGTAAAGACTATTATTATAGTCGGCTCTTACAGTAGGTAAAAAGGCACAGCAGTTCTAGTGTTAAAACATACCTTTCGTGTAAAAAGCAAGAATAAAACTGCTGAATGTCAAGAAATACTGTATGAGAAAATAATACAGAGAACCCTACGATTTTAAGATGAATAGATTTACAACAGCACCCCAGTAGCATAGTGATCAGTTGTTTCTGCCTCCCTGAGAGCTCTTGCCTCCAGATAAGAGACATACAGCAATGTGTGATTATGAAGGAGCAATGCCCAAATTCATAATGAAAGTGATGTGATAGGAGGCGGTGCCTTTAGTCCCCTGTGATTGTCCCCTCCTACTTTACCTGCCATGTTTATGGTGACAGGTTATGCTCAGCTGTCAATAACAGTCCAATGTGTGGAGGAAACAAAATCATCTTAGAGGAAATGTATTAGCTAAGCAGTGGCGTACACACATACAGCGATTTTGTCTTCAGACACTTGGCATGAGTAGTTTGTGGGCGTTTCTACTTGTAGCGTGCAGCAGTTTGGTGATGCACACTGTGCACATTAGCATGTTCAAAACGGATTAGACTTAACAGGCCCTTAGACGAGATGTGTCTGTTCCCAATTATTATGGGTTTGATTTATGTTATGTCCTGATTTATTTGCTTATTTACATGCCCCAACCTGTGGTAAACTTTAGCCAGCTACCTTTCTACCGAAACAGTAGGAACTAACATATGCAGTGGAACTAAAGTACAGTATGATTGTACACCATTCTTGTACACCATTCAAGTAACGTTAGGAGGTGTACCTTTCTCTGTCCTTTGATTGGTTATCGCCTAGCATTGTCTCGATACAAAAAACCAAAACAAATTACACCTGGATCCTATCCAGAAAAACGTCACAGAGGGTCATACTGCCCGAAGTCGGCAACTTCCATCGACAACGTTTTCCATCTGCTCGTTTTGTAGCCTCACATCACTCCATGTGTGTACATAGTAGCTTGAGAATACTCAGTCTGTGGAATGTAGTGGCAGCTGAGATGGTACGGTTTTGATTTTAAGGAGTAACTAGTAGCAAAAACGTGACAGGGTTGATTGCATCGGCTTTGGACAGGATGCTAAGCGAAAGTGTTTGCTTGGAGTGCTGTTTTTTTCAGATTTATGTGCACAGCTTTCATCTTGTGTTGAGTCAAGGGGCAATGTGCAATTAAAGCATGATCCCCCCTAAAGCCCCTCTACGGTTCTGTTCTCAATATCTGCCTCCTCAAATCCCAGAGGTAGGAAACGCCACTGATAGGGTGGTACAGTACTATTATTTTAACCGATTCTTCAATCAAGTAAAACTATAAACAAACTTCGATTTTAGAATTGGTAAACTAAGGTTGGAAGTGTATGGGAAAGACAGCACAGACATATTTCCATTCCATTTGCATGTATGTCACTTGGCATGACACAGGAACAGAAGCACTGTTCACAGTTGAATAACGTGCCTTTTGCATGACATATTTTCAGTTGGACCCGTCATCCGGCAAATGTTCTGGAGTTCTGCGCCAGTGTAAATTCACTGGGTGTGATCGCTAAGCTGCTGTAAATAACCAAACAGATGCAGGACTCTGTCCCCTGCATCTGCCACAGACAGAAAGCTCCCCTACCTTCCAATGTGATTTCAGGAGCCCAGTGTTTGTGTGTGTGTTTGTGCGTGTGTTTGTGTGTGTGTGTGTGTGTGTGTGTGTGTGTGTGTGTGTGTGTGTGTGTGTGTGTTCAGATAGTGTTAGGAGACAGCTGTTCTCTCACCTCTCCTTTGACACTGATTTAACATATGGCTAAACCTTTGGAGATAAGAACTGTGTTTACTTTCCTGGTCCGGATAGATAACATCCCAATTCATTACCAGGCCGCTGTTGGTTTAAGCTCTTAGAAACGGACCCTCGCACAGCAAATCGTTGTAGCGGCCATGTTTGGAGAGGCTCTTTTCTGTTCCGTTGAAAAATCCATAATGGTAAAAGAAACGAACGGATGTTCATCATAACCAAAAGCCTTGGTTTTACATACTCGCATTTTGAAAGTAGTGCTGCTCAGGTATTCGGGCAAGATTTGTAGTTGCTTTGATCGAAACTGTCTTGCAATTAGTGGGTTTGATGAGGCTTACCGGTATTTATTTGTGTCCAGGTTTTAGTCTAACCGGCTATCTGCGGCCTTACTTATTACACAAGAGCTTTTGCCTCTCTGCTCCTAACAACATTAAAGGGAAGACAGCACAATATATTTCCACAAATCGAATAATCTAGATCGATGATATTCAGTCCATACTGCTTCTATACACTTCTATTTTTGGTGATTTGATTTAGCGATTTGCATTTCTTAAAATCTCATCCACCAACACTACATTTGGTCTTTGACGTGAAGAAGAGAACGGGTCTGATTGCTAACCAGTTAGCTATAGCTGCTCCATCTCCAAAACTGTAAACACCATAACTATAACCCACATCTCCGCTATGAATAATATTACATATTAATAGTCAATCAACCTACTGTCAGGTGCAGACAGTCCTGTTCGTAATACACTGGTAAAGTGATTAACAACAAAAGGAGGACTCTGAGTCTCTCGAAAAAAAGAGATCATGGCGTGGGACATAGAATTCAGATTCACGAAAGAAGTAATCTGCCCAGCGACAGACATAGTCATTTCTAGACAGCTGTCAATCACATGCATCTAGCATGTTTCGGAATGGAAGCTACAACGCCGTCTCGCAGAAATAAATGGTAAAGAAAAACACACAAAAACGTTATTTAGTTCAAGGTAGGCCTACAGCATGTCTTTTTTTAAAGAAGGTAAGCCAGGGGTGTAAAAGGGGCTATATGCTAAAACCAGTTGATAAGATGGCTTTATTCAGAATACCAAAAGATATAGTTTGAATATATGCTACCCATATGATATGGGTCTTCACAGTCTATAGTGGCTTCACTCCTACTTGTGTCATTCTCCTCTTATATGCTTTTCCTCATAACTTTGGGCAACTTTGGGTCAAATATACTTTCTAGTACTTTCTAGTATTCCTCCCAAAAAGTAAAGTGGATATTTTGTATTGAGACTTTCAATTGGAAGGTTGAAACATAGCAGAATGCTAACAGCAACCTTATTCTGCAGCCTTTCCTTTAAATGAATGGTCCACTTAGAATTAACGACATCCTTATTGTGTACAAATTGGATTGTGTTAGGAAACAACACATCGAGACAGAAGGCTACGTGAACATGTCTGTAAGTAAAACTGGGATTGGTTCCACTAATGGTTACGACAGAGACCCTGTTCCACCTTTATTGAGAGGTATTCACCCACACACACCTTGAAATCGACACCTTCCTTGCATTACACAGTGGGGCAGGGAAACGCACTGCATGGCTCTCCAGACAATATTATCTCATAAGCACAGACAAATTGTCTCTTTGTTTAAGGACATTCATACTTTTACAAAACATTATGAAAATCCCATAAATAAAAAGCACTCAAAGGGAAGCTAAAGTGGCACTTGTGGATACTGGCAGCATTTGCATTGGCAATAGAAATTCTTCTATTAAATGGGTCTTTTTTTCAGGCTCCAGCTACAGACTAGATCAAGTCAAGGTTATTCTGTCCTTTTTTCGTGGCCTACATTCTGATGGGAGGGCTAATTGCATAATTTGTTTCAGAATTAACAGTTAATAGCGGCTCTCTCTCTAAATTGAAGCCAAACCTTTTCCCCCCCCTCTTTCCCTCTCATCCCATTTTACTAGTATTTACTGAGGCTTTGGACAATGTGCCACCAAAATTATGCAACAAATTACATTTGGCCAGAAGCGTAGCTCTGCTTATGAATTAGCTTGGCAATGAATTGCATACAAAGTCATTCATTATGTCTTTATGGTTATTTAGTCAAAATAGCATTGTAGGAATATAGACATCTCACATGGTTTGAATTAACTGTAAATATGGCTGCTGACTAACACTTCTTTCAAAACTAATAGCATGTTAGTTCTTTGTTCATCGAGGGTCCATATTATTGGAGGACAAAGAGAAGGTTTTGTGGGTACAGAAAAACCAAGGTTGAATATAGGCTACAGGATGCTGAGGAGGCTAGATAAACTGCTCCAAAGGTGGCTGCTAAGTCAATCCCCCTCAAACCAGGCAATAACCTTCTCTCCTCTCCATGTAATAACCAAACTGGATTTCAAAAACTAAACCAAACAAACACAGAGTGAGAGGCAGGGAGGCAAGACAAAGAGGGATTCAATCAATACTGTGATCCAGCTGTCAATCATCCGCTCTATTAACCCACGGGCAGGGAGGCACTGTTTTATCTGTTTATCTGTGGCAGCCACATCAACAACAGGGACACCAGAGGCGGCCATTTTACACCAGGGAAATGTTGCTGGTCTGACGTGACAGTGGTTCTACAAGCTACAGTAAAATAGCATTTAAGAAATCTAATGTTATTAAAAATCTGTCTTGAGAGGTATAATTGTTGATTCTGAGGTTGGAGACAGTATTTGACGAGTGCTTCACTTTACTGCTTTTGATCAATGAAATAATAACTATTTCCTGTGTGGTCATAACAAAAGTGAGATGTGTTGAGGAACAAACTTAGAACAGAGCATGAGTCAGAAGAAGAATTGTAACATAAGTCCTGAGAGGTTCTACTCGGATCTAACTCATTCAACAACTCCACAATTCTCTCCTGTCACGCTACTCAAACAAAGCAGTCTGGTATCAAAACTCCAAGGATACAACTCTGATGTCTATTGCCTTACAGATGGACCTCTGCAAGTGTAAAATCGTATGTAATCAATAGTACCTTATACCCCACTCCCTTCTTGTCTAAAGCAACCTTTAACACACCATACTCCACCACTTTAAACCTTCAAGCCCTTCAAAAAAAATCAGGAATCATAACCTTTTTATATTGTTAGGTCATTTTTTTAAAGGTCATTTTAATTTCAACGACAAAGTTTGCCTTGACAACATTTACAGGAGTATGGAGGTGGCTGGCCGCATCTGTCTAGCCACAACACTTGATTGCAAACTTATAACGGGTTGCCACAGTTAAAATGTTAATATTTTGCCTAATCACATGGCTTGACCTCAGTAGCCAATGATCTGTATCTGGCCCGCTCAGATGAGATGTAGTACAGCTTGCACACGGTGCCTCAGGCACCACATTTTAATTAAGGTCCTCCCCAATGTGCAACCTTCAGACTATGTTATCGAAATGGTGTGGAATATAATAGAAAAGAAACCGTGTGAATACTTTTTTTTATTATTATTTAGGAAATAATAGCTGCTTGTTCAAAGTCTTGAGTCTCAGCGTGCGTTAGGATTTGATTGTAACCTCAGGTTGCATTTTCTATTATGTTACGTTGGGAAATAACATTGGAATACAAGGCACCGGTTTAAATTGAAATGAAACAACTCGACGAAAAACATTTAACAGACAATTCATTGACTTCATCGGTACAGTAGTCCGCTTTTCTTTCTCTATTCAGTTATGTTAATTATTATTATTATTATTATTATTATTATTATTATGAGTCCTCACTTTCATTCAGTGGGCCAACAGAAACATGAACTTCTTAAAATAGCATTTTATTTTTCTAATTAATATTGTCACACACACAACCCTTACTAATGATTGTATAGGATTGTATTTGGGGCGGCAGTGACTCAGGAGGTAGAGCCAACGTCCAGTGATCGCAAGGTGGACAGTTCTGCGGTTCGAACCCCGGCTGGCCACGTGTCCAGGTGTCCTTGAGCAAGGCACTGAACCCCTAATTGCTCCAGGGTCGCCGTCTATGGCCGACCCCTTGCCTAGAGCGTAAAATAACAAATTCCAACAATTGACTGACAAGTTGATTGCATGGCAATAAAACAAACAAACACAAAAACATGATCTAAATAGTACTAACATGTCCTTAAAGGGACACCACACCGATTGTTGACCTTACAATTGTTGTCCGGGGGTTATTCCATCAACGTTGCTAAAGGAAAATACAGTCTTGTGAGATTGATCAAAATAAGCCTAGATTTTCCTTTAGAGACGTTGATGGAATACCAAGATTTGCGCAGCTTTTAAAATATGTCCTGCCTATTCAGACAACAAAGACCACTTGACTTGCTGTTGAGTTGTGGTGACAAATCATGTCCTGTGAGTATTATTTATTATTATTTCATAATTATATCATAATAATATAATATTTCATAAGTAAAATAAGACTCATACCATATATAGAAGCACGCAAGTATGGCAATTAATGACTCACACGTTTCAAAACAATCCTTTTGATTTAATACACAGTGTGACATAAAATAGTTCAAATAGTCTGATAGATGCTGTGACACATAGTATTCAGTGGACACCTAGGTGTGTATGCAGCACATCTTTCACCAGGTGCTGTGGCCCTAGGCCCGCCCCACAGCTGCAACAATATAAGCAGCGCCAGAGGCTGGACCCAACTTTACTCATCTCCACTAAACCATCACTGAAACAGTCCACAACACAGCAGGGAGAATTGCCAGGGAGCATGGAGCGGGAAAAGAGAAAAAGAGAGAAGAAGAAATTAATTAAATGTTATTACATAATTGACATAATAAGGCCAGGTGTTTTTCCTGGCTCTGGTAATACTGTAGGCTGAAACTAGAGACCCGGGAGTCACCTGGTCAGGTGATGTAGTCAGAATAAACTCCACTGTTAAGGACACGGACACCTTGTGGAGATGTGTAGCCTTCCAAAGCATGAAGGCCCTTATTTAAACCAAGTAAAGCAAGAGATAAAGCTTCAGATAAGCTGCCATGTTGATTGACTGTTTGAGCAGGCGAACCAGGAGATTTCAATCAACATTTTCGGCATGTCTATTAACATAGTAATAGGTTATCATCATCGTATACGGCTGGACTCTAACGCATGTTTTCTGTTATCGTCCTGTCACAGTTTGATAAAAGCTTGAGCAATGAAACATCATTCATAGTTAAAGGTAAGTCTATTGTTGCACTACAAGACAGCTGTCTATACTATTATGAGGTTTATCTTTGAATACTCAGGCATCATCATATCGACGCAGTAAATGATGGGATGATTGAAGCTCTAAAACTGTTTAGCTGGATGCGGAATATATATATATATATATATATATATATATATATATATGTGACTGTAATAGGTGAGCTCTATTTACTTCCATAGGAGTGAAATAAATGAGGAAGTCATGAAGAAGTCAATTCAATATGGAAGGTGTTGTGTTTCTTTGAGAGAATGAGTCATAAACCAATTATTTGGACTGCTGTGGGTGGCGGACATGTGGGTTTTCGGAGACTTGCTCGTTATTTGATATTGATGGGTTACCTCACCTGGACCTGGACTTTCCCATCACTGCAATCACCCACCACCCAGTCCAGTAAATAAGGCTTCTACTTTAGTATGTGTGTGCAGTGAACATCCCATTTAGAGGCGGCTGGTAAATGATGACTTACTGCCCGGTCATGCATCTGCAACCTTAAGTGCTCCATGATAACACTAACACGCGCTCTCAAATTAGCAGCACCATCCACAGACGTGCTTTAACCAACACCTACGGTATACACTCACCGGCCACTTCCTTACGTACGACTTTTCGTTAATGTTCGTTAATGCAAATATCTAATCAGCCAATCACGTGGCAGCAACTCAATGCTTTTAGGCGTGGTAGACATGGTCAAGACAATATGCTGAAGTTCAAACCAAATCAGAATGGGAAAGAAAGGTGATTTAAGTGACTTTGAACGTGGCATGGTTGTTGGTGCCAGACGGGCTGTTTTGAGTATTTCAGAAAGCGCTGATCTACTGGGATTTTCCCGCAAAACCGTCTCTAGGGGGTTTACAGAGAATGGTCAGAAAAAGATAAAATATCCAGTGAGTGGCAGTTCTCTGGGTCGAAAGTAGTGGTGGTGGTGTAATGGTGTGGGGGGGATATTTTCTTGGCACAAATCTTCAGCAACTGCGTGATGCTATAATGTCAATATGGACCAAAATCTCTGAGGAATGTGTCCAGTACCTTGCTGAATCTATGCCACAAAGAATTACGGCAGTTTTGAAGGCAAAAGCGAGGGGTCCAACCCGGTACTAGCAAGGTGTACCTAATGAAGTGTCCGGTGAGAGTAAATATCCTGGCATGTTAGCTCCTATTACTTAGAGCTACTTATCATGCTGGTAAGGGAAAAACAGACTCAACGACAGCTAAGAGAAGAATGGAATAGGCCACAATAAAATAACCTCGAGGATCAACATGTCAAACACGATATCAGTGCCTTAATCATGAGAGAGAGAGCCAGAGAGAGAGCCAGAGAGAGAGAGAGAGAGAGAGAGAGAGAGAGAGAGAGAGAGAGAGAGATGTAAGAGTCTGTAACAGAGAAAGACAGAGAGAGTGTATAAGTGGGTATCTTGGCCTGGGCTCCATAGCTCACACTGTGTGAGAGCTGAACAGCCATGTTGGCAGGCCCATCACAGGGATCATCCTGGTTCAGCGGGATGTGGATTACATGTGTATTAACATGTCACTTTGGCTCGATGTGGGTCACTCCTCCACTGCTACTGCCTAGCAAGATGCAACTGAGCTCACAAGGCTGGACCAGAACAGCGTCTGGGAGGCCTACACTCTTCATACAACAGGCGTTGGATCAGCTGAACCGACACACGTCGAGATAAATATGTGTATACAATGATACTGACAGTATAAACAATACCATGTCGGTGGAGAAGTAGGATGCCAATGTCAATATCAGACAGAGGAGCCACTATTTCTGTCTGTGGTACGCAGACTATAATTACTGATGGTGGAGTGTACTGTATACACATAATAAACAACAAAAGCCTACTGGGTACAAGCTGCATTCAAACATTCATCTCAATTGAAGAAACACCCTAAGAGTTTTGCTAACATCATTCAATCACAGAGGTAATTCATGTTTTTTTGGGGGGGGAGCGTTCGGGAAAGCTTGGGAAAGAAGCTTTTATCTGTTTTTGTTTTTGTCTCTCTCTGAACCGAACACCTGGCACGTGTTGCTCAGGCAGTCGACAGCAAAGGAGGAGGAAGAGATGGAAATAGAGAGAGAGACAGAGAGAGAGAGAGAGAGAGAGAGAGAGAGAGACAGAGAGAGAGAGAGAGAGAGAGAGAGAGAGACAGATACAGAAATATACAGTATAGAGAGTGAGCGAGAGTTGCACATATCAGATGAAAGAGAGAGAGAGAGACAGAGACACAGATATACAGTACAGAATATACTACCGGTATATATATACAAAGAGAGAGTGAGAGTGGCATTATGTTTGACGAAAGACAGACTGAAAAACAAATATGTGCACTGCACACACAAATAGTGAGAGAGTAACATGCAGAAAGTGGTAATGAGCATGTCCCGAAGTTGTGTGTGCACCCATCCGTCAGGCTGGAGTCTGGCACTCACACACGTGTTGAGCAATTAAGGCGAAGCTACAGCGGGAGAAGCATAAGTCATTCACTGGCGTATAAAACATTCTTCTACTTCATTACGTACTGAATAAATATTGATGTGGATTTACAATGCTGTCTATAAAAGGTCAGAGGCAGAGAAATATGACATTACAAAACAGAATTTGATGGGGCTCCCGGTGCAGTATTTATCAGTATATAAAGTCATTAATTCGCCTGCTTTCTGAGGGCCTCTTTCTGTTCGCATATGTTACTGTATCTGTGATGCTATCCTCTCCGAAATAAATGGGAAAATTGCGTGACTATAGAACAACACTACGTCTGTCTATGGACTAAGCTGCTGGAGGTCTATCACACATGAGCTTAATAGTCACTATTCATCAGTGTTCCATTTTCTAACGCACACTATTATCTCTTCGATCATAATATCTGGTTGTTTGCGCAAGACTGGAGGTACAATAATGATATGTGTCCAATATATCCCATTCACAGTTGAACTATTGATATCTGCTGAGAGAGGCCGACTGTGGAACTCTCATTCTCCTGCCATCTGCCCCATACAGAGAGTCCAGTGCCACTGCCTCCACTCAGTGGCTGGAGACGCAACCGGTGACACAAGGAAGAGCATTCACTTCCTGCCAGGCTCACACAGCTCTGCACAGGCCTCGGTTGTACCACAGCATAGAAATCTCCCTGGAGGGAGAAAGAGCCAAAAAAACACTCATAAAAAACAACCCCCCAAATAGTTTGCTGTTCAGAATACATAATTGGCAACACATTTGTTTGCCATTTGCTGAACTTTCCCGCTTTCTAAAAACCCAACAGGCTCATTAGAAATTGATGGTTAAATGTAAATGTGTCATTATTTCAGACACAGACTCACGCAAGCCTTTCAGTGGTGGGCTAATTAAATCTAGTGTGTCTCTCTGCACAGCAAATGAACCTTGATGAGCAATGTGATCTCATTAAATGACAGAGCGATGAATGGATGGATGGATGGATGGAGCCAGTTAAAGATAGAACCATGTGACCTCTCTAACCGGGCTAGCTGTTTTACTGACAAACACACCTGAGCACAGCAGAGTAGACAGACTCTCAAACAGCTGGGATCTGACAGACATGTCAACCTGCACAGCTCTGGATTTCTTTATTTGGCGCCTCATGCGTGACCGTCGTGAGGCAGTTCAGTTTGGAGAATCTGCCGACACTGATGAGATGAAACCTGTTTGTGGGAGTGTCTCAGACCTGGATAGACATTCATGTGAGCTTAGAGGAGCAATGCCAGCTTAGACAAAAGAGAGGGTGATTATTCTCTCTCTCTCTCTCTCTCTCTCTCTCTCTCTCTCTCTCTCTCTATATATATATATATATATATATATATATGCATGATGTCCTTTTGAAAAAAAGGGTGGTGATTTCTGATTTTATGGTTTTATGACTCAAAACCTCAAAGTTACAACATTTATAATAATAATAATAATAATAATAATAAAGGATGAGTAAGCTAAGGAGACAGATAACTAGTAACTGCTTGCATTAGAACATGACATTACCCTGGAACCACCCTCTGATGCTTTCTTTTAGGCCAACATTAGGAGCTACACTATGGTCTATAGCTCTGGTTCCTTTTGTCCAGAGTTGAGCCTCACCCAAAGAAAACTGGACCACCCCCACCCTCCCGCTTCGTCCCTGGCTCGTTCCTTTTAACGCCTGGCTAATATGCTTTTATTACACCTCCCTCCCAGTGTTGAGTCATTAGCACGAGCGCTGGCGCAGTCAAGGGAGGATTCCTCCGCCCTAGCCATCATCCGCTGAGGAACAGACCCCAGCACATGTTGTTTAATGCCATCCCACTGCTAACTAACTGGGGAGAGTGGGGGAGTGTGTTCCGTGTTCCTCTGGGGGCCTCCCCAAGACGACAAACACTTCAAAGGGATCCCTCCACGATATGGAGAGTGATATATTCGCCTGGAGACAAAAGGTTTAAGTACTGATCCGTCACTGTTTTCTTTACGATTAGCGAGGCGACGGAGCCTAATGTCATTTAGTCTAACACTGTTCTGGCGGATTTGCCGCGCTGTTTGTCTTCTTAAATCTACAACAGAAGAGTTGGCAAATGAACCCTGAGTCCCATGAATAAAACAACAGAGAGGGAGAGGAGGAGGAGGAGGATATAAAAAGAAAAAAACTCCCTCCGACCTCGCGCTAGCATTTGAGGAGCAGCAGGAAACCGTGGCAATGGGATTTGGAGACGACAGTGGCAGTCGGGGTATTCACCTGTACAGGAGGAGAGGCCTGCCGGCTCCCGCTACCGAGGCTTTTAGTATGCTGTCAGCGAGCGCTGCCTTTGTCAGATGTATTAACACCGGCCTCCTTTATTGTTACCTCTCTCTGCTATTGACAAGCCGGAGCGCTCTTTTTTCAGCAGGGCTCAAAAACCCCAAGTGCTGGCTGCTCCTCAGAACACAGTTGATCCGTCCTCCTCGCTCTCGATCACCTCTAAGGCATCAGCATAGTCTTCCGCCGGTTGTTTTAGATCGATAATGTTTCAGCGGTACATACAGTATATAGTAAATAATCAGAGCATATTACATCGAAAACGGAGGTCGTCATTATTACAGCCCAGACAGTTCACTGGTAACATTTGAAACCGAGCAGACATTCTTCCCTAATGGATATGTTCATGTTTTGGCTAGAGCGGAGCCTCTCTCCGATGTTTCCATCATATTATCACAGGAGTGCAGGTTGACAGAGCCGTGGCATGCGTTCAAGACGCCCGGGCCAGACAAACAAGGTCTGCCAACAAGATTGACTGTTTATTTCCCCCCCCCACTAAAATATTCAAATACCTCTGGTCTGTCTCTGGCACTCCAGGCACTGGTAACTATGATATGCCTAGTTCCCGTTGGGCATGGGTGACATTTCAACGAGGCCTCTTGACCCTGTTGTTCCAATCAGTGGCCCGATCTCACTACCCACTCTCGCCTCCTCCCCGCCTCCATAAGGGGGGGGGGGGGGGGGCACTGCGTAACCAATGAGCTCCTTAATGTGAACGGTCCCAGGGACACCTTTTGTTGTGCAGGCATTAATTAGTCAGCCACTGTTTGTCCACATGCATAATTCAGATGTGGAGGTGGCGTTCTAAAACCTGGGGAGGCTGGGAGGCCTTACACTGTAGAGGCTCGGTTATAATAGCATAACATATGTGACAACTGCCAATGAAAAGGGCTACCTGTAGGCAAAACCATTTTTCTGTTTTTTACATGTGCTTAAACTACAGATTGTAAGCTTTCAAATGATGCATCATACATTGAAATCGGAAACAAATTGAAGACGACATGAGTATTTGAAAGTTGCTACACCTGAAATCACTAAGCACAGAAAATCCCCATCAAAGATAATGAATCCCCATCAAACAACAAGAAACGAAGTCATTGTGTTATAGATTACACTTATTTAATGAACGTAAAACTGTTTGGAAAAATAACGAGTGGGTACTTCACATCTTCGATATATAAAGGAGATATATATATATGGAAAAAACTTTCAAGACGAATTTCACGTCTTTCTCATTTCCGAGAGGTGTCTGTTTACATCAAATTGTGACACATATAATATGGTCAGGAACCTGCAGCTGATATTATTCCATATCCGTTATGGAAACACTACTTGACGACTCAAAGGTACACTATTTTGTGCTAAAAGGTTACGATAAGTAAACAGATAGGCGGGTGTTGGCGAATATAACTGCAAATGACTAATACTGGCTACACCAGAACCAACTGTCATTTTAGACCGAACTGCAACACCGAGGATGAGAGTGACATTTGGGGAGGTTAGGGTTTAGGTTTTTGCACACTTTTAACACCTTCAAGGAGTTTTGAATTAGTACAGCGGCCATCTGAATTGCATTTGGCAATAACTCCTGTTATAGTACAGTATGATTAATCCTCTAGGATAAGAATGAGAAGAAACCCAACAGACAATCACTATGCCATGCCCTATTTGCTATGCACAAGTCCGTTTGAATAAGTGGTTCATTTCATAATAATTGATTGAACAGAGCTTCTAACCGGCAACTCAGGGCCTCCCCCTGCGCATGTTAGACACTCTCTGCTCTCCTACTCGGAATTGTATTTTGTGCTTGAGTGAATTAGGTGATCATTTTTTATCTTACATGCGGCTGTGGCTTCTGGAGTTGGCTCCAAGGAAATTGGAGGGGAGAAGAAGTTGAACATTTATCGCATGCCAGGGTTAATCTCCTGAAATAGTGGGATTTTGTAGGGAGGGAAGTAGAAAATCCACGCTGCACTCAGGCTGAATTACAGTCACATTTCCAGGCATTTTCTGTGCTCGAGAAATCCTTGACTCGAACCACCGACAAAAGCGCCGTGCTCTCTCTCTCTAAGACACATACTGTACATCATTCGCTGATATGGGAGTGAACGAGTTCATATAATTATCGGATGTAATTGATGTTGAGACCCGAAACAAAAGCCGAGCACCTTATTAAGCGACAGTACGTGTGGCAGGGCCTGTGACACTAAAAGACAATCATTAAAAGCCTATAATCATTCGTGGAGGTTTTCAACCTTGCAAAAAAAAACTTACTCAACATCATCAAATAGGTGTAATACCTGTGTGTCATAGCAGTTGTTTTCATGCCGTGTGCCATGTCTACAGTAAGGCAGATTCAAAACAAATCAAACACAATGCTGGCCTACATAGCCTAGGGCCTATCTCAGCCTAGGGCTCTGTATCTGGATGGAGATAGGGTTTAGTGTGAGGAGCATCACTGTTGTTCATTCATAATGTCACTCTACCTCCGCCACAGGCTTCCCCATTGTAGGAGAAGATCAGTGTTGGACAATGACGGCAGAAGCCTATTATGCAGTGAGAGGGAATTGTCTGTAAACACACGGCTACACTGGATGCCGCTCCTCAGCACCGAAACCCCCAGATTAAGTCCATCCCCACACTGAGATTTATACCTTATGCACTTCGTGGCATTTGCAAATGTACTGCCTCCCATCGCCGCAAAGTAATTCCACCCTGTCATATTTGTCTTTTGAAATTGTAACAAATTACATCGATTTATCATGTGAAACCCATTTTTTTCCGTTCTTTTTTTTTTCCTGCTATTTTCTTTGCCATTTTTTTTCTTTTAGCCCGGGGAGATAAGTCGCTGATGGCAAGATTGCAGGGCCATCCATTTATAGTGTGTGGCAGGTGACAGGGAGACATGTTTCATTCTTCCTTCCATGTGACCCCCCCCCCTCCCCTCCCTTCCTTTGAGTGCAGACTGTCAGCATAACTCAACCCGTCAGCGTTACTATGTGGGCCAGTGTAGGGGTAATGGGGGTAGAAAGGTGCTGGCTGTGTGTGTGTGTGTGTGTGTGTGTGCGTGTGGTGCGTGTGTGTGGTTGTGTGTTCATCAGACATCATAGAGCCCCCTTTCCACTACCTGCTAATGAGGTGTGACTCGTGTCTTGGGGAGAACTGCACTGCCTATCACCTTCTCCTCCATCCTTTCTCACCATACCCCCCCCCCCCCTCTCTTTTCCACTCTCTCTCTCTATCTTCTCACTGCTCTCCTACAGTCAATAGGATTTAGAGATCTATTTGTCAAGTTGGGTGATCTGAACATTGAGAAACGTGAGGGTTGTAAACATACACTACATGGCATACCAGTCTTGTGCTTACCCCCAAACAATAGATAGTACCACCCATACTATATATATATCACTGTGTAATCTTTGTACAGCACTGAATAGAAAGGACACATACTCAGTAGAAGTGGTGGTTTCGAATGGTTGTGTTCAGTTAGCCAGTGGCTTAACTGCTCAACTACTGTCTTCCTTTTTTTCTCTCATTAAGTCAGATATCTGTCCTCCAGGCAGGAGTCACACATAATGTGAAGGAGTCTAATTAATAGTGTCAAATCATATTAATTTAGGAGATATCCTACAGCATTACGTGTCTTTTCGAGTACTAAGTCCTCACTCTATGCCTCAGCGTGGCAAATGACTTTATTCCTGCGTAGCACTTCACATTTCTTTACTTTCACTAAGCACACTTGTATTATAAAAACATATTCCCCTCAGAGTTCTGCCAATTTAAGCTTTTGTAAAAACGTGCAAAGTACAATTGTAATTTAATAAACCTCATTAACAGGAAATAAGAGGGGGGGGGGCTTGATGAGGATTGAGGGGTTTTCAGGGAGCCCATAGAATGTCCTCAAGGTGCCCTGCTTGGCCCCTGAAAGGGACTTTGAACTGCCAACCCACAGCTAATTGCTAAATAGCATCATGGGTAAAATTCATCAGGCAGAAACGGAACAGCAGAAACTGTTTCCTTCCTTGGAGTAATGCCTGATATATGATGCCCAACATTCTGTATGAAAACGTAATATAATGATGCTATTTTGTCTAAAATGTGCTAATTCGTTTTTTTTTTATGTCACAAAATACATTTGATATTGTGGAAAATAAATAGGAAATAATAATTCCGTTGATTCTTCAGCGACAGTACATAAACCTCTGTCTGATCAGATGACTTGTTTGTAGTCATTTCATACGTTTTATTCACTTATGAGTTTTTATTCTGCGCTAATGAGGTTGACAGTAATCTAATGGTACAGTAGTTTATGCAAATTACTTTCAGTTGCCTTCAGAAACGGGGAACATGAAAAGACAATAACTGTTGAGTGAAAGTGATTAAAAGTGGAATGATATCCTCCTCACAAGCCAACACGCCCCTTGAGGTTTCATGGTGATGTGAGAGGCTTTGAGAGGGGGTGGTTAACAAATTAACATTAATACAATTTAACTAGTGTACGAATCAGCAGTACAAAGGTACAAAGTACAAAGAGTTTAGAGAGTCAACCTCTCTGAAAAAAACCCCACAAACTGATGTGTGATGAGATGTAACGATAGAGACAAGACAAGAAGCAGATAGAAAAACTGGTCTTGAGGGGCGAGTCAAGGCTCTCATCCAAATCAAACAGGAAACATGAGATGAAAGGGCCACTCTGGTGAAGTTATTGATTTGTCTTCACAGGGCGGCTGTCATTGACACAAACACCAGGGAAAACCCCCCAAACGTAATCATTACCACTGAGTGAAAGTGTCACTAACCATTAAGGGAACATCACCGCACCCTGACTAAAGGGAGGCAGAGGTTTACAGCACGTTCCAAGCCTTAGAGCACAGCTCCCCTGGGGGGAACACAGCACAGAGCAACAGACATCCACAAATAAATCATCCACTAGCCTAAAACTAGCTAAGGACCTTTGGAGAACATAAGCATCGTTTCTAGCTACTAGCTACATCAAACTAGAGTTTTCCACGAGAGCCGAAAAACTAAATTGAAGATTGGGGGGTAACTGATAACAAGGACACTCTTTTTATTTGTCAGTCTTGTCAGTCAATTGTTGGAATTTGGTCCTAGGCAAGGGGTCAGCCTTTAGACGGCGACCCTGGAGCAATTACGGGGTTCAGTGCCTTGCTCAAGGACACCTCGACACGTGGTCAGCCGGGGTTCGAACCGCCGAGCTGCCGACCTTGCGATCATTAGGCACCGGCTCTTCCGGCTGAGCCACAGTCGCCCCTAAATAGTCTATCGAAGCGTGTCAGCTCTTCTTTAAGCGGGAAACCCCACTGGTGAAGTTTGAAATACTGTAATTTTAATGATGCGTCAGTGCTAGGAAGTCATTAGCTCTTCTAAACATGAGGCGTCACGCTGCTAACTCAACCACATTTGATTGACAAAACGCCAACCGTTGTGTCGTACGCAACATTCACAGAGACAGCGGGGGTATATGATACTGCTGACTACACAAACTCTGCTTAAGTCCTCTCTCTTGCCAAGCTGGGCACTTTTCATGGCTTTGTCCTTTCAGCTTTCCCCTCCCTCCCTCCCTCCCTCCCTCCCCGCCTCCCTCCCCACTCTCCCCCCCCCCCCCCCCTCCCCACTCTCCCCCCCCCCCCCCCCTCTCTCTGCCTCCAAAAAACTGGAGACAAATTAAACAAGTCTTCCGTAATGGAGGAAACATAAGCCCCTGGCAGTGCGCTATTAGCCCGCCTGCTTATTTGTTAAAAGACTGGATTAATGTGTTGTATTTGGTATGGGAGGCCACCTGCTCCGCTCAGTGAAGGGCATTCAGATGCTCGATGGTTAGTTCCCTTAATCTGCCTCCGAGGATGATTGCGGGTTTCTGTGGCGTGATAAGGTGGCCCGGCTCAGTCTCTCTTGATTTTTTTTCTCTCTCTCTCTCTCTCTCTCTCTCTCTCTCTCTCTCTCTCTCTTCTCTTCTCTCTTCCCCAGACACATAAGTGAATGGTTAATTTCATCACTCTAGGGACTCTTGACCCTGCAGCAGCCCCGACTCCTCTGGTCTGCCCGGCTGACCGGAATACAAATGCAAACCGCGTCTGTGTCTGGTCTGCAGGGAGGTCTTACACAGGTGCAGCAGAGGAGAGTCATGTGTTATGAGGATCAGAGGATCATTGAGTCAATTATATCTAGTTGATGGTAGAAATGAATGTATGTACCGTGTTACACTGTGATTGTGTGTTATCATGTAAAGTGGAGTGTGCTACCGTACATTGTAAAAATCAGTGGTAAATACACAGTTGTGTATGTTTGCTATTGCAACATGTTTACTATGTTGCCATGTTTGCCTGTACTATACATCGTGACATTAGAATTATAAGGTTCTACCTCCATTTTTGTCAAAATTGCGTTTTTTACATAATCTGATCCATTAGGTGTTTATTAATGCCTGTGTGGTGTTATTTTTAAAATGTTGACATTTTTGAGTTAGTAATTCATAAAATACAAATGTTCCATCTCGCAAAACATAATGGAATGTAAACACTTTGACGCTCAATATCTCTGAACTACCCTAAACGGAGATAGAACCTTATAATTCTAAGCTCACGACATGCAGGCATTGGGAAATAACCCACAATTCTATATTGTGTAAAGTTGTATTATAGTGAAATTCTCCCTCACACAGTATATGACACACACACAGACTCTATCAGATATCCATGACTGTCTAGAAGATTGCATTTCTCTCAACAAGACACGTTTTAGAACACACAAAGTGGGGGGCGGTTCATTTGAATGAAGGCCGACGCGGCCCCAACAGGGCCCAAGGGTTTTCAGGGAGTCATGATGGGTAGTAGAGGTCTGGGCCTGTTTTGCAGCCCACCTACATCAATGATGTCACAGGCTGTCAGGCACCTCGGGGCAGCGCTGCATGCACCATGTCAGGGAAGAGGAATGATCCGTGAATCCTGAGGGGGCCGCGGACTAATGTGCACCAGGCCCTGTGTCCCTGTACAACCTGGCTAAGTGACACCGAAGGTTCCCTGTCCTAAGCCACCTATAGGGTCCTACTGTAGCTCAAAGTTAGGGTGGATGTGATTGTTCATATGATTGAAATCACGAATATGAATAACCGTAACAATTCGGAAAATATAGTCTTCTGCTTTCGGAGATGATTCAGTTTTTGTACAGTACCGTGAGGCATATGTAACAGATTTGGAAGCCAAGCGGTACTATTTAACATCAGCCACCCCTTGTTTAATTCATGCAAATGTGAGATGAATGCGTTTTGTTCTTCCATTCATCTGTTAAAAGAGAGAGTGAGAGAGAGTGAGAAGAGAGAGATAGAGAGAGAGAGAGAGAGAGATAGAGAGAGAGAGAGAGTGAGAGAGAGTGAGAAGAGAGAGAGAGAGAGAGAGAGAGAGAGAGAGAGAGAAAGAGAGAGAGAGAGAAAGAGAGAGAGAGGGACACTGCTTCCACTGTAGCACTGGTGACAAAGCACCCCCCCAGGCAATAGCTATCATAAAAGCAGTAATAGACTGAACACACATTTTCATTAGCTATTGATTCATTTCCAATTTTCCATTCATTTTTGGGGCCATCATCACACTGTGGCCTTTCCCTCCCCAGGCTACATTGTTCAGCTACGCCTGACATAACTATGATAATTACAGAGACCCCCCCCCACCCCCCCACCCACCCACCCACCGCCCCCCCTCAAGCTGTTCACAGTTTCATATTGCTGTAAAAATTGAATGAGTATTTCGGAGAGAAACGAAATAAAGCCTAGTCTTTCACCTAGAGGCGAGAAGTTGTGCAGAACATGTGGCGATTCAGCATTATGTTTTTGTTTTTTTCTTCCAAAGAACTCAGTGATTGTATTGAGAACCGTTTGTGGTGTTGAGGCACCAAGGAAATGGATCAGGACACTTACAGTAGAAAACGGGGGACAGACTGACGGCTATCGGGAGGCTCAAGAGAATTCTCAAAGGGCCGTTCTGTCCAGGCAATTAAATTAGTCTGACCATATGCATATTAGAAGGTTAATTGAGATACACTGGAAAGTTTTGCTTCACCTCAGGGCTGGCGGTCAGTCTAACTCTGCATCTGAAAAGAGCAGTCTCAGCAAGGCGCTACGCATTCGTTGATATTGATCACATCATTTGGGGTTATGTCATACAGCAGGTGATTTGTAGGTCAGTGACTCTGCACAGCAGCGCCTTTCTCAGACCGTCCCTCTCAAACTCTCATACGTGCACATCACCACATACGTGCACTCTCATACATCACCACGTCAGTCAGGCTTCCCGGGGGCCGTCTCCGTGGACGGATACAGTCAGGTGGACACCAAATGCATATCTGTATGCAAAATGTATTACATAGAAGAATATTATAGAATATTACATTATTATAGAAATGTGTTTCTAAAAGGGTCAATTTTGGGGATTCATGGATTATGATAGGTAAACAGGACATACAGTTGTTGTCATGTTAAACTGTGTCTAATTGCAGGGATGGCGTTTTTAAAATAGCAAACATTTTCTAAAAACCCTGTGACAAGATAGCATCCCGGAACTTGAAAAGCCCACAATGCTTATAACCACATCCATGATTATGTGATCTGGTCTTATTTGTTTGTATAGTAGTCACATGATTCCAGACACAATAATTGTCAAGTAATAGATCTGAGAATAGGCAGTATAGTATCATAGACTAATTCTACCGATGTATCTTCCGTGCAAACCTTGAGGAGACACCAGAGACGAGATCAGAGCCATGTGGCAGCAAGCATGGCTGACAAACCAAATACAGTAAACTTCGGCAAAACTGGAGTGCCGAAGTTCACTCAAAGCTCATCATTATACCCCTTCATTTGAGAGGAGGTTTTAATGATTACACATATGATTATTGCCACGACAACAACAACGAGTGTCTGTCATTTTAACTCGTCATCGAGGCAAATCATATCATGAATAACATAGTCATGGTTTGTTATCAAGCCAGTGCTGCGTGACTAGAGAAGTGCACAGTATTTGTGTACTTCTAACTCCTAAAGAACCAGTGACTGACACACCAATATAACCACATGATTCATCTTGTGGCTAACCTTGAGGCTAATGGTTAATAAGTCAAATATCACAAGCAGACTAGTGATATGTTCTTGGAACACACTGATACATATCCATAAACTGCAGACCCCCAGCTATGTCACATACAGTAGGACGTGAGCGTTGATCAATTCATCAGGCTGCATTTGACCTATGGCCACCCACAGTTAACCTGTAAGTTCAACCCCAGCAAAAACAAGTTGCTATTTAAAGCCTTGGCCTACGGTACGAGCAAGAGGTCACAGTGAGATGAAAGCAACGGCTGTAATGATACAAGGGCGTGCACACACGCCCACACACACGCACACGGACACGGACACGCACACACACACACACACACACACGCCCACACACACGCCGGCTCACGCACACACACACACACACACACACACACACACACACACACACACACACACACACCAGCATTTGTGTTAGTGTATTTAGCATTATTAATGAAATAATATCCCTATTCATGTGCTTTCTAGTTTACACAGATAATGATACTCATGCCAATCCCCTATTCAATTCTCCACTGTAACTAAACAGCAAAACATCAAAGAGAGTGAAAACATCATTTAGACTCACTCTCCTCTGAGCAGAGGAGGGAAGACACCACAGCTGACTGCAGTATGAGGTTGGAGTAGGTAAGGCAGGAGAGGCTGGTGGAGGTAGAAATCAGAGGACAAGGCTCATTGTTACGCATGGAATGAGGAATGATACCATTCCTCATTCCATCCCATGCATTACGATGAGCCCATCCTCCGATTTCTACCTCCACCAGCCTCCCCTGAAGTAGGCACAGCTAGAGATGTGGAGAGAAAAATGAACTCCATCAGGTTCATCTATCATGTTGCTTTTCCCGTTGCGTGAAGGGAAGAAAACAAACGGCAAAGCAAATCAATTACATAAAAAAGAATCATGTTGCCTGTCAAATATCTACTCCGTTCTATGTCGTTCTTTTTACTCACACAACATCACCCCGATTCCAAAATCGAATTTTGAAAACTTTATACATTATTAACACCCTTCATGCTCAATGCATCAATTTCCCCCACAAAGTCTCTTATTGTCGGTGAAACGAGAGCTAGGAAAAGAAAAAAACACAAACAACGTTTGTTAGCGGTGTGCTCTACATTATACAATATTGCTCTCTTGAGTGAATACTACCTTATTCAATGACATTAATACAAACACATATGAAATCCAACAAGGGAGCTCCTTCAAACTCTATTTCACTGCCCCCTGAGGGATACACTTCAACCCATACTAACCATTTAAGACGGTCACAAAAGAAATCCCTGATGTAGGCTTAAAAGGTAAGCCAAGAGATATAACTGGCTAACCGGAAAAATGAAGAGTTTTTCACATCCACTTACAGTGGCTTGACTCTCTACAAACCGCTGTGTTGTCAAGGAAACAAGTGCCACGGCGACACCTTAATCTGAACAAAAATAATTGGAAAAAGACAGATATACATCTTCCTATCTGAATATTTCATGTACAGTACCCACGGGGAACGTACGGCACTCATTACTGGGTTATTCAATGTTAAAATAACACACAATAATAAATGTACAGTAGAAAGGAATCCTGGGGTGACATTTTGCAGGAAGTTTCTCTGACAGAGAAGCAATGTTTTTCGGGTCCTCTTATGGGTTATGTTATCTCAAAATCCAGACAATGTGTTTCCACTTTACGACATCCCACTTGGGTTTCAGCATGGGCCTTATAAAAAATAAGGTCATCCATTTGGACAATTAGACTGAGTGATTTAGCAAGATACTCTATTTTTGTAATTACCTGTGCATGCACCCAATCCTGGTGCAACATACACTATGTACTGTACTGTACTGTACTGTACGGAAAGCATCATATGGAGAGCAATCAGATGACCATCCCCAAATTTGCTTGTATTTTGGTGAAATAATAACAGCTTGAAAAAGCATTGACCTATGTCGGCAGAAGGTCTGAAAAGGTAATCAATCTGGCTTAAATCCCCTATGATTATAATTACAACACAGGAGAGAATTGACTCACGGAACTGAATACCTTGTGGCTAAACCATCAGTGACTTAGCTATTGTTTTTTTCTCTCCATATACTGCAACCCCATTTGTATCAATATATATACAGCTGATCCATAAAAATAAAAATAAAACGGAAACCAAATTGACATGACAATAATGTTATGAGTGACTGAAGTTAAAGTTGAGTCCTCCAGCCAGCGATGTAGACAACTTTACATTAATGGTGAATGCAAATGCCTTTGCAAAGGGTTTATAGTTGGTTTAGAATGAGTTAAAAAATCATTCATAACCAGTTTACTATTCAATCAGGAACCATTTACAAATACTTGTAATCATTATAATGTTCAATATTCCCTTGGAACTTGCAATCTGGAGCCAGTTATAAATGCTTTACACATGTGTGCTTTACACACAGCCTTGAAAACTAACTTATAAACCTTGAAAACGAACTTATAATGCACAAGCAACCCTGTGCTAACAATCACAGTCTGAAGCAATGATGGTCAAGGTCAGTAGGTTTGTATTTAATGGCTGCTACTGGGACACAATTTACAGGTCACTCTATTTACAGCATATAGGTTTTCTGGTAACAGTTCACACCACTAGCATTTAAACTGTTATTACTGTTACTGGCATTATCTCTTATTTTGAAGAGACAAAAAATAAGCTATAATTTGAAGGACCAACCCGGAAATAGGTTTGACAACAGAGAGTCGCCAGCTCTCTCATGTTGCAAATTATACATTTACAAATGGCTGCTAGGCTCTGGCCTTGAAGATGTGCATGACACAATAACAATATGATGCTATAAGGGATGGTACTACAATAGCTAGCTAGCTATACAGTATGCTCGTTTGGACACTGTTGCCATGACAGGCAAACATAGAGCTACCTATCTAGCTCCACACCACAGTGGCCTCGCCGCTTAAAGACTGATATTACACAGCTGGAGAAGTTAACTACATGCTGTGTGGAGCCACTAGTGTTTTTCACTAGCTTGCTCAAATCAATGCCAAAGTCTCACCTGTATGAAAGAAGTCTCTTGTTGGTTAGTTGGTGCCAATATGAAACACCCCTTGCAACATTTTCTATCTATTTTCTCTCTAACTGGATGGTAGCCTTACTGCAGTTTGTTATTTGTCGTGTTTGGTTAAAAGTTACATCTCTGTCATTATTATAGTAAACATGAATAAACAGTTAATAATAATAATAATAATAATAATCATCATCATCATCATCATCATAACAATCATAATCATAATGCATTTATTTTATATAGTGCTTTCTCAGTACTCAATGACACTACATTCCATGGAAAGAACAATAATATATAGAAAAAAAGAAGAAAAAATCATTTGAAAGCACCTTTCTCAAACTCAAGGACACTGCAGAACAAAATAAACAAAAATAAATAAACAAACAAGCACAGAACAAACATACAAAAGATGGCCAATGGGTTGCAGACTCCTTCTTATTGCATGCAAAGGATTGTCCATCAAATACTAAACATGAGTGCTTCATTTTTTTTAACATGTTGATAAATCTGTCCCATTACATCTGAGAATCCCTACTTTAACCTCATATCAATTGTTTGATTTAAAATCCAAATGTTTGGTGTGTAGAACAGAAAGAAAGTTCCATTTACGCAGGGCACTGTATATCAACACATACAACCTGGAAACCTGCATGGTGGCTAGCATGCATGGTGCATGGAATGCATGCATGGTGCATGGAATGCATGCATGGTGCATGGAAACCTGCATGGTGGCTAGCATGAATAACTGGCTCCTGAACGGAAGCTCCCTAATTGGCATGCACCAAGTGAATATCTGAACTAATTGAGTTGTACGTTTGTAAACGGTTATGGTTATACTGGTTATACTAATTGACTAACTATAAACCCTTTACAAAGCCTTGCCTTACTGTAAAGTGTTACCAAAAAGCTAACAAAACAAAACAAAAAAGGTTATTGAAATAGGTGATTGAACTCAAATTGTGTGAGAAACAGCCATGGCAATCAAACTACGAGGACCTAACTTTCATCAGAACCCTACAGTCGTCTATACAGTCTAGTGAGTCAACATCAAGTCAGTGGTTAGAGGGAATGAAAGCTGCACTCTCTCCGTTTGGACTCAACATTCTCACTGAAGACAGCCTTGTGAAACACTGTATCATTAAGAACAGTGTCTATGACAGCACGGATGATGCCACAGACAGAAAACCTACTATGACATGCAAATAACTAAGAACGAAAAATCTTTGCGCCATCTCTGGCCAATTACCTTGTTAATTACAACCCATTGTGGAAGGGCTCCTACAGTAGACATGCTCTCTGATTATACAGTGCATTTGTCCTCACTTCCCAGAGTCTAATCAGTAATTACTACCTGCAGCTGCACCGGCTCAGCCGTGGCAGGATGGCGAGGCACCACCGGAGCTATTTCAAAAGGACTTGTGCTTGTCACTCGTCGAAAAGTCACACAGTGTCGGGAGTGTATTGGTCTTTAGGAGTTAGCGCCGACACCCCTATGGCATGATCTAACATCCTAGCTCTCTGTACTGTCTCTGCTCATATGAATTATCATCAAAGAAAGAGATGTCACATGGCTTAGAATGCGAAAGACGTGCTGAAAGTTTGAGACTCCCTGAGTAAATCGGCTGGTGGGTTTCGAAAAAAAAGTCTGTCATCCGAATGCGGTAAAAGCTTGAGTATGTCTTGAAGAGAGTGACACGTCTTTAACAATAGTGCGGTGTCTCTCTCTCTCTCTCTCTCTCTCTGCGTTCACAATGGGCTTAGAGGACGGTTTACTGCACCACGGTGTACGCCAGCTCTTTTGTGTTCAGAATGGGAGAGAAGGATATCGGCGGTTAACTACATGGCAGCATCTAATTACATGGTTTTTACCGATACATCAACACTATTGACATGAAACATACATTTAGAACTGGCTGAGTGTCATTGGCAGTGCCATTTGTCACAGTCTGCTCAGGTTTTTTTGTGAGGTCTTGTTTCTGTCTTTTTGAACAAAGCTTCATTCTCAATACATTATATCCCCCCTGGGCTTGTGCCCTGGAGGGATCCTGAGGACAAAATGTGGTGGCCATCTTTGTGCCTGTATCTCTCAGTGTAGCCCAGGAACTCATACAGTAAGGTCATGTTCTCACATGAAAGTCGGAATCGAGACCCGGAGCAAGTGGATGAGTTCGCAACATTGTTGCATCAATTATTTCTCTGATTGGCGTTCTCACAGCCCTTCATGTAAACGAAGTAACATACGCAATCGAAGCAACAGACCTGGTAGTTGCTTGGTCAGAAATGTTTTAAATTGCCCGTTCGCGTCCTAACGATTCCCACCGTAGTTGGGGTAGACCACGCCCACACCACGCCCACGCCACGCCAACTTCTGGAATATGTAGGGGTGTTCTCTGTATCTTGTTCTTCCGCCCCACAGGTCGTTCCGCAACCCCATTGGATTTTAGCTTGTGACGTAACACGGGGTGCACGATTAGATATAGGTTACCCATCTCTGTATGCAACTCGGCGGCGCTGAGTGTGCCGCGGGCCAACGGTCAATGTTCGCCGCGGGCACGGCCGCAAGCGGCCGGGCGCGGCTCTCATTGCCCTGTGGGCCCTGGAACGCGCGCCTATTCTTAGTGTCAGTGATTGTGTTTGTGTTTGAGAAAAAAAAAAAAATATATATATTCATATTATAAATACATATTCCAGAAGTTGGCGTGGTCTACCCCAACTACGGTGGGAATAGTTAGGACGCTGCCCGTTCGCCCCTCTCTTATCCAGATCAACCCGCTTGCGCTGTTGTTTTCCTATGGACTGCCTCGAGCAGCGTTCTCACCAAAAGCGAAGCGAAGCAAAGTGATGGATGCGTCGTTTGTAACCGGAGCGAAACCACCCTTTTCAAGCGGAGCAGCCGACGGGTATTTGCTGCAGGAGCGACATCGAATGCGCGTTCTCACAGCTCCAAACGACGCAGAGCAAACACATTTTATCCTAAACTCTGATTCCAACACACCCTAAGTCATACTGCCTCTTATACAGTAAGTCAACACTCTCTGCTCTTTCAGATCATCCAAAGCTCCAAAATGTCCAATCGAAAGGTGACACCGGGCACAATCCCATACAAATGGGGTTGAGGTAAAGTTCCATAGGGACATGACCGACGGGCCTCCAGACCCTGAAACAGGGCGTCTGTGTGAGACGCCTGCACGGTCGAACGCCCTTCACGTGAACAGCTCATCTAGTAAGACCGCACTCCCAAGGGGGATGGGTCTCTCACCTGAACAATTGAAGCTGTCAGACCACTTCTCCTACGGACACTCTACTAGTCTGAATGGGCAGATCTGTCTCCTCTAAACTATTTCCTGCCCAGAGGTCGCAACCCCAAACTCCTCCACTCTGGACCTGCAGGAGAGACCCTGTCCCATACACCTCAACAGAAAAGCAATGCATATCAATGGACAAGTCCATTAAGAAAGGTGGTATGGAGGAGGATCACCTTTGATCACAGTCGTGGGCCATGCAGAGATAGGCACCTCTCTGGTTTCCCACCGAGGTCAGTGGAGGTTGAGAAGAGCATTAGGCCTGATGACTCATAGGATCGATGTCTCCCTGTTTTGACTGATGGGAACATTCAGATGACTCTCTCGGAGGGTTTAACAGAGGATGACGCGGGCTATGATTAACACCGGCCTCTGAACCGCTGTCTGAGGTTCAAAGTTCACGTCTCGGGGGAGTAAATAAACGACACCCTAAGAAAATCAAGATGCCAAAACATGTCGCGAGTCGACCATTTAGACTGTCAGAAGAACCATCGGGGGGTGCGGTGATTCACATTCTTATTTTGGTTCGTGGAATGCTTCAGAAAGGTCCCTGAAACCCGTATGCTCTCCGAGACTGATGGAGTCAATGTAGTCACATCGCTGCCGTTGATGAAATCAATCTGGGGTATTTTTTCTAAATCTATCTAAAGTGTCATGAGCATCTATTCAAACATGCACTCGTCCAACGACCTCCAGAGGTGACAGCCCGGCTATTGGCCTATTAATCACACTGCTGCCTCATTCTTCTCCTGACGATGAAAGGCCTTTAATTAGGCTGCAGGAGACTAAGGATGAGTGCTGATGTATCGATGTGTCATACTAAACATACAACACACTGTACCCCTCGATAACCCATGTCTCTTTTCACAGGAATCTACCAAATACTAGTCCCAGCAACTCCAACCAGGTAATCATAGGGACAATAGACAATCGACTAGCACCACCACATAGTGCCTGAGTGGATGTACTTGTGGAACATAAATGTATCATAGGTCCTGTATTGCTTTGCTGGAGGAGGGTTCTGGTGATGCACCCCTGATCAGAGCTGAGCTCTGGGTTCAGTGTAGCATTACAGGGCAGCTGGAGATGGAGGTAGAGAGGGTGTTGGTGTGGGGAGGGATTGAAGGTGGGGGGGGGGGGGGGGGATGCTTCAGTAGCCCCACCTGACAGCTGAGTGAGAGGGGAAGCAAAGTGGCTACTCCTTGTAATTTGTTAGCGGGTCTATGATGCATGCAAGCATGACACCAGGCTGGTGAACAGAAAAACGGACTAGAGAGAGTGACGAAGGGATAGAGGGGAGGGAGGGAGGCGAAGGATGGAGAAAGAGAGAGGGAGGGAGGGAGGGATGGAAAGACAGAGAAAGATAGAGAGAGAGAGAGAGAGAGAGAGATAGAGTGAGAGAGATAGACAGAGATGAGGATTGTGAGAGGGAGTAAGAGAGTGTGGGAAAGCATTTGAGGGGATGTCTGGAAAAAAAAGGGACGGATCAGGTGTGGGAATACAGGTTGAGGAGAGACGGGTTGAAAAGAGGATAAAAATTGAGAAACAACTGGGTTCTTCTCTTCTGTGTGTGGCGTAAAAAAGCCACCCAACAGAGGATGTTGCTAGCCAACCCTGATCTCAGGAACAGTGACATGCCACTCTGATGCTGTTTTCCTATTTATTGTACTCTACTATTCAGATCGCAGATGGAAGCGCCTTGTGTCTTTTCAGTGGCAGGTGTATTTCAGCGAGCCTGTTTAGAAGGAAATTTGAACATAATTTGCTAGGGTTTATCTGAGATTAGAATGAACTGATACAAACTGGGTAGAGGCCCTCTAATAATGATGCTGTGTTGATGTGGGACCGATCTAGGATGCTGGAGCAGCTGTCTACTTTAATTACCTGGGAGGCCCATCACACTCTCCTGTCGTGATTACCTAATACAGAGAGGTTTGTTAGATTAGTAGCCATCTTTATGCAAATAGTTATTAATGAACATGTGTTCAACATTTGCGTTTTTTTCCTTTAACTCTCAAGATATTTTAATTCGCTCGTATTTGATGTAATGGGATCCTCATACAGATAGACAGAAGTACTAACACCCACCGCAAAATCTCATCATATTATTGAGGTAAGAGTTAGGAGTATGTTCACAGTAGTCAGTATGTTCATTTAACGTTTTGTAAACAACTTTTCTAAAAAGGAATTAAGGAATTATCACATCAACTACATACAGCGATGGTACTGCGAATGGAATAGCATCATGATATATTACCAGCTACAATTGTACTGCAACAACTTGTTCCCATCATTCATTTAGACCAATGTTACAGTATTTAGTCCCATCATCCCACTGCACAGCAGTATACTACTTGCCTGAGGTAACAGTCGGTGCAGCATGCAGTCACAAGAACGTTCTGTAATGGAGCTATTATCACCTCTGACTGGGATCGTTCCGTGTCCTAGTGTTCCTGAGTGAGCCGACGTACTGTACGACTTAATGGTTAGATCGCTAGTCGGGGATTACAAAACAATTTGTTAACAACTGTAAAGGTGATGACGATTTAGGTCGTTTTACTTTATTGTGCTTTGAGTATTAGCCATCATTTTTGGACATATTATATGCTACTAGATATTGGGTCTCGTTCATGAATCGTGCATAATCACAGACTTGTTCTTAAGTAATGCGTAAATAAAAATATAATTTAAAAAGATATATATATAAAAAAGATATACAGTATATATATATAAAAAATACATTCTTCTTAGTTGATATTTGTTCTTGAGATAAGAATAGATCACTCGTATGTACCTGTAGTTTATGTAGTCAGTCTCAAAAACATCATATTAACACTTTCATATCTGTTGATGGGTATCCTCAGCAGAATGTGCAATACACAATAATAGGCTAATAAATTAATTCACTGTGATTCCAAAAACGTTATTAATATGAGATAATGATTGTATTATTAAAAGGTAATTACAATACCTGATATAGTCTACATAGTGATCATTTTCGTTCTACTGGGTTTTCACTTGATTGATTCACTTGCATGTGTGGTTATGGCACAATTGATGGAATATGGAAGAAATAGCTCAATGTTCCTCTACGGGAGAGTGTCTGCTGCTGTCCCTGATACCTGGACGGGGCTGGGGAGAGGCAGGGGTTAGAGCAGTGTACTGTGGACAGCAAAGACAAGGGTTTAACAGATCAGTGTAGTGAGGTGACTGGAGAGGGACAGGGATGTGGTGAGAAGGAGTGGGAGACACAAGGGGAGTCGAGAAGTCGGGTAGTCGAGACGTTGCCCTGGATCTAACTTTAAGTCGCTCTGGATGTGAGAGTGTCTGCTCAAAGAAACAAAACAACAACCAAAACATATATATATATAATGTAGCCTGTTCTACAGGGCCTCATTGATGTCTTGTTAGCCACAGGCTATGGCGAACGAGACGTCACCAATGGGAACGACCTAACCTCGGTGGTGCAACCTGAACTTTTACAACCATGACAGGCTACCCACCTGGCTCCGCCCCACAGATTATCTGTCAAATGCTACCACGCTCATTTCACCGGGGTTACTGTGTCACCTAGATGTTCTCTTTCAGTCAAATCACTCAACATCACCAATGGGAACAAGGTCATATAGAACCATTTGAGCTCAAGCCAACAGGGGGAAAATATACCCTCCAAAATCCCTAAAAGGGACCAAGTCACCATGGGTGGAGTGCGCACACAATTCCTCTGGAGGAGGAGCCTTCCCTCAAATAGGCCAGGGACGTAGGCTCCCCACTATCCAATGGGCCAACCGCTGCTTAGACAACACTCTGCCTGGTGCCTGAGCCCCAAAACACAAACCGCTGTTCGCTACAGCGCATACTCGCCGTGAGATCGACACACGCGCGTAGTCCCCTGACAGGGCAGAGTGTATTGAGTCCTATGAGTGTCCTCAGACTCTAAGGGGGGGGGGGGAGAGAGAGAGCCATTAAAGTAATAACTTGCATCACCTTGGGAAGGTATACGCAGGGTTTGGCCGCAGTATAACCTTCAAACCATCCTCTGAAAACTAGAGACACGCCACATGAACGTGCCGCCAGGTTGCCAACTCTCTTAGCAAGACGCCAGTGCCACGGCTGTCTTAAAAGATACCGTTTTTATATCCCCTTCTTCCAGACGCTGAAAGGAAGCACTGGAGACCAGTGAAAGATCCAGAGTTAAATCCCATGACGGGGGAAATACTGCTGCTGTGGAGGAGAGTAGCCTCCTTGTGCCCTTTAAAAAACGGGACACCAAGGGATAACTACCCACGAAATCCCCTCTTACCCCTCATGGCATACCAACATAGCCACGACATATTTACCGGGGAGAGCGTCTTCCTTCAAACATGTACTGGAGAAACGAAAGAATAACTCCCAATATTGCTATCTAAAAGGGTCAAACTCTGGTCTGCACACTACTGGTCAAACACTCTTCACTGAACAATACAAGTTACGCATAAACGGGGCTCTCGGGGCGCTTTAAATAGTTGCTATGCCGGCGAAGGAGAGGCCTCCTGAGGTGGGTCTCTTCCGTCTCAGGGGCCAAACCCGATGCTTCCATGTTTGTGGAGACGGGGGTGCCAAATTGTGTCTCCCATTTGAGACAATAGGTCTACACAGGTGGATCTCCTTAAGGAAAGCCCACTAGCAAGGAAATCACTGTCACTCCATCCTCCTGAGGAGAGAGAAGGCTAGGAAGACAGCCACATCCGTGGCCAAGTGTGGGCTAGCTTCTAGAACCAAGAGAGGGCAGTGAGAGTCTTCTGGCGATGCGAATAGATCTTCCGACTCCCCACACGTTTCACTATCATTGGGTGGAAGCGCTACTTTGTTATGCATGGGTTCCCCCTGGAGAGCAGATTTGCTCCCCCATCAGATGTCACGGTAAGTCTACTTGTCATAGACAAAATCTTCCCTCGGGCCCATAATAACATGCGTCGCACTATACCGGGCAGTGCTGGAGAGTGCACTCCTCCCTGACAAACGATATGTGACGCAAGCTGATGTAACAGTAAACCGCCCGCAAAACGTGAAAGGCTAAAGAAAAATGAAAGTGAAAGTTTTGGTGTCAACAAAAACTTGGACGTTTTGAAGTGTTTAAAGTTTAAAGGGATCACTAAATACTTCTCATTTTGTGAATCGGATTCACTGTCTCGTCTGCCCGTAGGCTACTGGTAAGGGAGACACGGCTTGTAAACAAACTTTCGTTTTAGGATGTGTTCAAAAAGCAAGGACTGTGTGATTATCACTGCCCCTGTCCTCGCATATTGCACCGATATTGCATATTGCACTCAGGACCTGATGTGTGTGTTGTGACAACGCCACATATCATGCCCAAGGAAGTGCCCTGTGACAGAAGGGACTCCTGCCTCCAGAGAGGGGTACGCCAGGACTCCATTGTTGTAATCCGCTTGTTTTTGTGTCTCTCTCTCTCTGTACTCAGTGTGGCGCCTAGCAACTTGTCAAGATGTGGAGAAGAAAGAGACAATTGGAAAGTCTATTCCCTTGCCCAGGAAGGATATGTTTTGTGTTGGGTCATAGAACACTTTTATTTTTTTACATTTATTTGGATCCCCAGCTCCTCCAGGTGTGCGACTAATACCCCCGCCTGTGTCTCCACCTGTTGGCATGAGAGTGCACAAAGGAGGCAGTCGTCTAAATAATTGAGGATTCTTATACCCTGAAGACACAGAGGTACTAAGATAGCCTCCATACACTTGGTGAATACACGAGGGGGCCAGAGATAACCCGAACGGCAGTTTCACAAACTTGTATGCTATTCACTGGAATGCAAACCCTAGGAATTTCCCTGTGCGTATGGTGGGGATGGAATACAGATGGAAGAGTAGTGACAGTTTATTCAACAGAATACATAGCAGTGTGTGTGTGTGTGTGTGTGTGTGTGTGTGTGTGTGTGTGTGTGTGTGCGTGTGTGTGTGTGTGTGTGGCGGGTGTTAAGATTGTATAATATTAATTAGTGGATTAATACATATATAACATGTTGAAATGGATTTGATATCTGACCGAAAAACAATGACCTCAAGAAGACGTCAGAGATCGGTATGATTTTTTTTTATGTCTGAGATCGGCGTGATTTCAGTGGCCAATCGATGCTGAAATGTTCACTGGGTAATTCACTACCTGCACTCACATCCAATTTAAGAACATTTGGCATTCATCCTCTTTTAAAAAAAAACACATGTGACTAGCTCCATCCTTTTCACAAGCTGAGAGTCAGCCAACCAAACCAAATGCATGTCTCAACTCCAAATAATGAGCAACTAATAGAAAGTTACAGAGTATTGTATTTTCATTCATTCTATTGTATATGACCTGAAATCCACTCACAAGGTTTACACTATTTTTGAGGTAAGAGCTGTCACATTCCATTTTCAAATGATGACTTTTTATCTGACATTAAAGAAATCATATTGCTAGCTAACTAAGTGTAAGTGTAAGTGTACGTGTACATAGCCTTTATTTATGTAAACCAGCTCTTTTCCCTTCTTGTTTTTAGTTTTTTTTTTCCTAGCACCAGGGGAGACCCCCCTCCCAAATTTCGTTGTTTGGTACCTGTACTATATCAATGACAATAAAGACCATTCATTCATTCATTCATTCATTCATTCATTCATTCATTCATTCAACTGGCTGTACAGTTAGAACTTTACAGCTCAGCTGATGAGATTGTCAGCTTGTCTTTAGCTAAACTGCAATGCAAGATAGCCAGTTAGCTAGCCAGTGTGTTTACATGTGGTGCAGTTGTAAGGAGATAGCAGCTAACTGAAATGACATAAGCTACATCCACCTTATAATATAACACATGTATACATTTAACCTTTAAAACTAAGTGATATGCATAGAATGGGGCGGCGGTAGACTAGAGGTTCGAGAGGCCGGCTAGCAATTGGAAGGTCACTGGTTCGATCCCTGCCTCAGAAGGGAGCTGCATGTGCCCTTGAGCAAGGCACTTAACCCCTAACGTCTTCTTCTTCTTCTTCTTCTTCTTCTTCTTCTTCTTCTTCTTCTTATTATTATTATTATTACTATAAAATATGTTGTTCAAGTGAAATCTATTAAAATCCCAAAAGATGGATGACATGTGGCTGGAAATGATAGAATACAAATGTGCACATGATTTAAAACATGAATGAGGCCCATTGTCATTTTAGATTAAGTTTTGGTATGGTTCTAAATGAGATGACATAAAGAATATAGAAAATAAATACCTCAATATAGCAAAATGATCAATATAGCAAAACAAAACAAAAAACAGGCAATACTTCTTGGGAGCATCTCACTGAGATGGGAATGGTTCAATCAAGGGAGACTCAATTGTGCATCAAACACATCCCTGCTAGCGACAAACACTTTTGTGCCAACATTAGCATAATGAAAATGCACTGTTATTTAACTGCCATCACAGTCTGCAGGTCGGGAAAATGAAGACCTCATTAGTATCGTATGGATCTGTATATCATCAAGCACTCACTATAGAGCCACACAAAAATGCCTCCCCGTTGCCACTCCTGCATTAGTTTCACTGAAATGCTAGTCATTTACAGATGGAAATGATGTCGCTATTACACACACACACACACACACACACACACACACACACACACACACACACACACACACACACACACACACACACACAGAAGAAAATGGAGAGTATTGTGCATGAATTCCCAACCCCTAATATAGAAAACAATCATTCTAACAAAAAAAGTGTTATGTGACTGAGAGCAGACAGAAAAAAAAGAATAATCATGTGAAAACAAAATCTATTTCCTTAGCTTGGCGAACGTCGAGGCAGGAGAGGAGAGGAGAGGAATCTCTTTCCACCAGTCATGCCTGACCATGTTCCTTAAAAAGCTCTTTTCCCATTTATTGAGGTCACATGTTCAATGATGCCGCTACGCTACAGTATGCACTCCGCATGGTAAATAGACCTCCTGTCACCGTGATGGTTGGCCTTTAATGAGTTCACTTTACGGCCTCACTAGGCTAGTTAGAGCAGCTAGTCAGGTGGTGAGCTGAACAGACCAGTGTTTAAAGACTAGCCACAGAGGTATGCTCTCCTTTGTATGTTCGAAAATATTCTGTGTCGGAAAACATACCTTACCATATCGTGAGCTTAGAATTATAAGGTTCTATCTCCGTTTAGGGTAGTTCAGAGATATTGAGCGTCAACGTTTTTACATTCCATTATGTTTTGTGAGATGGAACCTTTGTATTTTATGAATTACTAACTAAAAAATGTCAACATTTAAAAAAATAACACCACACAGGCATTAATAAACACCTAATGGATCAGATTATGTAAAGGTTTTGACAAAAATGGAGATAGAACCTTATAATTAAAACGTCAGGATATGATGCACACATAGTACAGTCCACCCACTGGAAAGCAGCATGCTACTATACCGTACTTGGGCACAGAAAGGCAATATACACACGAGAGAGGAGGCCAACGCCAGTCTTCCTCATTCCCAGCAGTTCCGAGAGCACGGGGGACTGGGAGTCTGAGGAACATGGAGAGTGATTGTAAACACTCCCTTTTGTCTCTGAGGGCATGCCTTCACAAGGAAGGATTTCATGCACTTTAATCCTCCCCCGTTTACAAGACAGACACTTTATAGGTCCATCGTGGATGGCTGTTTCCCTCCATTTAGTCTCTGCGTGGCACTCATTCCAGCTAGTTTAACGCTGCTGCGGCTCCAGGGGGAAAGGATTAGGCTGAGACAAGCGCTGAGTGGGAAACGTCACTGTCTACGGGTGTGTTCGTGGTTTATTCGCAGGGTACCCCCTTCCCCTCTAAGTACCATATGGTAAAAACACTCTTGTAAGTCTACGGGGGGGGGGGGGGAACTAAGAGGGGAACGGAGAAACCACCCACCTCTCGATGATGGTTGCCCCCCCCCCATGAATTTTTGCAGTCGTCAGGATTATCAGATTTCCCAGAGTGCATGGCAGAGGGCACAGCTAATGACACGTCACTTATTAAAATGGAGCTGAATAGGTTAACCACACAGGGACAGACATCTTTTCATTCATTTCACTTCTTTTGCACGGTTAACCAAAAAACGATTACCAGAGGGAGGAAAGCCATTAAAACGCTGACCTTTTCCCCATTGTGCGTGTTGGCATGATGCCATAATAACTTGTGTTAACTTTGTTAGCATGATTGAGTGTTGTGTGTGGTGTTGGGGAGGTAAAGGTCAGTCTGTCACTTTACTGGAATCACACACATTGAACCTAATGCTGTTTTTTATGGTCTGTAATGCGTATGCAATAGGGCACCTCCAAAACACATTCTTGTTCATTGTCAGATATAGAGGAAATTCAGTCTGAGAGCATAAGTCCAATGGGAGTCTTAAAATCCTGGAATTATCAACAACTAATTAGCTGAATATCTTCAAAGGCCCATTCAAGTGAAAATCATAATTTCCAGTATATTGGTTTCTGTTGTTTTCCAGTACTCTTTATGTAAATCTCTGTAGCTAAAGATATCTTGTTGTTTGAGCTATGTAGCAGTGTTTGTATTTTGCAAACTAGAAAAATGGCCTACGATTAGCGTAACGGTCTTACGTTAGAAATGGTAAATGGACTGCACTTATATAGCGCCTTTTTTGCTGCTCCAAAGCTGCTCCAAAGCGCTTTACAACGGCCTCTCATTCACCCATTCACACACACACATTCACACACCAATGGCGGCAAGCTGCCATGCAAGGCGCTGGCCCCGCTCACTGGGAGCAATTTTGGGGTTCAGTGTCTTGCCCAAGGACACTTCGACATGTGGCCAGCTGTCAAGTTAGAGTCAACAACTGCACAATTGTAGCTTCAAAGTTACTCACCAAAAATGTTCTAGCATCCAACTGCAAACAGTAATGCTGCATAACCCCACATACCTGGAAGTCCACATCCACTGTTGGCTGCCAAGACATTGGTCAAAGTCACAGTCCTCTGCCCAGTCAATTATGTCAGTCGGTTGGTGTGATAAATTCAGTTTGACACAAGTGCTACCTATTGTTTCTTTTTGACCCTTTTAATTGTAAACTATTCAAGTAGGTAACCTAACATGTACCCAGAAATTATTGAATGTGGAAGACACTGTACTGGGCCTTTCACATTGTTTGTCTGGAAGTCAGTTCCAAATTTCATAGCACACTGAAAGTAATTGCTTATTTCTGCCGGACATCCCATTAGCAATTGTTGAAGGGTAGGGCCTATTGTCCATACTAGGTTTTTCGAAATGGATGGTCAGAGGGTAGTGTCTTTTGTGAATAAAACACTCTGAAATGTCCTAATTAAGTCTGCAATTGTAGTATAGGAAGTCACTTACTGTTGGGGAAAAGTACAAAAAAAAAGAAGAAAAAAAGAGAAAGAAATCCAATTCCCTCTCTGAAAAGCATAACAATGACTGTGATGGCCTGAGTCTGACAAAAGAGAGACTCACAACAGCCGAAGCGCAAAGGCATTTTTTAACTTCCTATTATGTCGTACCTTGGAGATGTTGTGATCTGATTTTCTACTGAGCCATGCTGTTTCAATCTCTCTCTCAATTCAGACGCCCATCTATCCATTATCATTAAATACGTGTGTTTGATTTCCTCACAATACACTCACTCCTCAATACCGCCAGACAAAAAACCTGAATGAATGGTGACAAGAAAACGACAACAATAAACCCATTTGCTCAGGGAACAATGTTGATATTGATAAAGTAGAGCCTACATCAACCCCCTATGTGGAATATGCATCACCAGTTCCAGAAGTAAAACAGTGCCCAAACAGGAGGAGATAATGTACAAGGACGCAGGGAGGGAGGGAGGGAAGGAGGGAGGGAGGACAACAACACAAGAGGGTGAGACAGAGAGAGAGAGAGAGAGAGAGAGAGGGAAAGAGAGAAAGAAGGATGCGAGTGTGCACCCAGCCAGCTTAGTCAACCGTGCCAATATGTGGCTGAGGAGACAGAAACCCCCGGCATGGCAGCACGGTGTGAGGGGCCGCCTTGGGACGGGTTCAACACGGTACGCGTTGGCGGATCACTTTCACAGATTAAGAGGGAGGCGACCCTGCTACTCCAAGATACCCCGGCCCTCAGAGACCTCCTGAGAGGAGAGAGAGAGAGAGAGAGAGAGAGAGAGAGAGGTAGAGAGGGCAACGGTAGAGAGCGCACGCTTAGCCACAGCCCACCCCCCCACCCCCCCCTCCTGCTGGTGGCGGACCGCTGCCCCCCCCCACCCCCTCCCCCCTAATGCTGACATGGCGAGGGATCAAGAGCGAGAGCTCATCATCACCCGCGCTGTGAGATAACTGTGAAGAAAGCTATGGCCCTATGGGTAATCCTGCTGATTAATAGCATTCAACTGACATTAGGCAGACTTATTATGGCTCCCATGCTGTGCAACTCACTCTCTCTATTGTGGTGTCGCTCCCAGTGATATTTGTGTAAATAAAAAATCCATCTTAGACAACTGTGTCTGCCTCTCCACCTCTGGAAGTAGGTTTTTTACAGTAAGATTGGGGTGAGCTCTATCTGATGACGCATAAAGGGCAAGAGGATTCCGCCAGGCCAGATGTCAGCAGCCAGTCTTCCATTCACCCAGATGAAATAAGATACCGGGATAGAATGACACATTTTAAACTACAAACAGATCTGTGTTTCGCCCAAAGGATAATAAAATAAATAAAATCGGGCCAACAGTCAGATTCAGACAGTGACTCAGGGTGAGGCTGAGGCCTACAGGTATGTCTGGAAATTGAATGCCAGCTCGGTAGATACCGAGTCCCCGATAAGAAACGCACATCTCCCCAAAACCAGACAGCCGGGAATTTTGACGGCTCAACGTCAAAAACAGTTAAAAAAAACATGTTTCAAATAAATAAAGAAATAATTCAATAGGATCGGGGGGGGGAAGGTGAACATTTGCGAACCTACCGGAAAAAACTTGACTGTACGAAAGTTCTTCAGTACACAAAAACGGTCACAAAGTCTGCTGAGTTGGTACTGGAGGTGCTCGGTGGGCAACTGGCACAGCCCTGCTGGGTCGTGGCTGGCCCGGTTCTGATACGGCCCGGCGGGAGTGTGAGTGTGTGCCCGGGGCGGGGAGAGCTGACACTTGACAGAGACGGAGCCCCAGAGGGCCGACAGTGAAGGTCAGAGGGGCCCTTTGGGGGGGAGGGGGAGGGGGGCGTCACTGCCGAGCCGGGGAAGTTCAAAAACAGGAAGTGCCAGAGGCGGACACGGGCAGAGGGGGGCCGAGGGGGGCTAACAGAGAGGAGAGTTAATAGAGGGTGACAATAGGGAGGTGCAGCTCCACCTTCTACAGCCCCTGACAAGGACATTTGACAACAGCACACAGTCCAGCCATCACCTGGGGTCAACAAGCGTCACTGTGATGACAGGAGACAGCAGGCAGAGGATGTTCAGACGGGGGGGAGACAGAAACATACAGAACACAGAAGTGTGAAGTAGCCATCCATCCCTGCTGAGGAACCCAGACATCTCACTATACCGCAAAACTGCAAAACCAAGAAGAACCCTTCCGACGAATCATATGGAATAAAGTCGACGCATTAAAGAAGCCATCTCATCCACCAGCCAGGAGACACATAAGTAACCAGGCCAGTGCATTCTGGAGCTATTCATGTGTTCCATACGCATCCGACGGCAGCAGGCGTTTTCTTTCTGTGTAGCAGAGGAGGCTGAGGGGTGGGAGTTGTCAGGCTGACACGAGGTGCAGTTTTTTGGGGTTGGAGGGAGGGAGGGCAGGCTGGATGTCTGGAGCAGTGCTCCAGCGCGGTACTGTAGGGCTGAGGCAGGGCCTGACAGCTAGTAATTGTTCCAGGGAGAGGTGGGAGTCAGCTATAATGCAGGATGACATCTTGAGACTTTTAGGCAGCTAAATGCTAGGGGGGGAATAGAATAGAGTAGTTTGCAAAACAACGATTCTTCCAAAAAACATTTAAGAGCAAAGCTCGATGTTTCCGTGGGCGCCGGAACAGAAGTTAATCTGAATCTAAAATGTTACGGTCTCCAAATTAAATATTTTTCAAAGTGTGTTTGAATCCTACAGCATCATCTAGTTAGTACACACCCACTTCTTTCAGTCACTGAGCAGTAGTCATATTCAAAATAATGCATTTGCCATGTTAATTCAACAACCCATACATAGAAAACATTTCCATGTTTTCCCCAAAAAAAATCACAACCCAAACTGTTTATTTCATATTAATTGCTCACCCAATCAACTCTCCTCGAGATAGCCCGAAAAACACAATTTATCTGCGACTTCGTTATGATTACATTTTCCCCTAATCTGATGGGATTCTGACAAAAGCGTTTCTTTGAGGCGTTCATTTGAAAAACCCAGGGTGAGCTCCAGCTGAGTCAGAGGGAATCTAAGGCTCATTTAATACCGTAAGAGTCGTAATCAAAGCCGAAATAACAAAGCATTTCCAGGCTGAGACGCGAGGTTAATTTTTTGCCAGCGCCACTTGAAAGTCAGCAGGTTTCCTCTGCTTAATTAACGGAGCATGACTCCCGTCCTCCAGCACATCCTCCCAGACACGGAGGGGCTGCTGGGACGTCTGAACACCCTGCCCGCCTCCACGCCACCGCCAACCTCGGGGGGCCAAGAATCAACGCCGCTGACAGGAGGCCACAGCTGCACGGCAGCACACAGAACCAGACCAGACCCCTTGTCATAACAAGAGGTGGGCATACATACACACACACACACACACACACACACACACACACACACACACACACACACACACACACACACACTGAGAGTAAACACACTGAAACACACACAAGTATCAAAGACAGCGAGACATTTACACGCTGTCTATTCCAAACAAACACACATTTTAACAGAATGTAAATAGCACACTCTCACTCGCACTCTACTTCTTCTGTTCATAATACACTAGTAGCACACTCTCGTTCGCACTACTCTACTTCGGTTCATCAGACTGTGCCAGACCTTGCCAGAAAGGTTTGCGTTTGTCGTGATCCCTTGAACCAAAACACCTTTGTTCCTTCGCGAGGCGAGGCGCGGTGATACGGCCGTCTGATTTAATTCAAACACACAGCGCAGGTCGACAGCAGCTCACCGGGACGGCCCCTCCAGGAGCCCTAGTCAGGGAGGGGGGGAGGGGGAGGGGAGAGGGGGAGGGGAGTCAATGTCAGACCCACGTATCCTTGTGCTGTGATGAGCAGGCAGGCTGCCGGCTGACACGGCCATGATTACAGAGGACCAAGCTGACCTGGAAAAATGCTGAGGGGCTGAAGACAGAAGGGGCTAGCAGAAGAGGCTAACACACACACACACACACACACACACAGACACACACACACCTGATTTACTAAGAGGTATTAAATAGGACAAACAACAGGCTGGTAAACACCAGGGCCAGATGGGCCAAAGCAGCACACCTGTTGGTAGGAAAGGCCTGGGGTGTCCACCACTAATCACACACTTGCAATTCTCCAGAGCATGCCTTCATGCCTTCCTAGGTTGGTTTTGTTCACCTCCCTGCCTACCTGTGTAGCTGTAGTAACAACCTCGTAGTTACATGCAATCATCTAATTACCTTATGCAGGATGGAGGTGTTAATGCCTGTGTGGTGTTATTTTTTAAATGTTGACATTTTGAGTTAGTAATTCATAAAATACAAAGGTTCCATCTCAGAAAACATAATGGAATGTAAAAACGTTGACGCTCAATATCTCTGAACTGCCCTAAACTGAAAAGGACTTCAACGTAAAATGTCATTCGTAAAAAAAATCCAATGCAAAGTACATCGCGTTCATGTGTACACATATGGAAACAGCGTAGGCCCACTTAACGCAGTGTCTCCGAAATGAAGACAAATCTTCCCATCACTTGTGGGGTCCCTACTGTACTTTCCTATTGAAAAACACAATTCACAGGGGTAGGCTTTTCAATTTTACACACTAATGCAAATCCAGTCTCTCTCAAATAACTGTAATTTTTTGCTTTTAAGCTCATTCCTGACCTAGAAACATAACTCATTATCAGACGCCCAAAAGCATAAATCTGAAACTCTCCCCCCCCCCAAAAAAAATACGTATAAAAGCAATCAAACCTGTGACATGGGTACTACATCTTGGCCAGCACTCAGGTGTGACTGCGTGAGTGAATCAGGTGTTACATTTGGAATTAGCTGCTCTGCGGCTAACAACACATACATCACCCTAATGCAGTTCTGTCATTGCGGTGCATTCCCCCTAATCAGGGCGCATCTGTGTTCTGATGTGCCGCCGGAGAGAGCCCCTCTGATAACGTACACAAAGGAAGCGCCGGGAACATCGTGTTTGCGTTGGGCCGACGACGTTCGCCGTTCTCCGGCGTGTGTCAGGTACACATCAACAGATTGTGTTGTGTTGCGATCGGGGGGCTTTTGATGTGGCTTCATAATGGATGAGCTACAAATGCGCGTCTGTGTCATGGTAATTGTGAAACCAAAGTGAAAGGTGTTTCTCATTATTACTCACAGTTCGTCGTTTGATCATCGGGTTTCCATTGAGGTAGCGGCGTATTAAAGGCTGCGATGCCGTCTGCACAGAGCTACCTGGAGTTTGTTGCTCTTTTTGCGCTTTACTTCTTCAATTAGGAGCTAAACACAAAGGTAAAAACTACAGCTACAGGTACTCAACATTCGACAGTGTTTGACAAGGTATTCAACATACACTAGTCAGGCCAGAACTTCAAGACGGTACCCTGATATATTGTATACATAATATGGAGATCCCACAGGTGTATGAGGTGTGTTACATGTATGGCTGAAATGCACATTAACTGTCAATAACACGGTGACGCATGTCATAGATGCTGAGCTCCGTGTCGCCTCTGTGTCACACTGACAGACCGATAGGAGAATGTCCAGCCCCTGTTCTCCAGTCAGTGGTTAATAAAACAAAGGTTGCCCTTTGACAGAGCTCTTTGGTTCTAAGCTATGGAAACAGTGCGGCCCATTTTTATAGCCCGGGTCCGCTGTGGCCTCGACCTTGTTGTTTCTGAGCAGATCTTGCACAAGGAATCACAACGCTATTTCCATTTTGTTCCAAATATATACGGCTCAAAGTTTGACACTACACAACGACACTGAATTTCATTTAGTCTTCCCGGACCATCTTTGAAAAATGTCACATGGCTGACAGTGCTTAGCAGGGAGTTTTTTTTTCTTCTTTTTCCCCCATTTTTTTATTTCTGGTTCCACAGTATCCCCCCACATCCTCCCCCTGTCAGTTGCAGTTGACATACCTGACCGTGTGCCACAGCTACATCTAGGACTGCATGGGCGCCCAGGGATTATCAGCTATCAGTGGTGAGTCTCCGTTGGGGCCAAGTCTCAGCTCATCTCCTCCTGTGCAGCGCTCCACTGCCTGTTATAATTGAAGCTGATACCATTCCCCTATGGCAGGCATCTCCAACCCTCCCTCCTCCCCTACCTCTCTCTCCTTATCACTCCCCAAAAACCTTTCCCTGGGTCATTAAGACGACCAAGAACTTCAATTTAGGGGACAGTTTGTCCTGTGCTGTAAAAAGATGTTTTCGTAGCACTGCTGTGGCTGTTTTTGCGACGGTTGCTTCTTGCCATGAGGCTATACAGGGATGCAGCCGCATTTCGTCACTACAGCACGGTATGCACTGTGTAATGAGCAAGATTGTTTTTTTTAGGGCATTTAAGGTGTGTTTCTCCCAAATAGAAAACAAGCTAGGTAGCTACTTCTCCCTGAAAGAGAAGGGAAGAGCATTCGTCGTTCGTTTCAAAGGCTTGTATATGTTAAGGGGTATTTTACAGCTTTGACCGTACGTACTATGTTGCCAGAGAGAAGATGTTGAGGTTCTGACATTTATGAATGCAGTTGCTGTGCTGTAATGACTGATTTATGTCCCATGTACTGTATGTATTAGCTAAATGCATTCCTCTCAGGCTACCTTTATGTATGTACACAATTACTGTAACATTGACAGAAAGAAGTGCTCTGCAAATGTGTTTAGGGAAAATAAATATATGGTAAAAGGGAAGGCGGTCACCGTTATTCAATGTAAGCAAAGGGATAGAAGCTACAGCCATACTGTAGGTGAGCTTATGTGAGCTTTGTATTAAGCATCCTTGGGTTTTTGAAAGGCGCTATATAAATTAAAGCTATTATTATTATTATTATTATTATTATTATTATTATTATTATTATTATTATTATTATTATTATTATTATGTGTGTTGTATGTCCACACTGACATATTATAATTAACTGTCATTCCACACTGACACAATAATACTGGGTATGGAAATAGACATTGTATTCAATCTACCTTTTCATTAAAATAGTAAAAATCCTCAAAGTCACCTTACAAACAATGTGCTATACAGGCTCTTGTATTGCTAATATGATTATGTTGATGTACAATAACTACAAACACTGTCAAAAGGCCATATGATGATACGTGTGGTAACATCATTTGAGGCTATCTATGTAAATGATTTACATATATACACACACACACTCACTCACTCACTCACTCACACTCTCACTCTCACTCTCACTCTCACTCACTCACTCACTCACTCACTCACTCACTCACTCACTCACTCACTCACTCACTCACTCACTCACTCACTCACTCACTCACACACACACACACACACACACACACACACACACACACACACACACACACACACACACACACACACACACACACACACACACACACACACACTCATCACTGACCCAATTTCCCATCAAGCAATTCAATGTCAGACTCCTGGCTGGGGAATTGGGCTTAGTCTTCTCCGTGTTACAATATCCAGACTACACCATGTTCACCCAGTAAACTAACACTGCTATTTACTCTATCTTTCTAGGCACATTTTTATCCTGAGAACTTCCTAGATGATAACCACATAATTCAGGTCTGGAGAAGCAAGCAATTACCAAATTAAATCCTGTACACGGAAGAGTTTAAAGGGGCCGTTTCGGGGTCACAAGTCACCTCCCCTAACCCAATCCTGGTGGCATTTCACAGTATGCAGCGTGTGGGGAGGGAGGGAGGGAGGGAGGGAGTAGGAAGAGGTTGGTGGGGGTTTGGGCGCCAGCCAGAACACTGCCCTGAGTTTCTCAAGCATCAGCACGCCAGTCACCGGGTGCAGGAAGACAAATTACCATCCCTGCGAGTCGAGAGTAAGGCGAGCTCCCCTTCCCTGCCTCCTCCAGATGGACCTAATTAAAGCATTAGCCAATGAGTGGAGGCTGATGACTCCATCAGGGGCCATTTTGGGGCTTAAATAAACGGCTGCAAATAAAAAGCTGCGTTCAAAATTACAGCCGGGGCTCCAAATTACAGCCCCCCCTGTTCATGCGCTGTTTACTCGCACTGTTAAAGGGAATAATGTCTCATGATTTTGTATATTCGACTGTTTACATTTTGTCTCTGTCGTTACTTTACGACAGGAGGGTGTTTTATCTCCGGAGGGGGAGAGAGGCTCGTGCTGCACCTCGGAGGCCGGGCGCCGGGCGACGGCAGCGGCGGCTCCTCGTTCTTAAGGAGGGCGATAATTTAAAGTGAAATATACGCGGGGAGGAGATCTCGAGTGGCTCTCTCCTGGGTCCAGTTTATCTGTCATCACCTCAACTGTCCCATATATCCCAACCCTACAGTCAATGCAATTCAGGACCACCATCACTCACTCCCTGCCGGCCCAGGCTCTCCACAGCAGCTCTCGACAGAGAATTTCACTCAGAGCAACAGTAGCTCCACACCAGGAGAGAATAACATTCCACAGGCACAATGTAAACCCCATTTCCCAGTATCTGGTTCTAGTGCATCGCTGTGTGATAACAAAATCTGTGAGTGACCACCATTCCGACTGAAGGAATGTCAAACACTCTGAGGCTGAAGACCTCCTTAAAGGCTAAAAGGAGAATGAATCTTCTTGAAGAAATGACTCATATTGTGGTAGCTGGCTACTTCATGACCTACCACTGTACCACTTATCTGGTATTTTCGGACATTAAGACATTCCTCAAGCACTCGTTTACTCAACGTACATAAACAGGGGCATATGTGGGGTGTTACCTGTTCCCCCCTCTGTTGAATGGGGTACAAGTTATTATCTTATCGAGGTAGAATGAGAGGAGCCCCATACATTTTACAAGCATCACATTTTATGTTATAGGGGCGGCTGTGGCGCAGGAGGTAGAGTCGGCGTCTAATGATCGCAAGGTTGGCAGATCGGTGGTTCGAGCCCCGGTGTCCTTGGGCAAGACACTTAACCCCAAATTGCTCCCAGTGAGCAGGCCGGCGCCTTGCATGGCAGCTTGCCGCTATTGGTGTGTGAATGTGTATGTGAATGTGTGAATGAGAGGCCGTTGTAAAGTGCTTTGGAATAAGGCCGCTATATAAGTGCAGTCCATTTACCATTTATGTTCTAGCTTGGGCAGAGTGTTCGCTTCTTAGGTGGGGAATCCTGAGACTCTTACCAGCCAGGCTGATCAGCCAGATCTCGGTTCCACAAACACTATTACTGGGGTCGTGGGAAATGCTGTTTTTCTCTCCACCGGTATGATTGACAGGCCACAGACAGGAAGGTCACTGTACAATCGCACCACAGAGACAGCCACCACACCTCTGGCAGGCTCTGCGGATCACTGCAATGAGGGGGGGTCACTGTTTACCTGCCCTTAATGATGAAAACAAAATCCCCCTTTTCCTCCTCTCCTCTCCACCATAAGGCAATGTCACATACACTGCAACAGGGTTCTCTGTCTCCCGTGTTTCTCTCTCTCTCTCTGTTCCCGACAATGAAATGCAGTGACACCAATCTCAGGGTCCCCTGACGCCATAACACAGCTGTGTAGATGTCCCAGTTTTTCTGCCGTCTAAAAACCTTACCGACTCGTCGTCTCCCACTTAGTCTTACCAACACAGCGAAAATGCGTTTCTCTTGTCAACTGTGTTTTTTCTCTTCAGGTTCCGTCACTCAACTTACTGGCGGATGGCGGCATCAAAGATAAGGGCCAAACAAAAAGTCAACATTCCTGCGAACATCTGTTCCATATCGTCAGTTCCTTGCTCTGATGCTCCATTTTACATTTTGATTCCTCTGTCAGAATCTGGGGAATTCCCTTTTGAGCTGCTAGCTTATGACATGCGACAAGACTTCTAAATCGTAGCGCTGAATTAATGATGCAACATATGCTTCCGACTTCGCTTTGTGATTATATAAAGGGCAGCAAATTCCCACCTCCTAAAGGCAAAAACTCATTATGTCTGTACTACACACAAAGATAATAACAAGGCATGTCTAACCCAGCCCTATTCACATTATTCTTTACAAATCCTGACCTGTGTGTGCTGGCCTGTTCATTTTTGACACGCAATCAACATCATTAGGGCCACACATGAGGGAACGCAGGCTGGTGTCGGAGTCTCCGAAACAACACGCTCACTTTGTGAAGATGCCAAGCTACCAGCTAGCAGAGATTGTACTTGTCATCCTCCAGCTGAGATGGCACAGCGATGCTTTAGTCCTTCACACTGCGCCTCCTTCTCGCCTTGCAACCCACTAATAATCACTGACATTCGCAGCTTTCAAACATCCCCTCTTCTTCTCCTCTGGCGCTCTAAAACCGGCAATTGGCCTCAAACGAGCCAAACTTAATCCCATCATCCTTAGCTTCCCGCCTCCAACACTGACTTATGGTTTCCGACAGCCAAGAACAAAGGGAACCAATACAGCCTCACCTCTCTAGACTCTGCCACCCCTTGTCAAAAAGGGTGAAGTTAAGCACTGGCTGGCTGTCGCAACGCTACCCTTCATTGTTCAGTGTAATTGCACTCAATGGTCCCTGAGAACTATTTTGGTTGCTTCTTCTGTTTCTCTGGAGTTCTTTGGGCTGCATTTGTTCACATCCTCAGACCGACCCAAGCCCTCTGGTCTTCATCAACAGGTCAGAGAGATGACCACGGCCGATGTCTACGTCTGCGTGTGAAAAAACAAACCACCTGACCTTCTATCCTCCCGTTCTCAATCAACACAATGTACAGTACGCTCTAGCGCCGTACCACTGTCACCTGCCACCGCCACCTCCTTTTTCTTCCTAGTTGCCACTATTCCTCTTCTCTCTTCATCCATCATGCTGTCGTTCTCTAAACTGGGACAGCTCGTCACCCCGGTGCTTAACCCCTCTTTTCTCCCCCCCCCCCCCCCCCACACACCCCCACAACCCTCCGTCTCAACGGTGCATCTGTCTTCTCTCTGTACCTGCACATGCATGTGCCTCCTCAGCTCATCCTAAGGGGATACACTAGCTGGGTCCCAACCTCCAATGACCTCTGGGTTTGAGGACACCAGCGATCCCCACCTGCACCCCGCTAAACATCACACATGCACACGCACACAGACACGCACAGACACACACAGACACACACAGACACACACACACACACACACACCCTCACTGGGACTCATTCCCATTCCCCATCTATCATCAGCTCCCACCCCTGTCACAGGCCATGACCAAACACTGCTCCACTTTCCTTCGCCTCCCAACAGGCCCCCCCCCCCTCTTCATCTACTGTACCACATACGCGCCGCTTCCTTTCTTCCTGCGAACCCGGGTCTAGGGGCGGGGGTAAAGCGCTAGGCATCCCCCCAGCCCTCCTCTCTACCCTCCGAGGAAGAAAAGGGATGGGAGGGAATTAATGTAAGGGGAATCATTATGTGAATCTTGCATGAGTGCTGATGACAATAAGAGTGGCATATTAGTGCATAACGATGGGAGGAAGGCTTTCAAAAACAATGGGGCCCATTTCCCAAAGTTCAATTAAATTGCTTGTGACAGCGTGCATGTGAGGGCATATCTGCCGAGCGCCACTTGACTCCCTTCATTAGTGCGTGATGGTGCCAAGCAAGACTAGTTTTATATAGATATTTATAGCTTAATAACCAGCTGGTGAGAGGGATCCTGTGAAGACGCTGGGAGCTTTGTGATCACGTCAAGTGGAATTTTGAGACATAAAGAGATGACAGGCAAAGAGGGAGAGTTTTTAGGTTGTTGTTAGGGGGATGAAACCAAAACGGAAAAGTTCAGATAAAAGGACAATAGAATTGTATTCAATACAGCAGGAATTAGAGCTCACTTGGGAAATGGTCTATAGGTGAACATGCATTATGATGATGATGGCGGTGGCAGTAGGACAAAGTGAGTGTGTGTATGTGTGTGTGTCTGTGTGTGTGTGTGTGTGTGTGTGTGTGTGTGTCTGTGTCTGTGTCTGTGTCTGTGTCTGTGTCTGTGTCTGTGTGTGTGTGTGTGTGTGTGTGTGTGTGTGTGTGTGTGTGTGTGCAGCGATGAATTGTGGATAGCCCCTTGGCCCCGGCTTGTTGCTCCAGATTGATTTCACTGCGACACCCACCTCCCGTTCGACGGAACGCCTCGAACGGAGGTGAAGAAAGAAAAAGAGTCGGAAAAGAAAAAGGCACTGTCAAATGAGCAGTTCAGTGAATCTCCTGCCAATTGTTCTAATTAATAAACAGGGCTAATTTATAGCTATACGTTCCCGGCTGTCAGATGTAAACAAGCCGTGTGACTGTAGAAGGGAGGAAAATCAATCGACATCTGTTAATTTATCTCCGGCAGGAGACCAAATTGAAAAAATTGATTGCTCTGCGTGCCACAAATCTGCATTGTGATCAAGGAGCAAATACATCGCAGCACCTGCTTAGGAAACGATAATGGGCATTTCGGTGGTTAGCCAAGGGCCTCGTCTAGCCAATAAGGATCAAATTGCCCATCTTTTGCAGGCCTGTGGACAGGGAGCCAGCCTACAGGCCCGGGGAGTATAGGCAAGCTGGTTGCCGAGAATGTCTTCAATCAAAGAATGAAATGGTGCTCGTAGTGAACCAGTCTTCATTATGGACCTCTAATGAGTGGAAATGAGAGACAATAAATCCATTCACTGGGCTCCTTGGCTCCAAAGTCAGACTAATGATATTGCATTTTACTCCTTTTAATAATGGGCCAATCCATATGCCCCCTGAGTCGTTTCACAATATTGCTCCAACTTCCAACGGCTGGGGGGGGGGGCAGACCCGTCTCTTCGGGAACTAATTCCAATGGGAGATTAATTGATACTCCAGTGAGTTTAAAATCACTGTTATATATCACGATTTGCACTATTATATCACTATTTTGCACTTCCGGTTAGATGCTAAAAATGCATTTTATTGTCTGGTACTTGTACTCTGCAATGAAAATAAAGGAGGTGAATCTAAACTAATCTAATAAAAAATAAAATAAAAAGTGAAGTATTAGGAGCTGCCTTTGCTTCAGCACCTTCACACACATTGACAAACGTTACAGAATGTCCATGTATAATAAGGAATCCACAAATACTGTTGCACGTAAGAAACATAGTGACAAAATATAAGTGTTTATCTAAAGATATACACGCCTGATGAAAGATAGCCCTCTGACCTGCGTCTGAACTGTCTGTAAGCCCCAAGTGGGTGATACATCATGACTTCTTATCATACCAAAGCATCTTAAACTGATATAGATTCATTTGATGATGAACCCAAGGCCCTGCTACTGTATTATGCCAAACCCTGGAGTCATAACTACCACAAACAACCACAACACTGAGGTAAGGCAAAGCTCTACTGTATGTGGTAGCATAGAGACAAGCTGCTCTGCAAACTCCTCCACACCTCTCCTATCATCATGCTACATTTATACATACATGCCAGTACATGGTGATAATATTATCTTGCAAATGTGCACAATCAAATGGCATGATATTGTTATGGAAACACAACATTGTAAAGTACCTGTAACTATTACATAACCCATGAAGGTCTAGCATTTATACAGGGCAAAACAAATATAAGACATGACAAAAGACAACTCTAATCTAGAGAGGTTGAAATGTTGTATATACACACAATCACACACAGTCACAGACACAGACACACACAGACAGACACACACACACAGACACAGACACACACACACACACCCACCTACCCACACACAGACACACATACACACACACACACACAGACACACACACATATACTTTAACACACTTATTTAACAGCACAGGCTCTGTGAAGAAGCTGCATTACAGACTCCAGTTGGCCCAGTGCCCAGTGTGTCCTTCTGGTGAGATGCGGTGTCGACACCAGGACATCCGCAGTGGGCATTCATCATCAACCCTGCTCAGGTATGGGAGGGCCAGGCGAGGGAGGAGGAGGAGGAGGAGGAGGGTAACACACGGGCTGCAGCCGCGCTAGATTCCTTTGTCCCTCCTCAACATCATCACAACCCCCCAAAAGGTGGACCTGAGAGAGCCTCGGTGCCAGAGGAGAACACATTAAATGTCATATTTAATAGTTGGAGTTCTGAGGTCAAATAAAAGTCAAAAGAGGAACTACTCTATGGCAGTTTGTACGGCCAAAAATCTGTACGGCTCTCTCTCTCTAACAGAAGCGCAACCCTATTTTCCTCTAACGCTCTCTTTTGAATTTCACTCGAAACTCCCTATGATGTGTGTTATTTAAAGCTTCTTTCTTCCCCGCAAGGCACTCAAGATAGTCCCCTACCTAATAGCACCGTGAGGTCTGAACCTCTCTGCACAGAGTGTTCCACATGTCATCAGCTGTATTATTTGAAGTTTTCTTTGTCTTGCCACTCGGTAGTCTTAAGCTCCGGCAGCGAGTGACAAGAAGGGAGAACTGCCGGAACAGGTGACAACAAGATAATAGCACCTGCTGCAGAGAGTTCATCAGGCTGACCTGTCGCGATTTCACCACTGTGTGTGTGTGTGTGTGTGTGTGTGTGTGTGTGTGGTGTGTGTGAGAGTGTGTGTGTGAGTGTGTGTGTTAGCTGCTTATATCTGGCTGTGTGTCAAAGAGAGGTGAGAGTCAGGCTGACCTGTCGAGTTCACCATTGTGTGTGTGTGTGTGTGTGTGTGTCAAAGAGAGTGAGAGTAAGTGTGTGTGTGTGTGTGTGTGCTGCTTATATCTGGCTGTGTGTCTTTGCATCTGCATAAGTGTGTGTGTGTGTGTGTGTGTGCGTGCGCGAGGCGAGTGTCTTTCCCTCTAATCCTCCCGATGGTTCATTCAAATTAAAATGAACCTCCATCACATTAATAGGAACAGCAGAGAACAATGATGGGCTTTCTCCAGTCAGCAGGAAGAGGAGAGGATTATCATCACTATCGTCAGGACTATTATCATTAAACCCAGCTACCACTCTCTCCTTTCTTTGAAAATGAACAGACACAATTACGTTATTCAACTGAAACTTCCCCCCTCTGCATAGACAGTCTGCAGTATTCACTTTTGCACCAGTGTGGGGGTTTTTACAGTAGATTGAATACTTCATCAGATGCGTACATAACAGTTTCCCGCCTCTCTAGGGGTTGATTTCATGACAGAGAGAACAGTAGTATTCCCAAAGTTGCAGGTCAATCAAGGGGAACAGCAATCTATGAAGCATGGTGCTGACAGTGGCATCTAAAGCACACAGATACTGTATCTCTGTATCTCAAAATCTGCATTATGACTATCTATCTACAGTTGACTAATCGCGAATGAATTACTTGTAATGTTGAAAGGCCTTGACGTTGTTATCATGAAACACGATCGTCGTTATTAACATTATCATACAGCCACCAACAATTCTGTCACATTATCATCATCACCATTGCCATCATTGTTTTAGAAGGCGATAATGAAGATTTAACTTACCTATTAAATGTGTTAAATCACATCCAACGGGCCTGTCATCTAATCACACATCGAAGTGACATTCTCCGGCAGAAGATCTGTCAAATGAAAGCCTCACACATACAAACAATTCATGCAGAAAGCTGTGTGTTGCCAACTCACACTAACACTAACTATTAACACCGTTTTTTAGCTATGGGGATGTGTCAATATAAAAGAATAGTCTGCCTATTGTTTTGTTAGCATTGTTATGTTACCATGTCACAATGTACCTTCGTTTAGTCCGTATCTTATTCAGGAACGGGGTGTTAGTTAATCTGAGCAAGCCATAGCCTGTGTTTCACCCAGAGAAACACATCCTGTGTGTCCTTTAAGCCTGGCAACACCCGTAGCCTCAGGTCCAACATACCCTTCAACCTTCAGTGGTGGCCGAGGCCCCAGAGCAGCAGTATGGGCTTGTCAGGCTGGGGGTAAGGGGAGAAGGGAAGAGGGAGGGACAGGATGGAAGTCTTCTCCATGCCAAACCCATCCTAGGCCTATGCCAAAGCACTGGGTGTGCAAACAATTCAACTGAATCCGACTCAATGTATACTCAGGCCTTATCGGAGAAACCAAATATACTCTGGGCTTTCAAAGGCGACGGATGAGCAATTGGAACTATTTGAATACAAACACATCAATGGGTCTCCTTCAAGCTGTTCAAATCCAAATGTGATTGGGTAAAAAAAAAAAAAAAAACATGTGTATGACTGTGGAGAAAAGCTTTAACACTAGCAGCCCCGGGCGGGCCTCATTACTAATAGAAATAACCAGAGTGAGGTCCAGAGAGGTCCGGAGACATCCATTTGTTGACGTTAGTTTAACAGCATAATCATTGAATTAGATCAATACCATGCACAATTAATGCACTGGTTGTGTTTAGTCAGGACATAAACATTGTTAGAATAGCGCATTTTGGTATTTTAAAGAGCTTACATATTGAATATAACATGACAATATGACGACGGACATAATTGGTGTAACTGTACTGGACATTTACAGCCTACGCAATAATGATTTATAAGAAGTCACAGAACTCAAACCTAAAGCAATAATGACATGATAATAATGAAGTACATTCATACAGAAATGCACACAGTCATTTGCTGAAGTTAATAACGTTAAAGTGGACACAAAATCACTTCATCTTTCAGTGGCTATCCACCTTCATGCGAATGCTTCAATGAGGTCCACAGACAAATGCATCGGCACTAACGCTCCACCGTGCACATTCAAAACAAATATTGGCGGTATCTCAATCTCCTGGCTTATAACAAGCAATCGAGTTACGCACAAAAGTGTTCCAAATGAGACACACTTAGGCTCACAGTAGCCTACTGTACATACACACACAGAAAAATAAGGTCTGAGAGACTGAGAGCAAAACTATGTTGTAGCTTGAGTAAAACTACAGTAATGTAATAAGCCGCTGTTTTGACATAGTACCAGTCGAAAGTTTGGACACACCTTCTCATTCAATGATTATTCATTATTTTCTACATTGTAGATTAATACTGAAGACATCAACATTATGAAAGAACACATGGAATTATGTAGTAAAGAAAGTGTTAAACAAACCAGAATTTGTTTTATATTTTAGATTCTTCAAAGTAGCCACCTTTAGCTTTGATGACAGCTTAGCTTTAGCTTTGCACACTCTTGGCATTCTCTCAATCAGCTTGGTGTGTGTGTGTGTGTGTGTGTGTGTGTGTGTGTGTGTGTGTGTGTGTGTGTGTGTGTGTGTGTGTGTGTCAGTGGAAAAGGTAACTGTGAACACCGCCCAGCATTCTCTTCTCTAGAATACGTGGGAGAAAACCACCAAAAAAGCAAAAGGTGGCTACTTTGAAGAATCTAAATAATAAAACATATTCTGGTTTGTTTAACACTTTTTAGTTGACTACATAATTCCATATGTGTTTTTGTCTTTCATAGTTTTGATGTCTTCAGTATTAATCTACAATGTAGAAGATAATATATAAATAAAGAAAAAACATTGAATAAGAAGGTGTGTCCAAACGTTTGACTGGTACTGGTCGGTGTGATGAAGGGTACATGTCTGTTCTTCGCGGGCTTCAGTTGAAATGGCTAAGCCAATCATAATTGTACGTTTTGATTCACCATGACGAGTGTTAAGTGACAGGGACCATTTGCACTGCTTTTGTTGGCTATCAAAAACAGTTGTGGTAGTCATGAAAATGCTCTACGTTTTTACATTTAAATTGTAACAACACTATTATGTTAAAAATAGACATTTAAGACAATTCATGGAAGGAGGAGGACATCGGTTTCATAGAGTTATTTTATTTGGATGACTACTCGTGAGCTTAGAATGATAAGGTTCTATCTCCGTTTAGGGTAGATCAGAGATATACTAAGTTTTTACATTCCATTATGTTTTGTGAGATGGAACCTTTGTATTTGATTAATTACTAACTAAAACATTTCAACATTTTACAAATAACACCACACAGGCATTAATAAACACCTAATGGATCAGATTATGTAAAAAACTCAATTTGGACCAAAAATGGAGATAGAACCTTACAACTCTAACGTCACGTACTGTAAAAAAAATAATACAAGCAGCATATAGCACGTTGGGGCTATATGAACTCACGCTCCAACGCTGACGGCTTGGTGGCGATTCCGAGGGAGAAATCAGACAAAGCTAATGCAGGCAAAGATTTTTTAAACACCTTTTAAAGGATTTGCTAGATAAGCTCAGTCTCTGAGCAGGGGCCCCTAAAGGATGTTGGAATCGATGGATGAGAGCGGATTTACTGTAGGGCACGGAGAGGCAAAACTGTTATTTAATGCTGCCTGTGAGAGGAATAATGAAGCCGGAGGAACCTCATATGCTCGTGCTCTCATCATTATCAATGGCCTAATCTGCCATAAAGCATTCCACTAGACACACACTGATCTAATGTGCCCCACTTGTGCATTTAACATTGCAAGAATTACCATGAACATAAATATGTACTGTATGTATTAGTAAGCATGCAGGCATAGTAGAATACCCACTCTCCAGTGGGAGAAGATTAGTACCTTGATAACAAGATAATAGTAAAAAATACCATGCAAACATTATGAACGCATTTTACAACACAAACCTCGTAGTTAAGGTTAGCTATAAAGATTGTGTCTGGTGTCTAATACATTTGGCCGTAGAGTCCTGTCCTGTATGAAACAGATAGGGATATAAAGGAAGAATAACATTATAGCTATTCTACTTGATGCCCAGTGCCAGCGTGCCACCACACGGAGACAGGCCGTCTCAGTGACAGTTGGGGACAGGTTACGGTGACTGGAGCACAAGGCAGTGACCCCTCATCTGAAGCAATATCAACTCACATAAAGAGGTCTAGTCGTGCAGAAAAACCAAGGGTACGATTCCGTGACCTAAGGAGAGATCCTCAAGAGAGGTCCTCTTAAAACGGCCCCATCTTGTTAATGGAAATAAATGCTGTTACCGGGCCCTCAGGCAATAAGACTTGTCTATTCCTACTAAAGTCCTTCATTAACGTTATCTAAAATGGGAACACACTCTGATGGCGAGCGGAAAAGGGAAAGAACTGTAAGCTGCTCCATCCAATTGCTTCTTGTAATTCTAAATGAAACACTGTATCATTGTTAATAATACTACGTCAGCACAGTGTGGGTACAGTACTGTGGGTATGCTATGATGTGCATTATGTGTTAGGTCGGGTATGGGAGGATGTATACAGGCCATTGGATACAGAACCTTCTCTATAGCGAACACACAGAATCCGTTTAAATATTTAATGAAATCAGCTGTCTTATCATAATTACTACTAATGTTTAATGCTTTTGGTAATTACTATCAAAGTCACTCTAAGTACTCGTTCAAATGCTGTCACAGTGAGCCCTCTCCCTGCATCGGGAACAGATGCACTGCCAAGCACACAGAGTATCACTCAGGCCTCTTTCACACCGGCAGTTCCGAACGCCGGTTCGCGTTCGCGTGCCGAAACCTCCGAGCGTTGGCGCTGTCTGGCGAACGAGCCCGCGTTCATACCAGTGTATCGTTCGCCAGACAGCGCCAACGCTCGGAGGTTTCGGCACGCGAACGCGAACCGGCGTTCGGAACTGCCGGTGTGTAAGCCCTATCAGAGGAAGAGAATCAACAGTTAAAAGAGAAATAATAAAGTAGAGTACTGTACTGTATCAGATGATCTGAACTGGCTCCAGACAACGAACAATGAAATGACTCAAGATGATGACACAAGTTGGCCCTATTTAAGATCATAAATTGTAGAGATGTTTCGCCATGACAACGTGTTTAGGTGCTACTGAGAAATTAGCAGCATTTTAATGCATTTCAATTCTAGATGAGGTTTGAGTTTAACCTCAGAAGTATACATAGGTAAAAAAATCAGCAGCCTCAACTTATGGGGAAGTAAGGTACAGGCATACAATGTAGACTAGATATAGTCAAATATGTTGTTTCAAGTATCATCTATTATGATAGACCTATTCATTGTGTGCAGAATACCTTTCAATCAAAACACTGAACTGATTTACATCAGAATGATGAGGGTGTCTCGTGGCACACATAACCCAGTTTCACATTGTGACACAGTCTGGAGAAAAGGTCTGTATGTCAGCAATTCTCAAGTTGCGCAAATTACCCAAAAGTTTCTTTAAAAAAAAAAAAAAGGTTTTCCTTTTTTTTCTTCATATTACGAAAGTTGAAGTGTTGAAGTTTACACTCAATATAACAAACAACAGTTTTAGGATAACTAAATACTTAAAATTAGTGAATTGGACTCACTGTATCGCGTCCCGTCCTGCTTCAGGATACTGGGTTAGTGATACACGGCTTGTATCAACCTTTTTAAGGGCGTGTTCAAAAGCAAGGACTGTGTGATCATCTAATCATGTGTAGTTATGTGTTTTTAGCATGTTGATGTTCCCATCAGCATGTTGTGATGTGCTAAGCATGCAGTCAGATGTTCATAGCGATGTTCCTTCTTAGCTGCTAGCTAGCTAGCTACCAACGCGATGGCAGCAAACGCGTCTGTTTTGATTCAGAGCGAGTTTCTCCGTTATTTGGTTTGAGGTGTACCAACATCCAAATAAGCATATCTTCTTCAACTATTTATAATGTATGACACATCATTTGAAAGCTTACAATGTGCACTTTCATAATTTGCACAAAAAACTGAGAAATTACCATGCCCTACATGGGGACTTTTTCACCAGACCCTGTCATATTTGTTTATTTTGAAACAAGGGATCCATGTTATCTTGCATGGTGTCGTATTAATACTGTAAACTCCTCATCGGAGTGCTCTACATTGCTCTGCAGAGCCAGATCCTCTGAGAGGAGGTGATGACACTGACATATTACTGTGCTGTTCTTTTATGCAGACTGACAGCTTGTGTTGTTTATAACTACACAACACAGATCCTCTGATAAATCCTTCAGCATAGTGTTTTGTGCTAAGTGATGAATTAGGCAAGTAATTATCTATCATCAATGCTTACTAGCTAGCTATTGTACAATGTATACTATATGCCATTATGGTTTAGTTGTGAGTGAGAACAGTTCATGGTTGGATTAACTTCATTTTTGTACCACGTTGTCATAGCAACTAATCATTTATCATATCGGGTAAAATGATTATTATCCAGTTGGAGTAAATAAGAGATGGACTGATTAACTGAAATTCTTAACAGCTGAATTCTGTAACAAGGCAGTTGAGAGTTCCTTCTTGTCCCATTGGTTTTAATATTTTGAATTTATTTTCTTTATAACCTTAGTGAGGCGATTACCTCAACAGCTCAGCTGTGTTATTGAGACATTTCAGCATGAAATTTGTTTTTTCTCACTGAACTTTAAGCAGAAATTCAACTGCCGAGTCTCAAAAGCCAAAAGGGGGCTATTAAGAGATAATTACTAATTATGCTAATTTGCAAAGTTGTGCTATTTCTTTCCCTGGTCATTTTATCTGTGGTTCTCAAGAGAGAACAGTCACCATTCAATGTTAATAACCTTTTTTTCCCCAGCTAAATGTTCGGTGGAGGACGCTGTGTCCTAAACCAAGGAATAGTCTACCCTTAATCAGGATGTGTCTGTGAATTCTAAAGCCATCTGCATGCAGGAAAGCTTTTGCCGCCGGCAATGACCTTCATTAACCTCTTAAATGCCAGTGGTGTTTTGTCACAGGTTTTAATGTGGTTATCAGCACAAACACAAACAAATATGACGGAACTGTTTAGGGCAAAAATAGTGTTTACATCTTTGACTACATCTTGCTGCAATCCCTTTCCCCCAAACACACAATCTGTGTGACATTGGTTTGTCCCTTAATAACTGTGCTAATGGACAAAGCCTACATTAGAAACTGCCAAATAGGAATAATTTGTACGTGGGTGAAAAAAAAGGCCCTACTATCTAAAACCCACTGCTGTCAGACAGTGTCTCCCTGAGTATAATCTGTGAACGTGTCGAACGACAAAGGTCAGTGACCCCTAAGAACCACATGGTCTTTGCTCTCTACTTGCTCACTACACCTTTGGCACTCTATCATTATAGGTGAGGGCCGGGGTACCCCTGGTCCGGTGGCCACCTCCCACCTCCCACCGCTCCACTCCTCTCTCCCTGTCAAACGGCCACAGCGGCCGTGGTAGTGGCGGCTCTGCACTAAGCGACACGTGGCCTGGTTAATGGCTTTGCGATGGCCCCGCGTCGCTGCGTGGCTGAGTGGAAATGCACTGACCCCAGTCCACTGCCCTGTCCGTGGCCTCACTCTGCACCCCGCGCGGGCCATGGCAACCCCTCACTGGGGGAAGTGCGTAAACAGTAATTGCTACATAAATTATATGACACTTGGTGTCAGCTGTTTCTGCCTGAATTCCCATTAGCACTCTGGTTTTAACTTGCTTACGTTGTAAGTTAGGCAAGCACTGGATTGAACGTTTTAACTAAGAGAAAATGCCTTTGTAAATGCACACTTTTCGTTGTTCGGAAAAACACAATACAGGCCATGACCGGGGATATGTTACGCATATATCTTTCAAGAATCATACAAATAAATTGACATTTCACCCAAATGTGGTATTTTCTAACAGTCTGGGAAATGTGTCACTGAGAACTGAGAAACATGTCATATTTTCAAAAGGATGGTAATTGTCTTTTTGCGGAAAAGACTGCACCGAATCCCTCAGGGACTAGAGAGTAAATCACTGTGGTGTGATTAATTAAAGCAACAACAACAACAACAAAAAGACACCACATGTCTAACAAACCTCTTAAAGTAATGATGGAGTACATGCCTTTGGATTTCAATAGACTATCCTTAGAGGTTGGTAAACGAAGCAGAACCAAATGTAATTCACACGATGCAGTTGAAAAGAATATTGAAAGGTGGACAGTGTGTATAACAGTCAGGCCTACAGCAAATTAAATACTAAGTGGAGAGTACTTTGGTAACAATGTGAAAGCAGGATGCTCATCATTGCAAATTATGATAAATGATTTTCAGAGTTCTGTGAATTTAACTGAAATGGTTTTTCATATAAACAATATCACATTTCCAGACATGTTGCAGTGTAGGTCAGTAAAATGGGTGAAAGGGCGGTGAGTAAAAGAGTGTTCTATAATGGTGACGAACCCACATCTAATCTTTATTGTGTGCTTTTTTCAGATGCACTTTACTACCATTATTGGACTGTGGTAAAAAAAAAATCATAATAATAGAAGAAAAAAGAACAATAACACAGAAAAATAATTAAATCGGGGGAAAATCTGCTTACATCCTTTTGAATACACACATAGGTTTTAATACATAGTCCATTTTGAAATAATCTGCAGCATTTGCAAAGGATTAACTCTCAAATGCCCTGTCCACATAATCCCAGAACAGGGCTCCTCAGCTGAGAGGACTATACAAATAATTGTCTGAGCTCTCAAATTGATGAATGTGTATTACAATAAAACACAAAGTACTCAACTGTAATCTCCATTATCAAAAATTTAAAAAAGGTTCAAACAATCTGCTGACTGGAAACATTTTGATTAGAGTGAAAGGGCACCTACTTTCAGACTAAACATGTTGTGTACTTTCATTAGAAAGGCTTAAGTTATTTTTACTTTTCATGTTGATCAAATGTTTTATTTCTGAACACAAACGGCACACAAGAATATCCGAAACAGACAAATATCAGAATATGAACACATACATTTTCATTGTTATAATAGTGATGTATCTGTATGATGTGAAAACAGTGACTGTTAGAGGAGTCAGTGACGACCACCAGTTCTTCGAGATAGTTCTTCGAGATTTGCAAACAGTCTCTACCTCTAATGTCCCATGCTATCAAACTGAATCAGCACATCTGATAAATTACCCATTTAGAAACACACTGAAAGGTTGTCAGCTAATGTACATGCTTTGTGTGATACTCATATGCAATGCCTAATGTTGTGTAACCAATTCTGTAATTTCCATTATGTAAATACATTTGCCTCAGCACTATATTTTATGTATTGTCTTTCTTGTCTCAATTACTTGGGCTATTAATATCAGAGGTTATGAAAATGGGTTCAGTTGTCTGTTTGTGGTCTGATGGTATGTGCCAACCTGTTCATGAGACCTTGTTAAATATGCAATTGGTTTCAGGAAGGAGAACATGCTGAACATGCTTTAAGCATTCATCCATACTATATTGCAATACAATACAGAGACAAGGACATTAAAAAACTAAAACAAACAGAACAAGGACACGTCATCATCGTTGTAAATGATTCTAAATGAGGCATAACATGTGAAGTAAACAATGATTGAACATCATATTGTGGTCGTGAAGTTCCGTTTTGCCGGTTTGCCAATTCTGTCTTTAGCGGGTTGGGGTTGATGGCAGACCATACATTATGCCAGACCATACCCTATTTCCTGATCATTTACGCCTAGAAAATAAACACACCACAACTAATGTACATCTGTGACCAGCTGTATTTAAAATCTTGTGAAATGTCACAAAAACTAAACTGCACCTGTATACTGCTTCTGAAAGTGGCTTGGGCTTGACAATCAATTTACAATTTACAAGTCACATTTGTCATTAACTACAGTCACGATTCAGTCTCAAGCATTAGCACCTACCTTTTCCAACAATGGCTCTACTTTACCTTTCACAAGTAATTACTTAAGCACCTTTGGACGACAATCAATCGCAAACCCTCAACAATCACATAATACACACACACACACACACACACACACACACACACAAATAAAATCATAAGAACAGTATATGGAATGGAACACCAAATCAAACCCATTCTAAATACAGACTAAAGCAAAAAACACAGAAAATGACAGGCAGAGTGAGGGAAAACAGTTTGATCAATGAAATGTTTTATCAGCAAATCCAGACGGTGTCTGTAGCTGTCAGAGGAGGTGATAAGGGAAGCAGGTCGTATGACACAAACTTGTCAGAGGACATCATGCCCCTGAACCTATTTCATATGTTCTTTTTGCACTTGAAGAGCCTGACTCACCCCTCAGTTACTCTGTGTCCTATTTTGATGATATCATTATTTATTTATGGAAACATTTTAAACAGGTGAAGTTAATAAACAACCCTACAGGCCTCAGTGTTTATATGACTGATATTTTAAAGCTACTTCTTGTTACTCCACTGAACTCTCCAGCTGGTTATGAGCTCAGTCGTAAGCTACTGTCATGAATAGCAACAAGTTCTTGAAACACTGCCTTGTTTCAAAAGCATCCAGGTACATTTTTGCACATATTGTTTTTGAAATTGAATTGACAGTGTGAATCCTCATTAGAACATAACCTGCAAGCCATTTTAGGATAGATATGCATTCAATATTTGCTTGTTTATTGGTGTATGCTCGATGACACTAGACTATAAAGGTTTATCACATGTGTTTACAGTATATAGAAAAGGTGAATTAAATGACCATTTAAATTTCAAGAAAATTATAACTATCAATATATATATTGACCAATATATATATATATATATCAACCTTGTAAATAAACAAAGTACAAACAATAGGACTAGTGTGTACACCTTAGGCTAGCTTGCAGAAATACACTTAAGCTTCAAGCTAATTAATATAGATGGAAAAGTATATGATTGCAAATAAATAAATGAATAGTGGACCGTATATAAAAAGGTCAGTGTCGGGCCTAAACTTCAGTATCCAAAGGGGCTTACATGTCATCCATGTAAGTGTGACCCCGGCTACCACATCATTGCCTGGAGTCAACAGTTCAACAAATGCTCTTTTGTCATTTGGAGAAAATAAGCATAATATATGAATATCCAATTCACAATCATTAGTGTAAGTCTGGCCAATTTCTGGTGCAAGTCTGACCTAATTTCAATGTGTCACATATATGTTACACAGTAAGTAACACAGGACTACACTACTGTAGTCACATAGTAGGATAGGGTAGAGATGCCACTAACTGTGTGAATTAGCTTACACTTTACACACCCATGATTCATAATTGTTTCATGCAAATTGTTTCTCATGTGTGCTTTATTGTGGATATCCTTTGAGGCATTGGCATAACGTGAGCTTAGAATGATAAGGTTCTATCTCCGTTTAGGGTAGTTCAGAGATATTGAGCGTCAAAGTTTTTACATTCCATTATGTTTTGTGAGATGGAACCTTTGTATTTTATGAATTACTAACTCAAAAATGTCTACATAAAAAAAAAAAAAACACCACACAGGCATTAATAAACACCTAATGGATGATTATGTAAAAAAAAAAAAACTCAATTTTGACAAAAATGGAGATAGAACCTTATAATTCTAACGTCACGATAATGTGGTAGCTTAACTTGAAACACGGGTAATGGATGCGCTGAAGTCACACTTTAGACGGCTCATTATTTTCCTCTTAGAAATTAAATATATATAGTGACATTAATGTTCTATACAGCGGTACATTATTTATGTCATTGTTTGAATGAAGCGAAACTTCAACTTTGCGGAGATGGTGCATGTGACAATGCGTTGTGGGACCCACATAATAATACAAAGGCATATTTACGATTAGCGCCAATCGGCAAACAATGCCTGTATTTCGTGAGCTTAGAATGATAAGGTTCTATCTCCGTTTAGGGCAGTTCAGAGATATTGAGCGTCAAAGTTTTGACATTCCGTTATGTTTGGTGAGCTGGAACCTTTGTATTTTATGAATTACTAACTCAAAAATGTCAACATTTAAAAAAAACAACACCACATAGGCATTAATAAACACCTAATGGATCAGATTATGTAAAAAAAACTATATCTTGACAAAAATGGAGATAGAACCTTATAATTCTAACGTCACGATATGTGTAATCTCTTAAAAATTGCGCGACGCAGTTCCAGGTTGTCATTGCCCTCTCCACCGCTCCCCCAAGGTGCGCGCGACCTCTGTGTCTGACATTCTCTGGAAATAAATAAAGATCAAAAACTGCAATAAAAAGTTGTACCTTTTCTCTTGGACCTCCTCCTCCGTCTCCTCTTGAACTTAGAGCATTTCACTTGGCTGCTCGGAGTCCCCGACGCGCGGGTGCTGCTTCCAAGAACTGATGCCATCACAGATGCGCGAAATAACTTGTTCTGGTTAAAGGTTTCCCTTAGTTCTTTTGTTGTCAGTTCGAAATATAAAACAGTCCTCGGTGGTGTTGCAGGTATTTCTGACTCTCTTTATTCCCTCCCGAACTCTTACCAGGGAGTGCGTCTCGCTGTTAAAGCTCTGTCTGCACAATTACCTCTCAAACTCCTGCCAGCCCACCTCTCGGAGAGAGACTGTGTTTGCAGCCCAGCGTGAGAGCTCACATGGACACCGCCTCCCTCTCGCAGGGTGATGTGGTGTATGTTAGAGCGTCTAGTTTTCTGCACCTCTGCGAATTTTTTGGCACCAGCCACTTTGAATCCAATCATGCAGGAAGCCTATCTATTTGCTGCCGCACATTCTAATTAGACCCAATCATGACTGTCTCCAAGCTGTGACATCACCAGTCGCCCACCCACCAACCCCTGCCTGCACCCCCTCTTCCCTCCTGCTTATTTGGGTGATGGCTTTCTCTCTTCCCACAGGACAAGACAGGAAGGTAAAGATCAGCCTGTGACAAAGTCTTGGTTTGCTTTTTTAATATGTTTCTCTATCATAGGGTACATTATGTGTTTGTCCATTATTGTCCCAGACATTATTGGAGTTGTCATAATTATTTGTATTTGACTCTCTCTCTCTCTCTCTCTCTCTCTCTCTCTCTCTCTCTCTCTCTCTCTCTCTCTCTCTCTCTCTCTCTCTCTCTCTCTCGCTCTCTCTCTCGCTCTCTCTCTCTCTCTCTCTCTCGCTCTCTCGCTCTCTCTCTCTCTCTCTCTCTCTCTCTCTCTCTCTCTTTCTCATGATGTGGAGAGACTTTCTCCCTTTTTATTCTGTACCAAAGTGTGACATCAGTGACATCTGTGGCATTGAAGATGATGTGCAGTAAGGGTGAATAATCTTAAATGTATTGACTTTGACCCGGAAATGTGTAAGAGGAAGTCAATGTTCTTGAATATTAGAATGTTTTGTTTTTATGGTCAGAATGTTTAGTTTTATAATGTGTCCCCAAGAGGCTTGAAGTATGAAACACATCAAGCTAGGATTCATATCTATGTTTACAGTGTAGTACAGTAAAAGATACCACTCAAGGAACGTGATAGTAGTTCACATACAGTACCTGCATGTATAATACTGTACACTGACTGCATGCCATGCTGTTGTAAGCAAACATATTTAAGTATGCATGGACTGGCCAGCTGTAGGCTGACGTAATGACATTTCTTTAGTTTCTTTTGTGTCCGATTTAAGCAGAGGACAGAGTAGACTTTGTATGACCTTCAACTTCAGAGGTAAAAAAGACTGACAGGTTGTTGCAACTGAAAATGTTGGAAGAAAGTGACATTTTGGCATTTGTGTTAAAGCACAGTGTTGACTCTTTTCAAAAAGAATTTGTGCTTTTTTGCTACCTCGCGGTTATATTGAATTCCCCCAGCCCTCTGCGCAAGGTCAGGTGTATGTCGGTAGTGCTATGGTGCCAGATACATTCAGAATCATACATAACACACAGCTTTTTAACTCTACACTAAAATCACAATGACCTTATGGTTTGTCCTCTTTTTTCCCTCCACTCTGGATCTCAGGAAAGGAAATAGCACTAACAAACTGCATTATAATTGTATTCATTCTACATGACATGAGGAATTAACATTAAACAACAACACAACACATTAAAATCAGAGCCTAAAAAAACCTGGAAAGTCAGTGATCCAGAACATAAAGCAGTCTACCATTCACAATTACTAATGCTGATGTTTTCCCAAAAAACACACACTGGAAATATGCATCTTAGCGACACCAGTTTTAACCTTCCTACCCAAATCTATTTTCCCATTGACATTAAAAAAAGCCATGCATTTTTCGGGAAACATGACATGTTTGCTGATGTCAGATGGAAAAGTCACTTTGAGGTTCTTTTGTGTGGCGGAAACATTTCCACATGGCCAGAGGGAGGGAGCACTGCTCAGGTTTGTCCGGTGGGACACAACCTGCCCCGAGGACACCCACAAATATCCATGTAAATTGCAGTTTAAGAGAAATCAATGGAAGTGACAAGTTGCCAATGCCACTATCTGGGGACGTAATGAAGGTGTGAGGGGGGTGAGCCATGCACAGATAACACCAAGGAAGGAAATTTACCACGATGTGGGGTATCAGACGCAACACTGTATGTAAGAGCTTTGTGCTGTGGCTGATTCTAGGTCAGTACCTGGTGGAAAGACTCAATACCGGTACGTGTTCTTTTGCAACAGCCTTGCTGAAAAGGTTTTAAACAACGTACCCCCTTCCCCCCCTATTGTTTCCTGATTTTAAAGTTTCTACCATTTTCTTTCAATTTAATAAGTAGCTTATGATGGTTAATCACCTGTTCTGAGACTCCCACAGAACATTCTAGACTGTGAGAGCTTTCTAGGCCCCCTGTATTCATTTTGACTTTACTAGCCGCTGTCCAGGGTGCTGAACCCAGACACACTCAAGCACGACACAATACAACTTCTTAAAAAGTAATCTCTACTAAGGAAAGTGTCATGTTAGGCACTATAAAAAAAACTTTCTTGAGGTAATTCAGTTGTGCGTTACTTATTTAGATAACTACATGAAACAAGACGTTGTATAAATTACAGCCGAATAATAACAATAGCCACACATCACACATTCACAAACCGGCTGTTCTCAATGAGCCAAATAGTCCTCTCTCTTGTTCAAAGCAGTGTCTTAGAACGTGTTCATGTTGATTTCAGGTAGGTTGTTGTTCTCCTCTATGAAAGTACTATTTTCCTTTAATCTTGTTTGTCTTGCTTTTGCTAGTACCCGTCAGTAAGGGCCTCCGAGGGCTTTGTGAGTGCTCTGATATTCGGCAGCAATATACCTCAGACATGAGGTGATCACAACATAATGTCAAAAAGAGTCTTATAGTATATGCTTTTTAATGCCAAGAAATGAAGTGAAATTATTTGGCGTACTACTATAATTAAACATGTCATTACAGAGGCATTAATTCACAGAATTATTTACACATTACTCCATAGACTTCTTTTCATTCCCACGAATGCGGTATGTTTGACCCATTTTTAACTCTAAATATACCTACAGAGAAACAATTATGATGCATACAACTGATATGTTGCATTGTGCATGCAGCAAAACGCACACACACACACACACACACACACACACACACACACACACACACACATATATATATATATATATATATGTATATATATTAATATGTATATATTAAATATAACCTTTATTCTTAAACATGTCCACGCTGTTCAATGCTGGATAAGACACCCACCGTTGAACAGCATGGACATGTTTTAGAATATAAGTTATATTAATGACACTATTATTAGCCCGTATCAGAACTATGATAGAACGTATCATCTTAACTAGACATGACATTTTATGTGATTCATTACAAATCCTATAATCCAAATCCATAATACTATATATTATTTGCATTTCATCTTGAGAGCGCCGTTTATCTACCATAAGCCCTGAGGCAAAACTGGTAAGTTGGCAATAGAGTATCTCAGTTTGCCCAGGAAGCGGCAGAACTCCGGTGCTATTCTCTTTCTTCTACGAAGGTAGGCCAATCACGCCACCGCACAGGTGAAACACATCACAATCAACACCCTTCTTGAAACAACTTTTTTAATTCCAAACCGATGAACCAAGTGTCACAAATCAAGCACTTCTCTGAATATACCTACATAACCCCCAAGACACTAAGTTACCTTGTGGCACCAATGTCACGTGGGAACTTCCGTGAAACTTCCTTTTTACTGGGTGATGATTTCCCAGTCTGCTCTCTCCCTTGTGAAGCCCTTCACCCAGGCAGGTCAGTGATGTGGAGTTGGAGGCCCCGTTCCTTCCCTGTGTGGATATTGACTTTAAGCTTTGTGGGAGGGATTAGGCCGCTGTGGCCTTATCGGCTGCTCAGGCTCCTCACATGGGGCTGGCAGGGAGCCTCAGATCTGCCTTCATCTCCCCTCCGCAGACATTTAACTCCTCAGCTCCTAATCCAACACACACACACACACACATGCACGCGCGCACACGCACACGCACACACGCACGCAGACACAAGTCTCCATGTTTATTTCCATCCCCCTGTTCCTCACCCCTTCACCCCCTCATCCCCAATCATTACACACCATATTATTATTGCCATATGGGCACACAGTGTGGAGAGGAGGAAGACAGGGGAGTAGGAACACACTGTCTGGAGATGGACGTTTTAGCTGCTTCTCCACAAACTGTTCTATCTAATCATGTCAAGGGGGGTCTGAGTGAGTAGTTGGGAGTCCAGAATGAAAGTCACAGTGCTGAAGTTTGCTGATTGAGCTGTTATAGCAATTCATGTGGGTTTTGGAGAAATTCATAGAAATCTTAGTTCTTGCTTTGTGCACAGAGATGGTTGAGGAACAACCACATCCCAAAAAAGCAGTTCATGGAAAGTAGCGCTTCATCCAATGTCCATGTGTGTAATTTGTGTGTATGTGTGTGTGTGTGTGTGTGTGTGTGTGTGTGTGTGAGTGTTAGCCGAGATCAGCATCAATCAACAACGGCATCATTAAACTGTACAATTACCAGTAAGTCGATTGCACTGTACTGTATTACATATTAAGTCATATTTCTACCATCTCATATAGTCTGTGTGGCATCAGTGAATTGCAGACTACCAGCATTTTAGTGAGATACAGTATAATCTCTTCTGAATGACTTCTGATTTTTAATTTTCTTTTCACTGCTCTCATACTCATTAATCACATTATGGAATTTGAGAGAATTGTCTGGTGTGCATCAGCTAACTTGTCTTAGCTGACCCCAGCATTTGGAATTTGAAGATAAAGACATCATTGACAGCACGGAAATAGCCTGCTCTTCGGCCACCATTTATGGTGATACTGTATGAATACTGGTATAAGAAAGAGAAGGGGAAAAAAAACAATCGACTCCTTACAGGAAGTCAGCAGAATTTAAGGACATTGCAAAGTCATTATGTTTAGGCAGCAGATTGAAAGAGAGAAAGAGAGAGTAGATCAAAATGACTGTTATTACAGAGTTGACACAGAGGTTTAGACTAGACGTGGTATGTAATGAATGTAATATGATATGATACTGTACATATTATTATTATTATTTTACACTGTTCCTTCGTCCCTGGGTAGAACAGAATACACCTGGGTGGGATTGCCTACAATGTTGTACAGACATATTTGACATTCCTGAATAAAAGAGCCCTGCTTCAGGTTTTAGGAACTGTTTTAACTAGCATGTAGATTTGGTGTGAAAAGCCCTTAAATACTTACAATGTTCTGTAGTATGACTTTAATACATTTACTATACTGTCTTTTGACACATGCCCACAAAACTGATAATGACAATCGGATAAACAGACGTCTTGAATCAGTAAATCAAGGCTGACAATCTAGAACATTGTATTTCTATTACATTTCAGCTTTCATAAATATTCTTGTGTTCTTTGTAACTATGCTTTATTCAAACGCTCTCCCTGAATGGGAGCTAACATTACTGCCCTTAATGTCACATAACATTATCAGCACCGTAGTTTGATACAAAGGGCCTATTGTATCCTTAGGTGAATGTGGCTTATCAGGAGAAGACAGAGAAGGAGAAAGGGAAGGAGAAAATGGTGAAAATCCAAAATAAATGTACTCTGTGTTTACTGAAGGAGAGACACCTGATGCAACTTGAGGATATTCAAGAACGTATAACCAACACTAACAATTCATGGTATGTTTTTCAGCTTTTGTTCTTTTGTATGTGTGTTGGTGTTACACAGGCAGATATAGAATTATATCTGTTGAGACAGTGTGAGAGAGACCCGTAGTGTAGGTCCTGGGGTAAGGGCGCTTGTTGTGCCAGTTCTAATCAGGCTAAACTCCTTGGCTGCAGGTGAAATGGACTGCTACATTTGGATTCAGTTTCTCTGCTCATTATGTCAGGTAGAGTGTGCAAGAGAATTGCACCCTGACCTGGAGTTTACACCAGACAACTCTCATAAACAGACACACAGACAACAGGGAGAGGACACAGGAAGTTCAGGGAATCTACTCAATAAAGGAATCAGTCCATAAATAAATAGAACACGCTAATGGAACTTTTGTTTTGTTTCGTTTTAGAATGTGACCAATAAGTAACGGACAAACGTCAACAACAGTGATTTAAATCACTTACTGTACTGTATGTAGTCATCTGATTTGATAAAGTATACATAATATGTATTTTTACTTTATTTCCTGTTTCATTGAGGTGGATGTTTTTGGTGAAGCTGACTCCAGAGCATATGATGGTCTGTGTGATTTACACAGTCAAACATTATTAACTGTAGTGGTTTTAACCTTTTAACAAACACAGGACAAGGACAGCCAGGAGTGAAGGGCAAAATGGCCTCTCTCACACCAACAAACCTGGAGTCTGATCAAAATACCCTGTACAAACACACTGGTGGACACCAAACTAAATGGTTCACCTTCCCAATAGAGAGAACTGGATCTAATTTAAATAACAACCATTAGAAAACGTTATCTAATTAATCATTTTTGTTTTCTGTTATTTCTCTTTTTAATTATTTTTGTTTCTCTTTGTTCATCTCTTGTCTTTCATATCATCTTTGCTCAGCTAATTGCAGGCATTGTGCTGTAACTGCATGGCTTATTATTATACTCATTCTATATGAAATGATATTACTCCCAAGGGCCTTATTGCTTGGAAAATACATGTGTGTTCTATCACACTCCAAAATATGGTACACCACTGCCTGGGTATTGTATATTATTGACGATCACGGATAGCTAGGCTGGGCCATGCCAGCTTGAATGCTGTTAATAATGGTATTTCAATAATGTGCTTAAGGTTTGACTATTACTTATGTCAGTATATCAATTTAAATCAAATGTCACACACATTTCCTGGAATATTACTACATTTCAATAAGCCTCTATTGCACCTCACACAGATGGTCAAATTGACCGCCCCCCCCCCTCACTATTCTCCCCCTACGAGGGAAATTAGTAAACAGTGGCTCATCATTCTCCAAAGATCCTCAGAGGCCTTGAAGTTCCACTATATCACATTTTGAAGACGGAGATTAATTGCCTCTTTTACGCCCCGACAGTAATCCTTGAAACTGCCTCCTCTTAGCGTGACAGCATCTCAACAACTGACGACTGACAACTCCTGTGCAGTGCTTTCAAATCCGGGTACGCAACATGCTGGGGAACGTGCGCATCTGGTTGTGCGCCGGGCGTTACATCGTCACTCCTAAATGGTAAAATGGTAAATGGACTGCACTTATATAAGCGCCTTTTTTGCTGCTCCAAAGCTGCTCCAAAGCGCTTTACAACGGCCTCTCATTCACCCATTCACACACACATTCACACACCAATGGCGGCAAGCTGCCATGCAAGGCGCCGGCCCGCTCACTGGGAGCAATTTTGGGGTTCAGTGTCTTGCCCAAGGACACTTCGACATGTGGCCAGCCGGGGCTCGAACCGCTGATCTGCCAACCTTGTGATCATTAGACGGCGACTCTGCCTCCTGAGACACAGCCGCACTTCTGGCCCTGTTCTTTTCCTCTGACTCTGTGGACTTGGCCGGTCTGATCAGTGTCATGACTCTACAAGACACATTTTTTTTAATAAGTTGTCTTCGCGCATTTGTAATAGAAGTCAAGACTAAGAAAGAATCCTCCAGTCAACCCCTTAAGCAGAGGGTGTCTGTTCGGTTGCTGCTGATCTCAGGGAATGTGCAACCCAACCCAGGCCCAGATTCTGATTTAACACCCGTGCCGATTTTAAATCAAGGACGGGCCTTGGTTTCATCCATTTGAATGTACGCAGTTTGATCGCAAAAATAGATATGATTCATATTTGGGCACATTCAACTGATGCTGATGTAAATGTTTTATCTGAAACTTAGCAGGCTGAGCAAATTTGTTCTGAATAAGCATTTGTTTGAAGCATTTGTTTGAAGCATTTGTTGAATATTAGCATTGATGTTATAATGTACACTGCTCCCAAAAAAAAAAAAAAAGCTTCTGGGATATCGATCTGTCCAGTTAGGAAGCGTAAATGATTGTTAATCAATTTCACCTGCTTTGGTGCAAATGAAAGCGACAACAGGAAAGGCAACAGCAAGACAACCCCCCCAAAAGAAATGGTTTTGCAGGTGGTGGCCACAGACCTTTCCCCCCAACATTCTGTCTCTTGGTTGCTATAGGACACCTTCAGCCGTCAGTGGTTCCAGATCTAAACTGGAACTGGCTACAACCAGCATCTGATGTGTATTCTGACTTGCTAAATCTCTTTCAGATTGTCAATTGTTACAAAAATTCCCCCAGCCAAGCCAAACATCACTATAAAGCATGACATGAAACTTGATCAGTTTTACTTTGAGAGAAAATTAACCGTATTGCTGACGTTGAAAATGCCTGGAAATTATTTTATGAAGGTTTTACTGAAATTGTTGACAAACATGCAGCCCGCAGAAAAGCAGAAACAATGTATGAACCACCACTCCAGATTTATCCAAATCACTTCACGAGCGCAATGTGGTCGCGGGCAAAAGCCCTGAGAACAAGTCTTGATTCAGATTGGCTGCTTTTCAGGTAATTGAGGAATGCATACACAGTTGCAATTAGAAAAGCCAAAGCTGACCATTTCCTCACCAAAACTCCAAACAACGTAAACAATCCCTTCCTCCATGCTTTGTTATGGATTCACAAAAAATCTCTGATAAGGCAGAAATTCTGTTTTAATGAGCATTTCATTGCCTCTGGTTCCTTGTTTGACTCTCTCAACATTACTCATGAGAATTCCCCTACTGTTTGTTCTGACAGTCATGTTACGGTAAGTCAATCCTTTACTCTGGTTACAGTCTCAAAGGTGCATAAAGCCTTGAAACATTTAGACACCATAACATTGGCAGGTCCTGATAACTCGGAGGCTTTCTTTCTAAAGGTAGCAGCTGATTTTATCGCAGCACCTTTGACACATCTTTCTAATCTCTCCCTGGACACTAACGAAATTCTTCTTATATGGAAACCTGCCTTTGTTCTTCCCCTGTTGAAAAGGGGGTGACCTGACAGTCTTAAACAGTTATAGGCCAGTCTATCTCCAAATTGTCTGTTCTGGTTAAGGTTCTCGAATTCCTTGTGAGCGAACAACTGAAAGAGTTCTTATCTACTAACAATAGCTCATCTGATATTCAATCAGGTCTTAGTAAAAAACACAGCGCAACTACAGAGGCCCTAAAAGTAGTACATTATTTTATTGAATCTTTAGACAACAAGCAACATTGTGCAGCCCTGTTCACTGACTTACTGTATCTATGGCTTTTTGATACTGTGGATCGTGCAGTATTGAAGTAAATAATTATCAGTGTAGGAATGTCATAACAAACTGTCTGCTGGTTAGAAAATGATCTATTAGGCAGATCTCAGTGCATGCGAGCAGAAGGTATCACTTCTAGCTCCCATAGTGTATCCAAGGGCGTGCCCCAGGGATCAGTCCTGGGACCACTCCTATTGATTATATATACAGTCTTGATCAAAATGTTTCCAAGGCAAACTTCCACTTTTCTTCCGATGATACTGTGATATACCAGGCTCTTTGTCAACTACAACTTACTTTTAATACTGTACAACGTACCTAGTGTGATTTAAAACTTGTTTTGATGTTTTCAAATACAAAAACTAAGCCACTGAACCTTCCATCTATCACCACTATTCACGGCTCTGAGATTGAGTCTGTATCTCAATAAAAATATCTAGGAATTGTAATTGATGATTCTCTCTCTCTCTTAAGCCTCACATTCAGCAATTGGTGAAAAGACCGAAGTTGAAATTGGGTTTTTGTTTTAGAAACAAGTCTTGCTTTTCCTTTGAGGCCAAAAGGAGACTTGTTGCTGCCACCTTTATGTCTGTGCTGGACTATGGCAATGTTACATACATGCATAGATCTTTGCAATGCCTACATGTGCTGGATACTGTCTACCATTGAGCACTGAGGTTTATTACACATTCTAAAGCCCTTACTCACCATTACTCTTTGTATGCCCAGGTTGGATGGTCTGCCTTGTCCACCCGTAGACTTAACCATTGGCATATTTCCATTTATAAGGCTATTCTTGGTCTGCTTCCATCTTACATTATGGATCTACAGCCTTCAGAAAAGTATGGGAAGTTATTGTCTTTTCTCCCAGGACATATTCCTACTATCTGTCCCTAAAGTCTGTACTGATTTGGGGAAAAGGGCATTTAAGTACGCTGCTGCCTCTGCTTGGAATCAGTTGCAAAATAACTTGAATCTTCGGGAGCTGGTCTCACTGGATGCATTTAAAATAATTCTAAATGACTTGAAGGCAGGCAAATCTGGCTGTAGATGTTTTAGCTAATTCATATCGTTTGATCCTTGATGTTGATGGCTGGTGACGAATATTGATTAATATTTTAGATTCTGTAATTGAATTATTTATTTCCATTGTAAATTGTTAGATGTTTTATTTACTTGTTATGTCTGCAACCCTGTTCATTGTGCTGCTGCCTGTCTTGGCCAGGACGCTCTTGTAAAATATATTTTTAATCCTAATGAGACTTTTCCTGGTTAAATAAAGATTATATCTCAGTCTGTTTCCCCTCGCTGACTGGTGTAATCAGAGACAAGATATCCCCATGCTAAGCTACATCGCTAATATCCTGCTTGACAATCTTCTACGACTGTTTCCTGTTGAGATTTTTTTTTAAAAGACATCTGCTAGATTGGTCTCTGTAGATTTTTTAGATATTAAATTGAAAAGACAGCATTGTTTTGATTCTTTTTTTTTTAAGCTTGGTGATTGTACCATATGGTGTTTCTGTTTTGTAAATCCTGGAGAATCCAGAGACAGGATTTATACATGTGTTATCATTATGAGCTTGGTGGATGTTGGACATGTTTCGTCTTGACTACCGCTATATGGCATATGCTGCTCATGGTTTTGTGAGAGGTCATCCAGATCTTCTGCCAGCCATTTCATACAACAAACAGATGGCGGTTTTATAATCTGTATGTTATAAAAGTTCACAAAAGTGCATGACACATGATGTATAATGTGATCATGCCAGACCAAAACACAACATATTGATATTGATTTTTCAGAACAAATGTAACATTTTAATGTAATGGAAAAGGTGTCCAGCTGATGGCAAAACCGAAATACATAGGCTAGTTGTCGTTCTGAGTAGCAATGTCTTCACGCAAAGACGATAATGTTTACAAAACTTTGTCAGATGCAACCTACCGCAGAAAACCTCTCCTCATCCTCTCACTACCATTTTAACTAAATGAACTGTAGCTTTAGTTAATCATTCAGATTTGTCACGGATTGAACAGTACTCACACTGAGAACACACCAGGTTTAGGCAGGATTTTCTGGTCGCTCCAAACATGTCACACTGAAAAGACTAACCATATGCTAACACCTCAGCATGTGTCAAACTGCATTGACACTGATTACAAGATCCCATTGACCCGGACCTGCCTCTCTGTTCCCCTGTGTGGTATGAATGGTATGTAATCAATCTTTAATCCAATCAGAGCTTGTGCTGGTAGTGACAGAGAGAGCAGTCTCTGTGGGGTACTGATGAGGCCAGCGGTAGAGGACTTCCAGGAGGCTGAGCGACGCTGACCTACAGTAGGAGCCATGTGCTCTCACAACAAGCAGAAAGAACTGTCACAGTTGGGGACTCTCTTCTCATTTTTGTCCCAAAAGTCTTTCTATAAGGCCTCATCAGACGTTTAGGCCTTTTCATGAGACTTACTCAAATCAAAGCAACATCTCGGCTATAACATGTGTCGATTTTATGGTCGCATAAATCATGATCAGGTAGGAATCATGACTGAGTACTCTACTGTAACAGTATATGGACTTAAATGTTATATTGACTTATGTGTAAAAAACATTTTGTCCTTAAAAATGTTCATTACGAGCATTGTTGTCAGAATATGTTGTGTACACCTGCATGGCTTGAGTGATATAGATATACATCTCAATCCCTACCTTACTAATACTACATTGTCCCTCATGTTGAACAATGAATCACTCTCTATATTTTGCATTCATGAGCATGGGAACTTGAGATTGCTGAGGAGAGTCTCATATTTTCAGATAACTCTGTGGTTGAGGGGGTGCTTCATCAAAAATACATTACAAAGAATTAGTAACCAGCTCACTGTGAATGAACAGGATGGAAAAGACTGTATTCTACCTCCTACAATCATGACATTCCTACTCTGCTGGATGACATTTGACAACTGTGGTGTGAGTATCCGTGGCAACGACAAATAAAATCCCTCTGCTCACAATCTGCTTGAGAAAAACATCGACTTCAATTGTTTTAAATGCAAATACCATACATAATATACAATACTTTAAGCTTTATATGAGAAGCTTCTCCATACATGTATGCAGCATGTGAAACACATGATACAGCTACATTGAAGGAAATGTATAAAGAATATGAATTGGATAATATTGTCATAATTGATATCCAATTGGGCTCATGAAGAATCAACATTATTATTGTTTTCATACCATATTGAATTTCTTCATTGTTTGAACTGATCTAGAAACTAATCAGGTTATGGTGAGGGAATCAAATTGCTTCATATGAACAGCAGATGGTGGTAGTAAACATAGAGAACTATCATTTCCCCTATTATGTCTGACAATTATATAGAATATAGAATACAGTACAGCCTACACCATAGAGGTATTTGATTTGTATGTCTACCATGCAATTTAGTTTGGGTGTATTTTAGCACTTAAGAAGTTAATTGATTGTGTACAGCACTGTGCAGGCCTTGTGTGAACTAAGCATCTCACTGCTCTGCTCTCAATAAAGAACTTTGAACTTTGAACTTTTAGGTAACTGATATACTGCATGTACATGGATATACATGTTAAAACACGTATAGTATACACATGTGTCAAAGCTGCGACATATCCTCAGGGGTTGAGAATTCTGAGAGTGTAAAATATTGGAAGAAAATTTAAACTATTTGATTACATTTGATCAGTTAGTGAATCATGTAAAGTCTCTTAGGGGAGGATGGACTTTTGTTTTATGTTTTGTAACTTATGTATTGTCTCACAGAGTTTACCATTAAGAGGATCACAGTGCCTGTAGCCTGTTAAGGATCCAAAGGAACTGTTTTGTGTTTGTGTGATGTGACTTTAAAGTATATCTCTTATGTAGCAGTGGTGTGTCGATTGCTACCGTTTTCTATTTTTCTGTGTTTATTTGATTTATAGTGATATGTTCCTTTATTGTGTGCTTTGTTGCTTTCTTGCTATGACTTGATTTGACTCGTCACCTTGGGGGGTATTCCACGTACGTTGGATTAGTATATTCGCGATTAAAAGAAAAGCCTCGTTCAGGCAACTCGTGATTGGGATTCAAGCCTCAAGTGATTCCTTGATTTATGAATCAGGCTTGTGTCATCAGTGTTCACACAAGACCGGATTGGAAATTCTCAATATGGGCGCGTACTCGCAGGCAGAAAGAGCCCAGGAGAGCAGATTGTCGAAAAGATAAAAGATACTAGACTGGAACTAAAGAAGATACTAGACTGGAACTAAAGAAGATACTAGACTGGAACTAAAGAAGATACTAGACTGGAACTAAAGAAGATACTAGACTGGAACTAAAGAAGATTCTAGACTGGAACTAAAGAAGATACTAGACTGGAACTAAAGAAGATTCTAGACTGGAACTAAAGAAGATTCTAGACTGGAACTAAAGAAGATAGCCTTTCTGACTAGTAAATGATGTTCTTCTAACTGGTTCCTGGATTTGGCATAAATAATGTTTTCTTATGATTACTGATGGATAGATGATTCACTTACTTAGACAGATGTATATATTGTAAATCGATTTGCATGAAGGCTTCGGTTAAATGTAAAAAAAATAAACATAAAATTAAATGTTGAACCGGCAACCTTCAGACTTCTAGCTAGCTGCCTTAACCCCTGCGGCAAACACACTATTGTAACGTTTTTATTTTAATTTTTTTATTTAACCTTTATTTAACCAGGCAAACATGTAAGAACAAATTCTTATTTGCAAATGCAGCCTGACCAAAAAGCAGTGGCTCTTTGGGGGGGGGGGGGGGGTGGGAAGCTAGAAATAAACAAGGTTAAGTAATACAATAAACAATAAAACAATAAAACAATAAAACAATAAAACAATGGCAAATACAGATGCAACGTTGTTGATGCAAGTTGATAGACATACCTACGTTTGTTCTGAAGGATTGGTAGCAACCAAGCAGCGAATTATTTGAGACACATTCATGGAACGGAACTCGAGCTGAAATTATTGCGAATTTGAAAAACTAGCCTGGATTTGATTTAATCGGCCTTCTAAGAATACCCCCCTGTTCTACTAGTGCTGCATGAACTCTGAGCGACAGTGTGGTCAGCCAATGAGAGGCGTGGACGCTGCCCAGCTGGACCAATTGAAGTGGGCTGGGGGTTTGTTTATGTCTCTTTACAGGATAGCGGTGGCTTTCACATGGGACTGGACAACAAACTGAAGCTATGGAGTAGCTACCAAGAGAGACCTGGCCGGGTCTAGCGAAGAGCGAACCGCAGCTACGGAGTAACCACAACCTGGACGATAATAATTAGCTATGGTAATAACACTGCTAGGTGATAATGTTAGCTATAGCTAGATATGTACTGTAATCTTCTCTTTGAAAAGCCTATCTGATCCAGTGACTAACACTGACAGATATTGACAGCTGCCAATCTAGAGGGGGAGTGGTTGGGGGTGGAGTTAACCAGCTATTGTTACCGCCCATTACCGGGCTGTGCGAAGGTTTTTCTCTGGATTGTGATTTCAGGGGTACCAACATTCAAATACGCCTGTCGTTTTAAAAAAAATCTGATTTCAATGTATGACACATCATTTGAAAGCTTACAATCTGTAGTTTCAGCACGTGAAAAACAGAAAAATTACGTTGCCCCTTGGTTGGTCAAAACACTGGCTGGTGACACAATTGACAAAAAAACAATTTTCCCCACAACAATAACAACAACAAAAATAAACATCCAGTTAGTATCTGTCGCCATCACTAGGTCACAGTACAATCATAATTTCATAAAAGCAGGACTGTGGTCATGTAAAGGATAGGTTTTCTACAAATTCCATAAAGGGGTGCCATACCACATTCGAGATCCCTGCATGGAGTATTTAAGTTTAACATACGTAACTTCCTTTACCCACTGTAAGAAAGATGGCGGCCGTACTGACGAGCTAAAAGGGAGGCAAAAGCAATTGCATTTGCTTGATGGGTGGTAACCCTGTTTTCTAAACGACATACACCAAAAATAGCTGTAATCAGATTTGGATCAAAACTCTAAAACGGATGTCCAAAAATCAACCAGCGATGGACATGACCAGAACATATGACCCAAAGTAACTGGGCTCTGATGACATCTCAAACACGTGGGGTCTACAGATGGATATATTTTGATCAGACTTTCATTGGCAAGATACAGGCGATGGAGGACTTTAAAGTGAATGAGACCATGCCTTATACTGAAAGACGAATGTACAGTGTATTCCATGATGCCATGTGTCATCAGGTAATTCACAACCAATGTCCTGTTCCCATGCAGATTTAGTCTTCAACCACAATGGAGGGTTTACATTTTGGATCATGTTATATATTTTGGAGATCGTACCTTTAAGAGAAAATTCAATTCGGGCCCTTTGTAGGACATTGTGGGAATGAGAGGACATGTTTCCTGGCAAAACTGTGCACCTGTAGGTATCTAAAAAAAGGAGACTTGGGGATATTGTGGTCTTTACTTAGTATCAAAGGAGGCAAAAACACCATCAATAAAAACATCACCAAAGAAAGCAAGGCCATTTCTATGCCACAGTTTAAATGCTGATGATGGGACAGTTTAAATGCTGTATCAATTAGTGATGATGGGAAGAGATGACTAGAAGATAGTGGGGGGAAAGTACTGGTTTGACAGAGGTCAAAACATTTCCGAAATTGAGACCACATTTTCAGTGACAATTTAACAATGGGATTCTGGATAAAAGTGGAAAGCTTAATAGGCAGAGGGGAGCTCAATAGACAAATAGGAGTTTGTTTATTTCTTTTTTCTTCATTTTTCTCAACATATCTACACGTTCCTGAGTTTGTAAATATAGAAAACACAACCTATTTAAGTGAAATCAGGATCCTTTTTTTTTTTTTTTTTTTACATAATCTGATCCATTAGGTGTTTATTAATGCCTGTGTGGTGTTCTTTTTTTAAATGTAGACATTTTTTAGTTAATAATTAATAAAATACAAAGGTTCCATCTCACAAAACATAACGGAATGTAAAAACGTTGACACTCAATATCTCTGAACTACCCTAAACGGAGATAGAACCTTATCATTCTAAGCTCACGAAGTGGTGGCGTCGCTGGTTCCAGGCCAGCAGGAAAGGGCAGGGCCCAGGAAGCCCCCAAAACAGAAGAAGGCACGTCAGGAGGGAGCGGAGCATGAGAGGCAGCAAGTGGCTCCCGAGAGGGACAACGTGGAAGAGGAGGAAGACCGGAGAGGTGAGGAAGCTGACGGAGCCGAGAGGGACAACGTGGAAGAGGAGGAAGACCAGAGAGGCGAGGAAGCTGACGGAGCCATGGGACATGTTCAGCAGCACCAGCAGCAGCCAAGGGAGACTGTGGCGTGTGGCAAAGCCTTCGCCAGACACTGACAATGTTCACTCAGCTGTCAGAGTTTCAGCTTTGCCCACTAAAGTAGATATAAAGGTGACCAGCTGAGACAAGATAGCAGGTATAAATGCTCAATCAATTGTTGATTTCACATTTAGAAATGTTCAATAGGGTAACAGGAAAGGGGGTAAATGTTATATTGTAACTTTCACATGGCATTATGATGGCTGGGAGGGTATGTCTGTACTGTGTCTTTGTTAGGGATATAGAGACACACTGCTCAATGGAAATTCAATTAGGCACATCAATAACTTTGGGCATAGCAATACTTTCAAGCAAAGTGCTATTCGTTGCTTTTGGTTGAATAATGTTAATGGGTACGTTTGTGCATTCATTCTTTTTTTATTTTTTTTAAACAATATTTTATTAGAAGGAAGTACACAGTACAGCACTTATGGGTACACAAAAAGGAATGAAGGTCCTTCTATTTTTTCTTTTTCCCCTATGTATCCACCCACCCACCCACCCACCCATCAACCAAACACCTATTGCCAATATAAAAATATAATAATAATAAAATAAAATAAAAAAGATATGCATATAAATGACAGGAGTTAAATAAAAATAAATAAACAAGCATCAGGCTATATCGAATTGTGCATTAATTCTTAATGGTTACTGCATATTGACCTACGGCAAGCATTCATACTGAACATGAGCTTTCTGGTGATACTGTACTTTAAATGGATGTTGATCATTTGACATTGTCACTGTTAACTTACTGAAAGACTGTAAGTGAAGTGGCTATTCCATCTATTCCCAGTAGGAACACTTACCACTAGATATACATATATAAACAGACACAACACACTCATTCCCTCAAACTGTATTCAGGCAGATGTTCTAATAAAAATCGATGTTTTGTGTATTACAAACAAAGGCCCAAAAGCATCTTTGTGCATCTCTTTGAATTGACAGTGCTTAGGGATGCTAAACTGGCAAGGGAATTCTCCCCTTGCCTCCCTCTAAGTTGGAATTGATTTATTCAAAGAAGACAGTTGTTTTTTTAATTAAAACACTGAACTGGCTAATTGTAAAATTGATTCATGTTGTGTTTTCCACTGTGTAAAGGAATATTCAGTTGCTCTTAGTGGTGCCTATATTTGTCAGGGAAAAAAACCCAACAGTGAATATACATTGTAACTCTGTCCAGCTTCACACACACACACACACACACACACACACACACACACACACACACACACACACACACACACACACACACACACACACACACACACACACACAGACACACAGACAGACTGTATTGATACTGCATTTAATGCTCTAATCCAACAACTTTTCAAAAATGTTTTTAAAGTTTCTCTGTAAGCTGTGTAAACCTGACATTGTAAGATAGTTTTACTTTCACCAGTCTGGAAGCTTAACTTCAAAGTGGGTTGAAGCATGCTTCAACAACTGGATTATACATATGGAACATCCCAACTTTGAGAAGTGATTTGCACATGGTTTATATGTACCGTTCAATCTGTAGGACATGCATTACTAACCAATTGAGTTTTAATACACACTTTTTCATGATTATGTCACTGTATTTCCACCCTGTCAACAAGATTTATAAACCCTAAAATGGGAATTATATTTGAGAAATTCTATGACAAACTCCTCATCCGTCTTTCTTGAAAGCTAAAGGTACCTTCAGAAATGCTATATTTCAGTAAGACATTTCTCCATGGGATTAATCATTTGGGCCCTTAATATATTCATCCCTTATCCAATCTGGAAGAACTGTCCTTAGTTCAATGTAATTCAATAATTTTGCCAGGAAAAATAGCCTGATATAACATCACATATCTTGGCACAATGTTCCTCCCGTTAATCTCTCTCAGCACTTTTCAACCATTGAGTCAAAGTCTTATACAGGTCACGGTAAAGGTTGAACTGATAACTTGAACTATGATTGAAAAATCATAAGATTTCCGGTAATTTCCTGCTAGTTATATTTCCTGAGATTTCCTGATAGTTCAGAATTTTATTCCTGAGCATTTTTCTAGGTGGAAGTGTTCTAAGAATATATGCAATATACTTTAACTGTCCATCACATTTCTCTCATTGAAGAAATAATCTTCTATCTGTTGTCTTTGCTGGTGACAACTGCCAAGCTCCTGTCACTGACCTGTTCCTTTAATTAAGCAACACAATTAGACATCATGGGGTTTGAGATTGGGGACAAACACGATGGCACTGTCTATGTTACCATTCAGTTCGTTAAATATGAGAAAACTAATCCCTCGTTTGTAAAGTGCTGCACATTTAATTAATCACGCCTGTCTCAGTGTTCAGTTAAACGGTCAGAGTTTAGAATAATGTCAGGAGTCAAGCTTATTTATGTCTCCAAACATTTTAAGACTTCAATCAAATGTCCCCTCATGCTGCTCCCCACAGGGAAGGGTAGAAGATTTAGTCTTCCCAATGAGCCTTCATAAATCACACAGCCTCCGCCAACACACAGCTCCACATGCCCTTCCTGAGCCTTCTCAGAGACACTCTCACCCCTCCTGTCATGCCGTTGCTGGTGAGTAATTAACAAGATGTTTCTGGAGACAAATATACACATTTCACACAAGACTGTGGCACCACATCACCATGGTGATGTTTATGATAGAGGGGTGTACCAGAGGATACTGTGAGGATAAACACATACTGTAGATTTCCATCAGCTACTGTACATGTGTACTACATGTACGGTACTGTATTGATGGCTTACGCTGGTGGGTAAAGTTGAGGGTAAAAGCAAGTGTTTTTCCCAGAGGCAACATAACAGAGTCTGGATATACTGTACCGTGCTGTATCATTTTAAGTATTACTCTGTGGTTATTGCCCATGACCCGCAATAAGAGTAGATATTGAGTTCAATGGTCAGTTTCAGAAATGTCTACATTTGGAATGCTATAGCCAACAAAAAAAGAACAAATTGAGACATTCTCCTGAAAACAAAGCCTAGGGACATGGCAAGAAATCATTCTGCTGGGAAGAAACTCGTTCCTACCTAAATCCTTTGGGGAAGCGAAAGGATTATACTGAGTGCTCTCCTAACTTTAATTAAAGTATAATAGTGTTGAACAGTGCTCACTACTCATTCTCAAGAGTTTTGAATGGTCTAAAAGGAATTCTAGCTGTGAGTTCCTTGTTTCACATTTCCATAGCAAAGGTAGCCCACTCATGGTAATACAAATGTGGCCTTATCTGTCCTAAGTGCTTTTTTATGTGTTGGCCAACCAAATGTGACATGGTGAAAAGGTCCGCATGCGGCAATTCTCAAGTCACGCAAATGACCAAAAAGCTTCTTAAAAAAAAGTGTTTTCTGTCTTTTTGCATGTTACAAAACATTAAGTGTTGAAGAGCCCACTCGATATAAACAGCTTTCAATATACAGTATTATCAACATATATACAACTTGGGGTAGTGGTGGTCTAGTGGATAGTGAGTTGGACTTGTGATCGGAAGGTTGTGAGTTCAAATCCCACCTGAAACCACACCACTACTAGTGTGCCCTTGAGTAAGGCACTTAGCCCTCAGTTACTCCAGGGGGAATGTCCCTGTAATTCGTAATTGTAAGTCGCTTTGGATTAAAAGCGTCTGCTAAATGGCAAAATTAAAATTAATTAAATTAACTTAAAACTATATCAACAGTTTTAGGACCACTAAATACATATAATTTGTGAATCGGATTCACTGTTTAGTCTGCCATAGGCTAAGAGATAAGAGATACATGGCTTGTAAAGAAACGTACGTTTTAGGACGTGTGCAAAAGCAAGGACTGTGTGATCATCTAATTATGTGTAGTTATGTGTTTTTAGCATGTTGATGTTCTTTCAGCATGTTATGATGTGCAGTTAGATGTTCATAGCGATGTTCCTCGCAGCTTGCTAGCTACTAGCAGATGTTTTGCATGTGTTTTGTTTCGGAGCCAGTTTCTCCAGTATTTGATTTAAGGGGTACTAACATTCAAATAAGCATATCTTCTCCAACTAAATTATTTTCAGATTTCAATGACATATCATTTGACAGCTTACAATCTGCACTTTCATAATCTGGAAAAAACAGAAAAATGACTTTGCCCTACTTGAGGACTTTTCTCACCAGACCCTGTCACAAATGTGTATAACCAAGGTGTAACAACCAAAATAAGTGGTCTATTTAATCATAAGCGTTCCAATATAAGACACCTGATGACATCCCAAGGACCACACCTGCCATACGCTGCTGGGTGGGTGGACTTTGCAATGTTTGGCACAATCTCTTGATTCCATTGTGCTGGGCAAGCCTGAACCAAGAGCACTTTAGGTCAAATCAAATACTTGTTCCACTATGTATAGAATAGAATGTGCTTCAACATTTCGTGAGCTTAGAATTATAAGGTTCTATCTCCGTTTAGGGTAGTTCAGAGATATTGAGCGTCAAAGTGTTTACATTCCATTATGTTTTGTGAGATGGAACCTTTGTATTTTATGAATTACTAACTCAAAAATGTCAACATTTTTAAAAATAACACCACACAGGCATTAATTAATATTTTAATTTAATTATTTTAATAATAATATTTAGACAAAAATGGAGATAGAACCTTATAATTCTAACATCACGATTTTCTCAACTACTCATCATCGACAACATAGTGAGTCACCCCTCTAACCAAATGACTCATCCATACTCGCTACTCAGAGGTAGGAGAAAAAACAACAACACTTGTCTTACCCATTGCCATCCATTTTTATTTCCATAAAGGTATTAGATGTGGAGTGCTGTTGTTGGCTGTGTTTTCATGTTCCTGACAATGCATGTCTCCCTTGAGCACTGTGTGTTCTCCATGCATTCTGCTCCACCGCAGCCTATTAAAAGACATGCTCCCTGCCTCAGATCATTAGACAAGCTTTAATCCTTCACTACCCCCTTTTTTCCTACAGAATCGACTCTGGAGACATGGCTTCTGGTACTCTTCTCTGTACACAAAGCAAAGGTAATTCCAGGCAGCAGCCTCCTCTTTTAGATCTTCTTCCTCTGCAAAGAGAGAGAGAGGGAAGACAAAGGGATCTGTCGGTGGGGTTTTCCCGATGTAAACTCACTACAGAAAAAAACACCAAAACACATTTATTCCAAAGGATCAGTACACAAGTGATGATAGGAGCATTATTCGCTTATTTGAGATCAGAAACCACTCACTGAAACCACCTACTGCTACATTTCAATGAAATTACAAAGCAATTACTCAATCAATACAATGTCATGACTAATACAGCGTTACTATGCAGGGGTAGAGTAGGAGCACATTTACAGGCACTGGAAAGTTGATTAGTTTGACTACTACATATAGGGTAGGCTATCTCTCAACATTTTGAGTAAGGTCCACTCGGTGGCTCAACTTCCTAACTGGACTTCCTCCCTATAGTATTTCCTACCTCATTAGGTGGGTAATCCAGGACAGCCTTGTCAGTGTTGTAGCACTGAGATTATGTCCCAGTCTTCAAAGGGCCTCCGGGGGATTGCAGGGCCAGGGTTGATCAGGCTCCACCAGACAGTGGGATCATTGAAAATGAGTTGTTTCTCCATTATTCTCCCTCTAACCAGCCTAACAGGTGGGTCCACAGCTTTCCCTCCACCCATAGGGAAAACTATCTCCTCCATCCTCAACATGGAAGACATGGGGGAACAGCTGAAGTGAAAGAGGACAACACTTTTTTGATTGAGAGTACTGCGTTATGTGTCTTCATTCTTTATGCCGATATTTGACGTGATCTATATTCTATCCTCCTCACTGTTCAAATGGTTTTCACACATCAGAATCAATTGACTGGCATTTATCAATCTTTTTTTAAGATAACGTTGTGTGGTCAAGCAAGGTGTGACTCAACAAGCATTAAATACTGGTTTGAAGTGGTATGTGACCAGTGGTGTAGTCTAGTTTTTTCTAGTGGGTATACTGTGATTTTTCCCTCCCAGCCTCATATCGTTCATTTTGGAACGCCATAAAAATACATCTGCGCTCCCTGTCTAACGTTATATATCTAACATTACATGTTATAAGGTCCCTGTTGTGAAGGCCCACAGTTTAGTGCCAGTTTAGTTTCCCCAAACCAGCCCTATTTTGCCCCAGTTATTTCTTTGTTATTTTCTATACTATTTCTGTACGTTTTATGAAGTGTATGTATTATTCTTGTAATGTTTATGCATATGTTTGATGACGTAGTATATCCGGGGTGTGTCCGTGACCCGGATGCTACGTTCGGTGGTGTATATATAAGAAACGGAAGTAGTCCGCGAGTCAGTGTGTAATGAGCATCAGAACGAGAGAGACCAAATGAGAGAGAGAGTAACGCGAAGTCAATGTAAGATGGCGGATTCAGTACGACGCACACCGTGCAGAAGCTGAGGACGCCAGGAAAGCGATTATTGAGTGTACCACTGTAGCCCGTTTAGTTGTGTTCCCGTTGGACCGCCTTGCCAGCAGCCGGCTGTTCAACGTTGGACCAAGCGAGACGCCAGCTGGACATAATCGTCGCCTCCACGAGCGGACTGCGACCGAACACTGACTCCAGCGGAGCTTCGACGCGGACCACCGGACTTGGGCCCTTCACCTCGTGGTGGACCACGAAGACGGCCCTTTCCCTCCGCGTTGCTACGTCACCCCCCCCTTTCGTCGGCTAACTTCATCGACGCACATGCCATCCAACCAGGCCTCAACGCGCACCACAGCCCTGGACTATAAGCCTGTTCAGGCCCGAGACTGTCAGTGAGTGATTGAGTGCGTGTGTGGCCGGCTGGGAGGGAGTGTATATTTTGGGAGATATAGACATATACCATTTGTGTAATAAATGTGTTGTTCATATGTAATACCGTGTGTTAGTTGTTTGTAGTTCCAATGCTAATGATAATTGTATGCTAATGCTAAGTACAAGGCTAATGCTAATGCTAGTTGTTTGAATGCTAACGGCTAATGCTAATGCTAGTTCCCATGCTAATGCTAACGATATTAACTGCTAGTCTAACGGTTTGCTGGCGCCCCCTGCCTGTATCCTCCTATACTGCCTATTTAGCTCCATTAGTTAGATAACCAGCCCCTTCCTAAATTATACAGTCCTTTTCAGCTACTCCCTGGTTACAATTGGTCCTTCGAGCCGGATAGGTAGTGTAGTGATAGCATGGCTGAGCGCAGCCAACCAGACCAGACAGTTACCCCCCCTTCTCCGCCCCCTGAGCCAGAGCCACGACCACAGAGAGTCCCGCGGTTGCCTCCGAGGTTACAGGAGTATGAGCTTGAGCTCGAAAGCTCACTGAGTGGTAGCGAGGAGCGCACTCCACGGGATACAGTGGTCGGAGAGGCCGAGGTGTCCGCCGGCGCGCGGGTGGCTAGCACTGAGACAGCTCTCAAAGAGCACCAGCCTGAGGATGAGATGGCAGAACCGCAGGGTTTTGCCGTGGAAACGGAAGAACAGGAAGGAGAGGCCCGGTCCGACAGCGCCTGCGGGCGGAAGAGGGAGGGCCTCAGCCTTAACGATCTGCCTCCCAGTACGGCGCGCTCGAGACCTAGCTCCTGCCGCTCAGTGGCTTCCTACCGGTCCAGGGCTTCCGTGGGCAGTTCTGCCTCTGGGGCGGATAGCCTGCACTCCAGAGGGAGTAGTGCCGCGCTGTCCGAATGTATGCGCCAACAGGCCGAGATGGCGTTAGAGCGGGAGCGCCAACAGGCCGAGACGGCGTTAGAGCGGGAACGACTCCAGTTCGAGCGTGAACGCCTCCAGCGCCAGGAGGCGCTAGAACGCGAACGCCTCCAGATGAACGGAGCGGAACGCGCGGCGGAGAGACAGCGCCAGGAGGCGCTAGAACGTGAACGCTTCCAGATGGAGCGCGACCGCCTCCAGACGGAGAGGCAGATGACCGGAGCGGAACGCGAGGCGGAGAGACAGCGCCAGGAGGCGCTAGAACGTGAACGCTTCCAGATGGAGCGCGACCGCCTCCAGGCGGAGAGACAGCGCCAGGAGGCGCTAGAACGTGAACGCTTCCAGATGGAGCGCGACCGCCTCCAGATGGAGGGGGCGGAACGCGCGGCGGAGAGGCAGATGGCGAGAGAGCAACTGCACGCAGAGAAGATGGAGGAAATGATGCAGACCATGCGCGACGTGTGCATCAGCAGAACTCCGTCGGCCCGTAGCTCCAGAGCATCATCCGCACGGCCCTCTCGAGTGCCATCTCCTGAACCCCCCGCCGATGGCTCCATGACCCCCGCCATGACTGTCCAACTACAGGCCCAGCTGACCACCTGGAAGGAAGAGGACCAGGGACCCGACCGCTACGCGGCCCAGAGGGAGCCAGCGTCGCTGCCCGGGAGGGGGGCCATCCCCCAAGAGCGTAGCACACCCCTAGGTCCTCCAGTGCACCAAAATGCATGCAGGCCGGACACCCAGACCGTCACTCCAGCACCGATGATCCACTACAGGATGTTCCCCCAGGTGGAGGGACCCAAGTTCCCCTTCTTCAAGGACGAGGACAGGAGCCAGTATGTGGAGCTACGCATCTGCCTAGACACGCTCTTGGACAACTCCTGCTCAGAGTCCTACAAATATGCGATTCTCCTTCAGCATGTGAGGAACCCCAGAGCCCACAACATGGTACTGGCCCATGCCTCCGCACCGACACCTTACACCAGAGCGCTCGCTGACTTGGATGCCCGCTACGGTCGTCCCTGGAACCACGCCCTTGCTGAACTGCAAGCCCTCGAACAGCAGGCCCCCATCAAGGATGACCGGGCGCTGGACGACTTCGCGCTCCGCGTGCACACCTTGGTTGGGATGCTGAAGACGCAGGGCCCAGCTGGCGCCAGCGAGATCAACAGCACCTCCAACGTAGAGCGGCTGCTCCGCAAGATCCCACGCTTCCGGCAGGAGAGGTTCCGGCGACAGCAGCGCGTTCGTAACCCCGGGAAGTTGGGTCTGAGCATGGCTGCCTTCGCGGAGTTCCTACTGGAGGAAGTGCATGACACCAACGTAGACGCCATGGGTTACGCTGAGCCGAAGAAGGAGAGGGAGAAGGGAGACCGCTGGGACCGGCCGAGCTCGAACAGAGGACGCCCAGTAGGAGTGCTGCACACGGAGGAGGAGCCTCGGAGAGAGAGGACCACCCGACCTGAGGGAAAGGATTCCTCTCAACCCCCTCAAAAGGGACGGAGAGGTCCACCGCCATGTCCGTACTGCCCCAGCGAGCACTGGTTCAATGAGTGCAGTGACTTCAACAACCTGAGTACCGAGGCCAAGCAGAGGTGGCTCGAGGAGCACAAGAGGTGCTGGAACTGTGGGCGCGACCATCTGGCGAAGAACTGCACCTTGAGGAGGAAGTGCAACCGCTGTGAGGAGGTCCACCTCCACATCCTACACGAGGTCTCCCTCGCCAGGTCCACGGAGGGCAACAGAAGCCCTAGGTCCGGTCGCGCACCGGAAGAGGAAACCCCTGTCTACTACCTAGACTCGCCACAGAGCAGCGGCTCCAAGGTTCTACTGAAGGTGGTGAAGGTCCGACTTCACCACAACAACGCTGTGTACGACACGTACGCCGTTCTAGACGACGGGTCGGAACGGACCATCCTTCTCCAGGGGGCAGTGCGCCAGTTGGGGCTCCAAGGGACTGCGGAGAAGCTGACTCTGCGCACGATACGTCGCGACCTTAAAGAGGTCACCGGGGCGAGAATCAACTTCTCTATCTCCCCGGCGGGGCGGCCGTCGGATAGACATCGGCTTCAGAATGTCTTCACCGCCGACCAGCTAGCGCTCTCCCGCTACGACTACCCCCTGGAGAGGTTACGCGCAAGATATCCCCACCTACGGAGAGTAGACCTACACCCGATAGAAGGAGCGGAGCCAACCCTTCTCATCGGCTCGGACAACGCTGACCTGATCGTGTCGCTCCGTCCTCCGCTGAGAGGACCACGAGGCTGCCCGATGGCTGTTAAGACTGCGCTTGGGTGGGCCCTCCAAGGCGCTACCGAGGGGAGAGATAGAGACGGGAGAGCTACGTCATCCCTCCATGTCCGAACCGAAGAAGCAAACCAACCAACCGGACCGCCTGGAGTGGAATCTATTGCTGCCAGTGCACCTGGAACAGTTAGTACCACAAATGGTTCACCACAGGATGACCAACCAAAGAAGAAGCCTCTGTGGACAGAGCATAAGTCTCTGGATGGGAAGACCTACTTCTACAACACAGAGACTAAACAGTCCTCAGGGGAGAAACCAGACGACCTGAAATCTCCTGCTGAGCAAATGTTGTCTAAGTGCCCGTGGAAGGAGTACAAGTCTGACACGGGAAAGCCTTACTACTACAACTCCCAGACTAAGGAGTCCCGGTGGTGGCGCTACCGTGCCATGGCGGCAACAGCTGTTGCCGAGGAACACCTGCAGGTGGCCATGCACCCTCACGTGGCCGAGGTCAGCATTGACGCACCCGTCAACTCCGTCGAGTACACGTCAGCCATGGAAGTCTCAGCCAGTATTGTAGACTCCTCCAAGGAGGAAAGGCCGGAGTTGGCGAAGAAAACGTACAAGTGGAACCCAAAAGAGGAGGCCAAGCAGGCCTTCAAAGAGCTTCTGGAGGAGAATGGTGGTTCATCCAACGCGTCATGGGAGCAAACCATGAGAATGATCATCAACGACCCACGCTACAGCGCCCTGCCCAAGCTGAGTGAGAAGAAGCAAGCGTTTAAGGCCTACAAGGCTAAGAAGGAGAAGGAACAAGCCAAGCAGCTCAGGAAGAGGAACTGGGAGGCGCTGAAGAGCATTCTGGACAACATGGCCAACGTCACCTACCGCACCACCTGGTCCGAGGCCCAGCAGTACCTGCTGGACGACCCCACCTTCGATGAGTACGAGGAGCTGCAGAACATGGACCAGGAAGACGCTCTGATCTGCTTCGAGGAGCACATCCGCGCCCTGGAGAAGGAGGAGAAGCAGAAGACTCTGCTGAGGGAGAGAGACCACTTGTCCGAAGGTGCCGTGGTACTGGTGATCGACCAGTCCCTTCCACGCGCCGCCTGGCAGACAGGCAGAGTGACCAAGGTCCTATCACCTCATACCTCACGCTGCTAGAGCAGCCTAGCCAGTGTGCCTTCTTTAGTTAACTGAAACCGAGGGTTTCATGGGGCGGCTGTTGTGAAGGCCCACAGTTTAGTGCCAGTTTAGTTTCCCCAAACCAGCCCTATTTTGCCCCAGTTATTTCTTTGTTATTTTCTATACTATTTCTGTACGTTTTATGAAGTGTATGTATTATTCTTGTAATGTTTATGCATATGTTTGATGACGTAGTATATCCGGGGTGTGTCCGTGACCCGGATGCTACGTTCGGTGGTGTATATATAAGAAACGGAAGTAGTCCGCGAGTCAGTGTGTAATGAGCATCAGAACGAGAGAGACCAAATGAGAGAGAGAGTAACGCGAAGTCAATGTAAGATGGCGGATTCAGTACGACGCACACCGTGCAGAAGCTGAGGACGCCAGGAAAGCGATTATTGAGTGTACCACTGTAGCCCGTTTAGTTGTGTTCCCGTTGGACCGCCTTGCCAGCAGCCGGCTGTTCAACGTTGGACCAAGCGAGACGCCAGCTGGACATAATCGTCGCCTCCACGAGCGGACTGCGACCGAACACTGACTCCAGCGGAGCTTCGACGCGGACCACCGGACTTGGGCCCTTCACCTCGTGGTGGACCACGAAGACGGCCCTTTCCCTCCGCGTTGCTACGTCACCCCCCCCTTTCGTCGGCTAACTTCATCGACGCACATGCCATCCAACCAGGCCTCAACGCGCACCACAGCCCTGGACTATAAGCCTGTTCAGGCCCGAGACTGTCAGTGAGTGATTGAGTGCGTGTGTGGCCGGCTGGGAGGGAGTGTATATTTTGGGAGATATAGACATATACCATTTGTGTAATAAATGTGTTGTTCATATGTAATACCGTGTGTTAGTTGTTTGTAGTTCCAATGCTAATGATAATTGTATGCTAATGCTAAGTACAAGGCTAATGCTAATGCTAGTTGTTTGAATGCTAACGGCTAATGCTAATGCTAGTTCCCATGCTAATGCTAACGATATTAACTGCTAGTCTAACGGTTTGCTGGCGCCCCCTGCCTGTATCCTCCTATACTGCCTATTTAGCTCCATTAGTTAGATAACCAGCCCCTTCCTAAATTATACAGTCCTTTTCAGCTACTCCCTGGTTACAGTCCCAATGGTCCAAAAGTCAAGTGCTTACTTAGTAACACAGACGGGGTGAATTTTATGAATGAAAGGGTGAAAGTTCTGTCATAAAACGCTGTTACGTATCCTCACACATTTTTAAGTGGGTATACGGAAATCCTTTCCTAGTGGGTATACGGCGTAGTCCTGCGTATCACGTAGACTACACCACTGTATGTGACTCAAGTTAACAATTCCTAAAACTAGAAGTTGTTGCATTCCTTAATTTTCTTACACAGGTCTACTCAGCTGGCAGAGACAAGACTGCTGACTATGAAGTCGTGGTATTGTACATCCCCATCCTTACTCGTCCACTAAGAATGTTAGGGACAGAATATAGTGTCAGCATGCACCAAATCTCTTTGGTGCCTTTTAGCCTCTTCTAGAATGCTTACACAGGGAAATCGGTTGACTGGCTTCCATGCCACCTTGAAATATTTTGCGTTAAAGAAATATAATTTTCATAAAGTATTAAAACGACAGTGACCCTTCAATGTTTTTTTTCCAACAGGGGTTGGGAATAGTTTTTATTTATTTATTTTTTTACTGTAGGCCTAAGTCACTTTTTTGTCAGTGACATCAATCCTTTCCTGTGTCTTTGAGGCAGTGGTAATGGAAAATGTTACCCAGTGTTATCTACTCTCCTCAGTTTAAACAAAGGCTGACAGGTCGAACTCCAAGGCGAGCATCCATCTTGTGTCCTCCAAATGTTTTATATCAGTTAACCCTTGGTCCTTGTAATTTCTGCTGACCATAAAGGGGAGAGGAGGGTTGACGTACGGCAGCAGGAAAACCATAACGACTTGAGAGCTGCTATTTTGGGTCCTCTTTATATATTTTTTGACTGTTAACTGTACACTGTTAATAACACAGATGTTGGGCAACATGTTGAAAATCCTCTGGTTTTCAAGGGGAAATAACTATATCATGTTCCCTAAATGTACACCTGTTATTCCTGTGTGCTTCAGCTGATGGATACGCAAGCTGTTTATTTCACTAATTGTATTACCTCAGAAATGACTCAGGGAATTTTACTGTAAGTTTAATTAGGATGCAGAGGAAAATACTTATTCTTTTGGGATGAACACTATTTATTTCTAACATTATCACCTGTAAGAGGTGAGGGAGAGGAAAAGAGCAACGACGCAAAGAAAAAATCCACGTTGCAAACAACCCATCACATTCAAATGGAGTTCTCCTTTATATGTTTGTGGATTTCAGGTTATTGCTTTAGCATGAAAGTCTGGGGATATTTTCGTATATTCTGGTATCTGTTGCTGCTAAAAAATTAGGAAGAGTTCTTGAGCAGATTTAAGACTATTTATTCAAAAAAGCAGTTTACACAGCATGGTCTTCTCTGGTCTGCAGCAGGTCATCTGGGTGGTCGCAGGAAGTAAAAAAGAGACAGAGAGTGGTTTTCCAAAGGATTTTATCCCTTGTGTTATGCAAATCCCTTCATCCCTGAGCCAACCAAACCAGAGATATGGTCTCTAGCCAATGATGGCCCCTTCAATGTGTCTGTGTCTCCAATCTCCCCCAAGGAACCTCGCGGACCTTTCTGTGTAGTGGTCTGTGTGTGTGTGTCTCCAGGCTATCCCAAGGACCCTTTTGGTTCCTTCTGTGTTAACATCTGTTAATGATCAGTGTGTGTGTGTGTGTGTGTGTGTGTGTGTGTGTGTGTGGCTGCCCACAATGGTCCCAACCCCCATGGGCCCTAATGCAATTCATGGTAAAATACACCACAATATCCTTTGCAGAAGTAGCTACGGTAGAATGACAGTTTAATCGTTTTTTAGACTCGGATCTATTCATTCAACAAGGATTGATTGATTGAAAACTTTATTAGAATGTTTGCAGAAGTAGGTACATGAAAGTACATATTACATACAAGGTCAAACTAAAAGGATAAAAACCCAAGAAAGCCACTGGCTTATTTCAATTGGGGTCCTTGAAGGGACACAGCACTTTCCCGTTTTCTCCATATTGTCAGGGTATTTGAGCCTCGGAAAAGCGCTATATAAATATAATTAATTATTATTATTATTTCTCCATTTCGAAGACAGCGCCTCAGCCAACGTTGGGACCCGGAAATACGTCACGACTTAACAAGCGGCATGTGGAGGGAGGGTTCAAGGAATGCAACATCCAATGAAATTGTGAGCATGTTCTCCCATTGCTCCGTCCATTTAAATCCAAGCCAGAATGGTTAATCGAACATTCTTGAAACCTTCAGACTCCAAAAGCGGTGTGTGACTAACTCGATTTAGAGTTATGCAAGACTATCCATGGGTAAGTTTTAAGTTTTTCTTATTTTTCTAATATAATTTATATTTTTGGTGGGATATGCTATGGGACTTTTTAACGAGCTGTGAGGGACTACAAAAACAGAGCTTTATGATCCACATAATATCATTATTGTCATGTTTATGGCTCAGGGGGGTCCATCTGACCCTTGTTTCATGTTGGCTGGTACCAAACAATTTTCCACCACACTCATCTCTCTTTCTCTTTAATAACAGCGGTGTTTGATGCACTGTCAAATGTCTTTGTCTTTAAAGATGCTGAGGAAATGGGTTGAGAGCCAAATTGGTTTGTCCATATACTGTGTCTGTCTGTCTGTCTGTCTGTGTGCTTTCTCCACTAGGGGACTTGCAAAAAGAGAGGTAAGTGTACATCAGTGTGTGCCGTGAATGTAAAAATAAATATAATGGAATCCCTACACACACACACACACACACACACACACACACATACACACACACACACACACACACACAAACATGTATTTGGATCCCTGCTACTGTTGCCTCCCACTGCTCCTGTCTATCATGAGCTGTAGATGGGATCTGGAGTGTAATCAGCTGCATTATCAGTATGCCCTTCACTACGACTCTAATCACGCTCAGACGGAGGCACCCTGCAGTTCTCCTTCATCTGCCACTCTGGAAGAGAACTTCCTCCTGTCAATAAAAACAACGCTAAAAGATGACATGTCTACCATGATCCATAAACAAAAAACAAAGCACCAATATCATTTAGTATCCACACCCACCAACACCCTTTGATTTGTATTTGTAAACTATTCTTATTTTCATAAATGCAAAATGATTTGTAAATATGGTTATTTCCAAAGAACTTTTACAGACCATGGTACACATTGGTGAGTTAGATGAGAGGATGGACAATCGGATTATTTTAAGTGTATTGTTCAGGGGTCCTCTAAACCTTCTTAGTACTGTAGGCACTTGCATAGGAACAAACTAGTGTTAAATTTAGGTTAATTTTTTAAATTTTAATTTAGCCATTTAGCAGACGCTTTTATCCAAAGCAACTTACAATTACGAATTACAGGGACATTCCCCCTGGAGTAACTGAGGGCTAAGTGCCTTACCCAAGGGCACACTAGTAGTGGTGTGGCTTCAGGCGGGATTTGAACTCACAACCTTCCGATCACAAGTCCAACTCACTATCCACTAAACCACCACTACCCCACCAGTGGGGTGGGTGGGTAACGATAGAAAGGATATGGGAATTAGATTTATAGATATATTAAATTCTACCACAAACAGAGTAACATGTATACATTTGGGTCGATGTCGTAATCAAATTACAAACTTTAAATGACAAATGACAAAAGTATAAACACAGAACAACAGCTATGCAACAGGTTGATGCCAAGTGGGATCCATAGGATGAACCTAAAAGCCTAACACAATGTGTTGCACTTAGGGATGGGAATCGAGAGTCGGTTCAACTTCAGAACCGGTAACACATTTTTTGATGCATCAGAATCACATGCCTCCGCATGTTTTGCGCATGCGCTGACAATTGTCCTAGCGTCTGAACACTCCAATCTAAAACTGTTGGAGCAAGTCATTGTAAAATGTTATGGTTGCTATGGTTGCTATGGTTGCTATTGTTGCGGCTTGATTGGTATTGGAGTATTATTCAATGACTAGCATCTACGTCTAACAAAACAGTTAATAATCATGTTTATACATGGGATGAATTAACATTCATTTGAATGAATTTTAAAAGATAGCTAGCTAACGTTAATGTTAACACCGTAACGTACAATTGTTGGCCCCCAGCGAAATAATGTTAATGTTAATAATAATAATAATAATACATTAGACGCTTTTATATAACGCTTTTCTAGACACTCAAAGACGCTTTACAAACTGAAAAGATCGAGTAGTAATAATAAAAAGAAAATAAATAAAAGAAAGTATAGGGGTCTAATTAATTTTTAGATAACTAAATCTAAATCTAAGTGTCTTTGTAGGACAATCTACTCTGTATACTGCAATTTAAAAAAGGGTTAATGTTGGTGTCCACCATGTTTACAGTTAGTTTGTAAAGACTTTTAACTGACCATTCAAAAATGAACTGATTTCAGAACACTCTATGACGTCCAGAGCATATTTACGTTTATGTTGCGGTCAGAGTCGCCATTTCCTTGGTGCCACCCTCTGGGACATTATTACACCCTCTGTTCCTGTCCTCATTATGGACCTGATGCGTGTCACCTGTGTGTGTTTGGTACCAGTCCTGTCTATTTATGTCTTCAATTCCCAGCACTCCCTGCTGGGTGATCTCTTTGGCTGTGTTCGAAACTGCATACTAGTGTACTATTCATCCTATGTATGACGTAGATTTGTGTATACATGTAGTGCGTTCCCACTGCATAGTATGTGAAATTTGAAAAGTGAAAAGACTGCAAGCTTGCAATAAACAATGTTTTTTGCACAGATTTGAGTGTGCGGATGCTGCTTTTCTGCACTCTATTTGATACTCAGCTCCAGCACCTCAGCTGATATGAGTCTGATCAGGGATGAGCGGTGGTATTTTCACTATTTTCGGAATCTACATGGTGAAATGCATTCTTAGACATCTACGTCGTCATGATTACAAAGATGCCACTTGAAATCCATGAAATCCAAAATTGTTACATGTACCAGATTGCAGTGTGCGAATTAAATCACGGTGTGCGGGGGAGCCCAAGGATTAAAGCAACAACAACAAAAATCTCCTGACGGAAAAAAAAAATTCGGGCCAAATCGGGGGGTGGCTTTCCGTGCGCAAAGCGCGCGTGCGATTTTCCGTTCTACGTTCTAATGCTTTGACTTTTCTTTCGAAAAATGTGAATACATTTCCGCGTTGTTGAAAATCAATGACAAATCGCTAGTCAACTAACACGGCTTGTTTTGTGAGCCTGCTAACAATGTAAAGTAGTGTTCTAGTTAACTAGGTAACAATGTAAAGTAGTGTTCTAGTTAACTAGGTAACAATGTAAAGTAGTGTTCTAGTTAACTAGGTAACAATGTAAAGTAGTGTTCTAGTTAACTAGGTAGCAGTCCAATCCATTTCGCTGCAGTATTTTGGCTTGACTAGCGAGTTTGTGTTGTGATTCTCAACAACGTAGTTTCACCCTTTTCCATAGTTTTGAATAATAAATGTGTGGACTGACGATGTATCGCAGCCTAACTTATTCTAATAATTATTTAACATAGTTTTATTCTGATAATGATTCCCCCCTCCTCCCAGACTTACAAGGTCACATTATTATTGGATTGGTTGTTTGCGTGCCGGGTGAAGTTAGCTAAACATTGAACCTGCCAGCTAGCAAGAGAAACATCATGTCACTCTCCAAAGGTCTAAAGAGGAAAGTTGACGGTGAAACAGGGCATTTAAAGAGGAATGGACAGTGAACTATACGTTCATCCTACCTGGTTTCATCAATGCAAAGCCGTTGTGTGAGACTCGCATTTTCCGTGCTCACAATGAATGTTCCCTTTCTATACATGCGAGTCGTCCTTTCGTCAATGAATGTGATAAAGACGGACTAGAGGAATCGATTGGTGCATAAAAACCTTGAGAACTGCCGGATTAAAGTGACGTCCATAATAATAATAAATAATAATAATACATTAGACTTATAGCGCTTTTCTAGACACTCAAAGACGTCCATATCACCAGATAGCCAACAAATAGTGACCGATGGGAGATGCCAGTTTTCTCATTAAGTGAGATTTAACAGCCTAATATTATTTTTTCTATTTTTAATGAATGGCTCATTGTAATTATTATCCCTAGTAATGTAGCGTGTTTGCTCTGTCATTAAATGTTTATTATGTTTATAGTTATTATTTTTTTTGCTCCGATTTAGTTGTCAATGTTTTTCATAAAATTAAACTGCATTTGCTTTGTTACTGTTCACATGTGTGGTGCAGTCACATTCACATAGCCTATAAGTAAACATTAAGTTTGAATTATTTACTGAGCTGGCGTTACTTTTTTCAAACCACACACCGCATGTCGGCTATTTCAGCACCACGCATTGTCCACCTACTTGACTAGATCACTACATCACTATGAGGCGTTCAGCGTCAGTGCACCCCGCTGCAAGTTACTGTCGCATAGTTGTAGCCAATAAAGGCCTATATGTAGGCTATATAGGCTATTATATATCATTTATATACCTAATACCAACATCAAAATAGATTGTATGCCTCTACAAATCATATTACACCAGGTAAAATCCGTCACAACTTGGAATAAATCCATCGCAATTTGGAATATTTTAGAGCTCCCCCAAAATTTCACAAACCGTGTTTCCAGGGGAGCTCATGTCACCACTAGGGGAGCTATAGCTCCCCGAGCTCCCCCTTATTTCGCACCCTGCCAGATTGATGGCAAGAGGAAAGAGGGAAAAAAGGAAGTGGCCAATATCTACAGCATTCCACATCATCTGTGAAATGGTGGTGGAGGGGGGGCATGTATGGCTTCGCCTGGAACTGGCTCACCCGTCTTCATTGGTGATGTAACTGCTGACAGCAGCAGCAGGGAACATTCTGGAACATTCTGGAGTATACAGAAAAATATTGTCAGCCTAGGGACAAGCAAATCGTGACGTTAGAATTACAAGGTTCTATCTCCATTTTTGTCAAAATAGAGTTTTTTACATAATCTGAACCATTAGGTGTTTATTAATGCCTGTGTGGTGTTATTTTTAAAATGTTGACATTTTTTAGTTAGTAATTAATCAAATACAAAGGTTCCATCTCACAAAACATAATGGAATGTAAAAACGTTGACGCTCAATATCTCTGAACTACCCTAAACGGAGATAGAACCTTATCATTCTAAGCTCACGAAATGCCTCCTAAGTCATTGGACAGTGCTTCACCATAGAGAAGGACAATGACCCCAAAACATACTGCCATAGCAACTAGGGCCAACAAGTGGAAAGTTTTTGAATGGGCAAATGAGTTTCTAAAAAAATGTAATTCTATTGAACATGCATTTCATTTGAGGGGCAAAGTTGTATGCCCTTTAGGATAAAATAAGTGTCTATTTTCGCCTATTGGTAATTATTGAACATGAATGGATAATTACCCCACTCCCCTTGCCAACCCTCTGAAAACTCCCGTTTACTGCTCCCCCTATATTGGTGCAAAGTTTCTAATGGTTTTGTAATTAAATGACCATAACAGTCTTTGCACAAAGTTTGAGTGCTGCACAGTGTTCTTTAGCAGAAGCACATTGGGACCATATGTATTTGATTTCCATACAGCGAAAACTATGGCATCATGTGCAAAATGACCATAGTCACTGAATGACGGGCTAAAACGTCTGCGTGCCGTCAACACTTGATGTTGGCGAATAAACCATTTTCCAGAGAGTAGAATCAAAATGTGTTGCCCTCTATCAATAATAACTATTTCATCCACACCACCCTTTGGTATGCATTATTTCTGTGGCTATTACTAAGAATTCATTATTGATGTGAGTAGCTATCAGCAAAAAGGCAAGCAATTTACTTGTCAAAATACATTACTATGTGTGACTTGAAATATGACTGGAGAGCTCTAGGCTAGCTCATAAGTTGGAGTGCTGCTGCAGTCATCTAAATTATGGATAGCCAGACATATCATTTTTAAATAGGGACATTAGAGAAACACTGCATCCCCCCTACCTTTCTTTTAAGGTTAATACGAATCCTTTCAACTGTATCCCACTTTTCCGTTTAAAAATCAAATAACCTTCCTTTTCATTTTGTGAAATGATGCTCCCTTTGATGGGTACTTATGTAGGTAGTATGTCATTAACACAAACCCAGAAGTGCTATGATTAATGTGAAGATTAACACCCCAAACCTTTTGCATCTGTCAGGTTTAATGCTAATCTCTCCCCTTCTTGTTACATCAGCTTTTCCCTCCAAAGACTTCTCTCCTTATTTTTGCTGAAGAAGCTTTGATCCCCGGCAGACCCAGGTGATCTCCACCACACCTCCACGGATAAGCGCTTAGGCTGGATTAGTGTGGATGGATGAGCGGGAGCATAACCCCCCTAGGAGCCTACACCTCCAGCTGTGCAGATTGACAACCAAAGGGACCGACTCCACCTAAAGCAGAACATTTCCCAGCTCTTAATACTTAATGTGTCTCTACCTGGTTCATTCTGTTCTCCTCAGTTCTCCTGTCATTTCCTCTTTACTCCCCCCTTTCTCTCTTTCCTCTGAGACACTCACTTTGGTGAATTAAACATGATGTAATGTGATTCATGAGATTCATTCAGCTTCATATCCAACTGGTTAGAGGAACAAAATGGTCCCCGAGAGAGTAGAGAGATAAGAGATTATATAATGGAAGAGTTTGTTCCATTTGTTTAGTAAGCGTCATGCCTGACACCGTCCAAATGAGTGCTGTCATTTGGTCCCTGGTGGCGGTATCACTTCCTTACCCATGTGCATCGCCCAGGCAGTGTTGGCTGGTACCACTGGGGAAAGGGCTTGATGATCTTCTACTGTAGCTCCGAGCAAATTTAGTACAAACCACAGAACCTTTCAAAGTTAAACAAATCACCCTTGGGCTGCATGTCTCCCCTCATACCACTCCTGTTCTCACGATGCAGTAATATCTTGTGACTGCTGAAACTGTAATGCAGTAAAAAGAGAAATAGACTCTCTGTGGTTATAACTTTGCTCTATACATGTTGCATCCATACAAAATGCAGTGAGAGAGAGCGAGTGAGTGAGAGAGAGAGAGAGAGAGGAGGGAGAGGAGAGAGAGAGAGAGAGAGAGAGAGAGAGAGAGAGAGAGAGAGAGAGACAGGGGGAGAGAGAGACCATTTGTATCTTCACAGAGTTAATTAAAATGGTTATATCTGTATATATTGATCATCACAAGAAAACATTGAACATCGAATTGACATTTCACACATGACATTAGAAATGATTACATAAAAACATGACTAAAATGTCACTTCACATACAGTATTTCTGATGATACCATTACCTGCCAGGAGATGCTTGCTGACAGCTAATGATCCTGGAAGGTCTTTTTCTCTCTCTAATTTAATTAAGATGTGAGCGTGACGACTGATGAGACATCATTCAGAGATCATGTTCACCCACAGAAGCCATCTGTTTCATCTTATCTCCAGAACTAGTCACAAGAAGGATTTCAGTTTGCTAGTGCAGTCTTCCAAGGTGGCACTGACTCAGTGGTTGGGAGATACACAATAACCATATTTCAACATATGCTGTGTATACCAAGGATACATAAACAGAAGCAGCATTTATAATGCAAAGCATTTGGCTTATGAATAAAAGAAGTGATGTTGTAACTGATGTTACAAAAAAGTCAGGATAAAATAAAAAGTTACATAAAAAAAAAACACAAATACATTCTAAATAGTGGAGTGCTTGCCTATTGTTATTTGTTCATTCAATAAGGAAAATATCAAGCGTGAGAGACGTCAGTCATCTTATCCAAGATGCAAGAAAATGACAAAAAAACCTAAATGAATCCTCATCTGAGATTTACCAAATCAATATGACACGCAGCAGAGGACATTACAATAACCATTATGGCATTGTGTTACCTACAACATCAATGCTGATTGCCGGATCCATACACTATTAAAGTAGAATAGCCATTATTCTGAATATGGATACAAGAACCAGGGCAGTTCCATTGTTCAGGGCTGGGGACACTTTGAAATAATAGCTATTAGATAGAAATTGCTTGCGATATTATGGTCAGCCCTCTTAAATATGATTATCTGAAGGGTATTTTATTATGGACTTTGCAGTGCAACGCTTAGTGACCAGATAAGAGAGTTTGAGAGTTCAGTGTGTTATCTTAATCTACGAGTCTGGCTTCGCAACTGCAGATATTACAAAACAGGTCTGAACTGGATGTGTAACACAAGACTGAAGTAAGTGAAGGTTTCCACCTATTTGTCTTTGCATGACACAATGGGGGGGGGGGGGGGGGGGGGAAATAGGGGAGGTAATAGACATCACATACCAGTAAGGGACGGAACATACTCTTCAGAGAGGGCTACAGACAAAACCAAATAATATATAAAACAAACAATTACTGCTGCATTTGATTTCGATTTTTCAGGACTTTAAAACCCCATTATCTAAAATTAATTGATGAAGGTGATACATATCAGTAAAGTAGTAATGATCGTAACGCTGTTCCCACCTTACAGTCTCCTGAAAAATCTACTTAATATTTACCGTGTTATGGCCCGCCAAGATGGATAGTAACACGTTTGATGTGGGGTCGATCCATGCTGGCCCACTGGGACCCGCTCATCATAAGCAATATTACTCCCCTGTGGGGGGGGGGTGGGCTCATAGAGGGACATACTGTATCTCATGTGCTAGAGTGAGGCCGAGAGACTCTATGGTGTTATGTAAGTAACTGAATTTTCCAAAGTATATATTTAGGGCCTTGTTGAAGGCTGTCACATCTATCTGCTGTGCACCTAATCAAAGTGTGACTGGTCTCAGCCTCAGCGTCCACCATCGGTCTCCGGGGTGCAGCGGTTCTATCTTCCCTCAGAGGGAGGTGCAGAAGTGTCGGTGGTTCATTTGACCATACTGTATTTCCAGCTCCGTTGCTCCATTGCTTTGGTTGCTGTATCTATCTATGCTCTACTATATAGACCTAGGACTTTAAAATGTCATTGTATCATTCAATATCAGTAATAAATTGTTAATGTGCATTGAAGTCTTCTAAGCTTTTATATAATGTAAAGAATACGTGACAGTAGCTGGTGAAACCGGAGAACAAGTCGGCAGCCAATCAAAATGTGCTTAATCATTCAATGTATGGACTTTTATTCAGAGAAATGTAAATAAATGTATTGCAATATTTTGGCTTGACTGACTAGCGAGCGTTGAAATCCATTGACATTTTTCTGAATAAAAGTCGGAACAATTTGATTGGTTGCCAACGTGTTCCGCGCATCCCCAGCAGCCTGCCGTCATTCTAGTCTCTCATCTCTGCCCACCCTGAGACGTAAACAAACAAACACATCTCAAGGTGAGATTATATTTGATCATACACGTCTACAGACATTTACAGACTATTACCACTTCAAACGTCTTACCCACTTACGGATCAACTAAATATGACAGAAAAAAGAAGAACACAAACATCGTAAGTAGCATTTATGCTATTTTTCCCCCCTCACGAATCCCCAGAAAGACACTCAACAGGAAATCTCACTCAGCATAAGCATGATGGATCTCTCCATTAGAGATAAGATGCTCTTCTCCATCATTCGCCAGGTGCCACCACTGCCCCACTCTCCCTGAGCTACAGTATCATTGCGGGCCTGTCTGAGAGGGCGGTGATAACAGGAGACCTATAGCAGCATGCACAGGTAAATCAATCTCAGCAAGGGGAGCAGAGGAGAGGAGGAGGGGGGGGGGGGGTTGAGGGAGTGGGGGGTTCCGACAACCATTAGCGGGAATCCAGAACACCATGTGCCCCATTTTTTTCGGGCTTAGGATTTTAAATAAAGCCATGTTGACGCCATGTTGATTTGGATTAGAGGCTCGCAAGACCTCCCCTTTAACATCAGCCCTGGTCGCTGTTGTCATACATCATAACCTGAGCTTAAGTGAAGTGAGTCTATGACAGCGACCTTCACTGGTGTGTGTGTGTGTGTGTGTGTGTGTGTGTGTGTGAGTGTGTGTGTGTGTGTGTGTGTGTGTGTGTGTGTGTGTGTGTGTGTGTGTGTGTGTGTGTGTGTGTGTGTGTGTGTGTGTAAGGGGGGCGGGGGTCAAGGTGACTGTCGGTTACTAAGTAGAAATTGTCTTGCTATTTTTTTCTCATCCTTTAGATAACAGCTATGCCAGTGCAAGCAGCTTCTTCTTTTATTGTTTTTTTTTATCAGATATATATCTACTTATAGATAACTAGTACTTATAGATATATATATATACTTAGCTTACCCTTCTGCTATGTTTAGGTGACATCGGTTATCCCTTTACAATTTCTCAAAGGGACATGTATAGTTAAGATAAGATCATAATAAAGCTCTTACCATTCTCTTACCCTGAACAATACTGTTGCATCGTGGTAAATAATATTTGCACAAAACTGCTTCACTATGCCACTTTGCATGAGCAAATAATTAAAACAGATTTGGCGGACATTAATATACTTGAGAATTCTATTCTGAATATGCATTGGGATAGAAAACACATGACTATGTGGGAGTGTCATTGTACTACCTGTCAGGTGTGTGTGTGTGTGTGTGTGTGTGTGTGTGTGTGTGTGTGTGTGTGTGTGTGTGTGTGTGAGACGTGTCACTGGTACCCCTGATGGAGAGGGGTCACCGTGAAGCCTGTAATTCATGGGCAGGGTAGTCAGTGAAAGACAGGGGGCGATGAGTAATTAGAGCCTGTCTTAGAACTTGATTACAGCCTTGTTCTACATAATGACAGCACAAGATCTCCCAGAGAATTTCAATTCCCATCTTGAAACCAATACCACTGCCATTTGAATTTACCAAAATACAAAGATATATTTTGAATTCCTTAAAACAGACGGTTTAACTATTGTAGATATGGATATGTGTAACATGGGCTGTGTTCGTAAAAATGTTGCTCTGAGAGTACCGGAGCGCACAATGGATTCACAAAGGGACCAAGTAATTTGATTGGACAAGAGGCATTCCATGAGTGCTGATCAGCTAGCTGCTGAATTGGCTAACACCCAGCTTGTGTTTTGCTTGGAAGCAACTTCAAGCGGCAACTTGTCGGCCATGTCAAGAGACAAAATCCTGTTGTATGTATAGGTGTATACACAGAGAGAGTGTTGTACACATCATGTCCAGGTGTAAGTGCCCATCCTTGTCTGCTCCCCCCAGATCTTCTTGAGGAGGTCATGTACATGTACCTCATTCACATGCACGGCCATGCAGTCCCTCCAGTCATTAGGACCCCAGCCAACTCTGTCATCCATCAGCACCGGGAGTGGACTGGCCTTACCACTCAGACCTAACCAGGACAAATCAAACTAGAAGAAAGTGTGTGGGCTTGCAAAGTCTTATTTTGGTTGTGGAAATAGTTACTTTAGATGTATGTGTTCTATGCTATATGATGGCTACTGCCTGATGTCTGCATGTTTGTAGCATTTCTCTGTTGTTTTTTGTTCTGCTATGTATATATATTGTAAATATTTGTTTTTGGTGTTTTCTGTCTCATGAACACTTGTGTGTGTTTTTGTAGTCTATTAAATCTGAGACTACAATTTCCTTGATGCTTAGTCACTAGGTGACATTTTTGACACAGGTGTTGTGCATTGGCTAAATTAAGTGATGTAGTTTGAACCCTTAAAACCACTGCATTTACTTGTCCGCTTTAATGCCTGAAGAAGGTCTATGACCGAAAGCTCGCAATAAACTATGGGTTTTTTGCACAGTGTTTGAGTGTGTGGGTGCTGTTATTTTGCACTCTATTGATACTCTTCAGTTCCAGCACCTCAGCAAAGTCTGATCACGGGTGAGCGGTGGTATTCTCACTACTTGTTGTGAAATAGTTAATAATAATAATAATAATTCATTAAATTTATATAGCGCTTTTCCGAGGCTCAAAGACGCTGACAATATATATATTAAGGGATTTGACTCCCCCAAACTGGATATTAAATGTGGAGTCTCCCAAGGGTCTATCCTTGGATATATTAAGGGATTTGACTCCCCCAAACTGGATATTAAATGTGGAGTCTCCCAAGGGTCTATCCTTGGACCTCTCTTATTTTCTTATTATTTATATTAATGATTTATGTAAAGTTTCCAAGGTTCTGTCAACAATCTTGTGGCACTCATCCACGCTGGCACAGAAGAGGAGAACAGGAGAATGACCTGCATGGCGAAGGCACAATGAAAACAAAACGAAACCTCCGCCAAGTGTCTGAAGTGCAGCAAAGCAGTCTGCAGAAAATGCACAGCCACGGTGCTGAATATCTGTTTCAAGTGCGTAAATGAAAAATGTAATACATTAATTAATTAACTATTATACTACGATATGATGTTGTGAATAAGAACCCTTTAATTGTTACCTCAAGTTTCTTGGTGATATTCTCTCACACATTGTTGGAAAGACTAAATTAATAATTGGTTAGGTGAAATCGTCCATCACGTCCATTGTGTTGCAACATAGGCCGATGCTGTGGTTATGATGGCCTTATTATGATCCATTTGGGGTAGGTACTTTGTTAATTTAAATAACTTATGTAATTATGTGATGAATGACGTTTTACGCCTATCACACCACCCAAATATGCAAATATTTTCTTCTAATAGCCTACCCATTTCCAGTGTTATTTTTTACTGATTTACATTGACATCCAGGCAAAGCGATTAGTGTTCTTAAAGATACTTAAATTATAAAACATGAGGACCAACACCATTTTATGACTTGAAACATTCATTTGTGAACACAATGCCTTAATACAATGACGGAGTAAACATTTTGTAGGCTAGGATCAGTGGCGGCTGGCCGATAGAGGGCGCTGGGGCGCCGCCCCCACCTTCACTTCCACCTTCAGTTGCGATTTGTAAAAGTTTTTTTTTTAAATAAACATTGTTTATTCACAAAATGCGGCTGATATTCTGTCGGCGCCTATCAGCATTCATTAAAAATCCTCCAATACAATAAACATTTTTATCTGTGTGTGTGTGTGTGTGTGTGTGTGTGTGTGTGTGTGTGTGTGTGTGTGTGTGTGTGTGTAAAACTCACTGTTAAAATACGTAGGGGGAGAACGCGGGGCGCCGTGTCAATGCAAGTCTATGCCAGGACGAATACTTTTCGTTTACACGTGAGCTGTAGCAGCGCTCCAATTGGCTGTCTCTATTTCTTGGCCAGGACGCACATTTGTGCGCCCTGGCCAAGAAATCTCCGGTTGTATTGCAGACAATGCATTATGCTGAGGACTCCCGACTTCCGGTTTTCCGGACTTCGGGCTTCCGGAGTATTTTAAATGAACATTCGTAATGTCTGTCTCTGATGTTCATGGTCAATTAAATCAGCCTATTTTGTGCAACTAATAATGTTCCCGCTAATGGGTTAACCAAGCAGCCTCGCACCTAACGTGCAAGCACCTATCTTCGAACTATTCATAGCAATATGCGCGGGACAAGGCGGAGGTACGGGTAAACACGGCTCATGTTCTGTCATCAAAGGTAAGAGTTGGTTTTCTTTAACTCAGCTGATGCATTGTTGTGTTTCTGACATGGTCTGGTTGTGTTACAGACATGGTCTGGTTGTGTTTCTGACATGGTCTGGTTGTGTTACAGACATGGTCTGGTTGTGTTACAGACATGGTCTGGTTGTGTTTCTGACATGGTCTGGTTGTGTTTCTGACATGGTCTGGTTGTGATACAGACATGGTCTGGTTGTGTTTCTGACATGGTCTGGTTGTGTTTCTGACATGGTCTGGTTGTGTTTCTGACATGGTCTGGTTGTGATACAGACATGGTCTGGTTGTGTTTCTGACATGGTCTGGTTGTGATACATCATTGAATGTGTTGACCACCATCACTCTCCATCATCATCGATCATGTGTCTATGAAATAGATAGTACTGTACTACTGACTGCAGCATTCATCTCTGCTCATTGATGTAGCCATGTCACACAGACACATAGTACACATATTCATCTGCTACCTTTATTAACCTGAGTGTAGCTGTGAGGCCTGTACTAGCCTTGTTGACTAGACTTCCTCCTTGTCTGACACTGGGTATTGGACCGTACCGACGTCCATAGACCGGTCACTCTTCCACCTCAGTGTCTGTAGTTGACAGGGTAACTTCTCCATGGCCACACACGGTCATTTTAAAGGTGAAAGTTGAAATTATACAATGGTTGTAACGCCAGTGCGTGTTTTATGCGCGTGCACGCGGGAAAAAAATCGTGCACGCGAAAAAAAAATCGCGCGCGCTGCGCGCGCGGAAGAGGACTCCCCCGCCACACTGCTGTGCCCCACCCAAAAAAATGTGCACCAGCCGCCACTGGCTAGGATACTAGAAATGCTGTAGCCAGGAGCATGGGTAAATTTGACCTGTTGCCGGTTTTAGGTATACACGCTCTCTGGCAGTTCTAGTGTTAACTAATGACAATCTCTCTGTGACGTGTGTGCGCATGCGTACTGGCTGAGATTACTTCAACACACAAAAAAGTTCTGCGCATGCGGTATATATGTGATCCTCCCACGCGCCCCGCCCCGCCCAAGAAATCCTTTGCCACCCCTTTTTAAACATCCTAGAACCGCCACTGGGAACAGTATAACTGTTGTTGGCATTTACTCATTTCTGTTTTTATAACGTTGTCAGTTTTAAGAGATATTGGTCGCTCTAAGTGGTGCTTATGTAGGGCGTTATTTGTTGAACTGGGAATACTCAAGCCTAATGTCTCATGTTTGAAGGATCCACTATAACTGAAGTTACACTGAAACAGAAACATTTAGTAAAACGCTGCTCTTCTACAGTATCACAAATCAATTTTCAAAGAACATTTTAACAATCTATGACTGGTAGTGATATTTATAAATTACTCCCACAAGACCTTTGTCTGATGCATTTGACATTCAGATAATGTTGTCTAAATCAATTTCACAGATTATACAGCTTGTATTGATCTGGTGACTCAACTAATCTCTAATTTGAAATCATGACACTGTGTCATGATATGAACAGTTATACTGAAGCTTATAAAATGGATTTGTATGGTGCCAAGTGACTTATTGAACATAAAAATGGTTATGTATTAATTTTGATACTTACTATAGTTTGATTGCTAAAAACGACCCCCAAAGTGGTCTTCCTCACTAGCCTATACTTTTTCCTTGTCTGTAAACTAATTCACTTGATTTTGTATACGATGACAATGTATTGCTTAATTTAATAAATTCTTGGATTTATTTGAAGATGGATTTATGAAAATATATGTTGTTTTACCTGAAACCTGAAAGTATTTGGCTGATTTATCAATTAAAAGTAGGCTAAATTGACAGGCCTAAACATGTGATAGCACCCTACAAACTGACGTTTATTATGTTTTCATTCATTTTCATCTGTTATCTCCTTCTGTTGCAACTCTGAAAAAACTACTTTGAAATCAATGATAATCATGACAATAACAAATCTTGAGTGAGTCCTTGCCATTTTGCAATGTCAGTTTGATTCCATAAACTTGAAAAAATAAATCAATATTTGATTATAAAATGTACATTTCTTATCTGTGTTACTACTATCGGATCAGAACCATGTTATCTCTGAATGTCCAACCTTGACAAGGTTACAGGGGATTTGCAGTTGGTCAGTGCAAACAGTATGTTTTGCATGATGTCTCTGAAGCTGATTTTGCAATGAAAAGCCACAAAGACACAATTAAAACATTACTACTACATTTAATACAGGTAACCGACATCCTCCTCATAACTAGCAACCTTTTAGAGATATAAAAACTGAGGACTTTTGCGTCTGGGTTTCATCAACGGTTTCAACTCACCTTCTGACCAACTCGATACAATCATCATCTGTACAATTTGGGACAAACTCTCTACATAGTAGTCTATGGTTTCTCTATATATCCAAACTCCCACAATGCTGAAACTCCTGTGATATCAGTGCTGGGTGGTGATATGTATTCTTAAACTCTAAAATTAAGAATGCAATTACAGTGACACAAAAGAGCAGGAGAAGGCTCATTCTCCTCAGCGTGGCATTATGATAATTAGCTGACAGGAGGTCAAAGGCAATATGTGTAAAAGTAATCACTGAGTCACACGTTATGCATGTTAAATGGCTGGATAAAAGGTGAGGTTTGGAGAGTTTATTAACGCAGAAGGAAAATGCTGCTCTTCTCACATTGCATAGAGGAAATCTTGGGGAAGGATTTCAAACATTGGCAATTTTGGGGATGTCTGTTCGGTTGAGATATGGATAAGTTCACGACTGGGTCGGAACATCAGTATGGAGGCTGCATTCATGTTGAAAGGCCCTTCGTGCTGCTGTTCCCATCCGTAACAAGCGTTAGAGAAATGTTGATGAGTTCCCCCCTGCCCAATTCGCAACACACTACACTCACTCTGACTACAATTTGCATAGCCTGCTTTGTCTCTAAAATGTGGCTCGCATTATTTGAATTGGTATCCTGAAAACAATTATTGTCATCATGATGGTAATGCGTATGTATTGATAAAGAAAAAACTAATATTCTCTGTGGATACTAAATATAAATATTTGAAATACAAACTTTTTGAACCACTGTCTTCAATTAGAAAAGAGGGTATGAGTTATTGTGGCCTTCCAGAGACTAGTTTTGGCCCAGTTCAGCCTAGTATAGTGTGGGTCTGGACTGGGACAACAAAGGGATGGGGATAGCAGTCACCCTCATGATACACCTGACGCTTCTGTTTCTGAAGGAGGCTTCAGCAAGTCCAGCTGTTGTTATTGCACATACTTGTTATTATTAGTCTGCTTGCTTCAGCAAGTCCAACTATTGTTATTGCACATACTTATTCCTATTGCTATTAGGTGGGCTATTATTATTAGTGTTCCTACTATGTAGTAGTAGTAGTAGTAGTAGTAGTAGTAGTAGTAGTAGTAGTAGTAGTAGTAGTAGTAGTAGTAGTAGTAGTAGTAGTAGTAGTAGTAGTAGTAGTAGGAACAGTATTGTTATTGGTGGTATACTTCTTATTATTATTCTTTTCCTGGCTTTGGTCAAATAGCAAAAAAAAAGTCCCTGACCAAAAATGCTATGAATTTGCATGCCACAACTAGAGAGCATCAGTAACTATGGCAGAAAGAGTGACCATGATTAGACCATAGGTGGCGCAATAATAAATATAATTTTCTGCAGGTGCAAACTTAAATTAACTTAAAATCAACTGTAAGTCTGATTGGTCCAAAATTGCATATGCACATGCGTGGTGCATGTCTCTCTATAGGGTGTTCAAGGATAAGAGATCCATTCCAAGATGGCGGAGAAAATGATATGAAAGCAAAACGTTTTTGGGCCAGAATTGTCAAATTCTCATAGATGTTGCTCTGCTAGGTAAAGTCCCTGACCAAAAATGCTATAAATGTGCATGCCACAACTAGAGAGCATCAGTAACAATGACAGAAATAATTACCATGTTAAGACCATAGGTGGCGCTATAGTAACAAATAGAAAATCAAGTAGCTTCACAATGCTGGCATTTCTACCCCGTTGTATGAAAATGTATGAAACCATATGGTCCGAAATTGTATATGAACATGCGTGGTGCACGTCTATAGGGTGTTAAAGGATAAGAGATCCATTTAAAGATATCGGAGAAAATGATATGAATTGGCCCCAAATTTTCAAATGCTCTGAGAATTTGTCCTGCTACATCAATATTTATGGCAGTCGACAGGCTGATAGAGGGCACTACAATGTGTTACTATGTCGAAGCATTTGAAGATATCTAAAAAAACAAGGACATTACAGATGTTTGACATTTTCAACGTTTGAAACTTTAGAAATGTTCAACATGTCTGTGACGTAATGACGCTTCCTTTGGTGTGGGCACAACACGTGCCTCCCCTCCTCCCCTCCTCCATCTTTTATGAATACGAGAGGACATAGGATAGATGTTAAGGTAATGAAATTAAGTGATTGTATATACATTTGTCCATTGTCCATTTAATGTTTCATAAATTACTGTCTAGACTGTCATGGAATGTTCATGTTCAAACAATAACACACAACACCAAATATGCTGTGGGGGACAGTACTGGCAACATGCACCTCAGAACTTGGGTACCCTCAAATTGGACTTGGACAAATTGTATACCCTCAATTTTCGGTAACCTCCTTTAACTGGGGAAGGTTAATCCACAATGCATTTTTGTATTTACGCTTAGTGTATATTATCATCATAGCATAGTAGCCTATGTATATCAGGCCATAATTAGGTGACTGGTACCCTACAGGCCCGTGGTCCTAGGGTACTTCATAATATCATAGCTTAGTATATCATGAGTTCAACTTGGCCCATATTAGGTGAGTGGTCTACCCCCCTGTCTGTAGGTCTACCCCCTATCTGTCAAACTACAACCTGATGAAGTTGGCACACACACACACACACACACACACACACACACACACACACACACACTTGTCAGCATCATAAGAAGGTCAAGTGGATGAAATCAAAAGACAGTGTCAAGCACAAAGCGTTGAGTACTGCTAATGTATGACATGGAGATGCGATGGAGTGCAGCAATTAACAGCCTGCATACAGCTGCAGGCAGCATGAAATGCATGATACAAGTCTGTGATGGAACAGAAATGCTTGTAGCAGGTGGTGGCTGGGTACTGACTGTGCAGTAAAGTAGAATGACCAGGCATGATTATCCATGGTGGGTTGCTGACGTGCTCTATGAACTAGAAACTAGCACAGAACAATGGGGTGGTTTCTTGACATACTTTTACATACACAATAATATTGCGTTTCATATCAGGGTTAGTTTTGCAGTGCATTCTGAATAACTGGCTCCTGATGGCAAACCCCCTATTTGGCAAGCACCAAATTAATATCGATGAGTTTTTAATTGAATAATAAACTGATTATATTGTGCTTTATTTCCTAATTATGAACCCTTTACAAATGTGACCGTGATATAAAGAGTTACAGAGTTTACTTTTTTACATCCCACCCACCGCCCTGCTTATGTTATTTTGTCTTTTATGACGTCTAATTTCAGGCAGGGAGCTGTACAGAGCCGAGTCATTCAATTACACCAAACTTAAATCTACTACCATTTTCATTAACACTAGAACAGCTGTGCCTTTTTTACCTACTAAAAGAGTCAAATGACCTTCTCTTTACAATGCTCAAGCTGCTATTTACACACAACAACCACTAGTTGGGTAGTTGTTGGCTAGTCCCCTTGAAAGGAGAAGGATGAAATCCCATGATAATGAACAATTTTCATTCATTTCAACAAGAATGCTTCACTCGAAATTTCAACCTGTCCGCTGCCAAGTTATAAAAAAAGCTTTTTGTCGCGTTAGCGGTTTTCGGGTACTTAACGTAAACGTAAACTAATCTGTTATGGGAAGCGATATTTGAAGTCTGTTAATATTACTGTATATATATATATATATATATATATATATATATATATACATGTATTGATCTGAATTGTCAACATGACTGAACAGTTAAATAACAAAAACTGTTATATTGAAAATGGGCAACTGACCTGCCAAATGGGAAGAAAACATGACTCCAAACAAAAGAGTCTGAGGTTTTGGGCCAACCACAAGCAACCCCACCCTCCCCCCCCCTCCATTTTTGCGCTTGGGACAGCCTCAATAGACATGACTTTCAACCAATCAGGACTGAGGGAGTTTAGACAGACAGTTCTTCTGGATTATTCATGTTCCTGAGTCCTTCAGCCCTCTTTTGCTATGGCCGACATAAAAACACCCGCATGAACATCCAAGTCTGTACGTATGTATTGTTGCAAAATGTTTTGGTCTCGACCATCCACGCTCCTGAAAATGCTGCACTTGGACACATTCCCACAATGATTGATGACCACAGCAGACAGATCCAATGGGGCAGCCAGCTTGGAGTGTGAGAGGAGAGGTGGCTGCACATCAGTTTATCTCTTAGGGTCGGGGCTCATCGGAATGAGAATGCTGAGGGTTCAGAGAACACATTGCATAGTTGGGTTCACTTTCAATAATGCACCAATTGCGGCCTGATAATACGATTAATTGTGCACACTTCATTGCAGTGTTGAGGAGCAACATCAACTTGGTTGGGTTTTCTGGGGCTTGGGGGTCTGAGAAGACTTTCTCAACAGGCTCTCTGGTCTTAGTGGAAGACTGGTTAAGAAGGCTGTTTGATTTATGTCCAAAATCATCATCCCTGTCACGGATGTGACGTAGCCTTTGGAACTGTCCAAAAGGAATGGAGAGAGACTACTAAAGAGACTAGTGGAGACTGTTATCCCTGAAAATCGTATAGAGGTCTGTCTTTTTCTGAAGATAGTGTTGTGAAGCGAAACCCTACCAAGTGACAATATTGACGATGAATCACAGCCTCTGGGACATTATTGCTTTTAAATAATACATAAATAATGTATACTTTATTGATCCCTGAGGGGAAATTATCTTTTTGAACACCCCCCCCCCCGCCCCCCAAGAGAGCTCACACACAGCGTAGCACATTCTTGGGAGAACCAAGCTCTGGGTTCAGGCGCAGTTACGGGTTAAGTGCCTTGCCCAAGGGCACAACAGCAGTGGGTGGTAGGATACCTTAGGTATAATGCTAGCAACCCTCCGGTCACCAGCTCACATCCGGCTCCCTCCTGAGCTGGGAATCGAACCAGCGACCTTCCGATTGCTGGCTGGTCTCTCTAACCTCGACTACCTGCCACTAGGCTACCTGCTATGGTTACAGAACAATTAATACAATTGGGACAGGAAAACAATGCTTTAAGTATGTATTTTGTGATAGATTGTGGGGGTTTCTGCTCTGCGCTGACATAGTTTCCAAAACTACAAACATTGTCAAGGGAACATGATACACAAATCTACTGTGGCATAGGAATATGGTATATATTATATGATATTATATTGTATATATTCTAGGTTATTTAACCGTGATATTGTTATTAAATCATGGCTTTGAACAATCTCAATGCTGGTTTTCATCAACCGGTGATGATTTTCTCCTCCCGTAGACCCCGTAGTTTAATTTGGTGTGAAGCAAGCACGTGCAGTAGCTTTCCCTTAGAGATTGTCCTGGAAGAGAAAGTCATTGTGGTTCTGAGTATTCAGTTAATTGCAGGAGGAAGTCAGCAGGGGGCGTACTGCCCTCTGGTCTCAGATAAAGGGCCGGTTTCATAGACCAGGCTTAAGCCTAATCCCAGACTAAAAAGCATCTTCAATGGAGAGTTTACATTGAAATTGTGATTCAGTCCAGGACTAGGCTTAAGCCTTGTCTGTGAAACCAGCTCAACGTGTCTTAAAGTGTTAGTGTATAGGGATTCTACATCCATAGTTACTAGAAGAGAGGATTCAATATTCCCAAGCTCAGAGTTTATTGAGGGTATGGAAGGTAAAAAAAAAATAGGGTAGCTCTAATACAACATTTACAATACACATTATTTTTTGGGGTGAAAAAAATCCCCATACTTGGTAGCTGGTTCTGATATGGTCTCGTTGTTACCGACTGTTGGCCTGCCAGGAGGGTTGAGTTGATCCTTGAGCACCTTTGGCCAGATGAAGAAGTACACCAACCTACTGTAGGAAGGGCAGGACGTGACGTTAGGATTATAAGGTTCTATCTCCATTTTTGTCAAAATTGAGTTTTTTACATAATCTGATCCATTAGGTGTTTATGAATGCCTGTGTGGTGTTATTTTTAAAAATGTTTACATTTTTTTGTTAGTAATTCATAAAATACAAAGGTTCCATCTCACAAAACATAATGGAATGTAAAAACTTTGACACTCAACTACCCTAATTGGAGATAGAACCTTATCATTCTAAGCTCACGAGGACATAATCAAGTTCCTCCTTTTAGATGAAATTGTTGGCAAGATACAGTATCATCCAATTACTGTTTCATAAATTCCAGTGGGTTGGTAATATTCAGGACTGTTACAGTTTTTTACGATTGCTAACTCACCATGTTCAATACTGAAACCACAGTTTCACAACTCTTCATACAGTCTGCATTCGTAACACTCATGTTGGCCAATGACTTCATTCATGTCTCAAAAGAAGCTTGTTCAACCACACACTGTCAACAATGTTCACTCAGAAGCATACACTGTCATTCATAACATTCTGACTTACAAAACACTAACAACAGGGACCATTACATAGTTTGAATGATTTTCACAAGAATGAATATTTCATTATAAAAATGGTTTGATTTATAGTAATCATAGACAGAATAGTTGACTGTACAACTGTAAAGTATTAGGCAACAAGAATGAATCAGAAATGCCGCAATTTGCTTCTATCCTTTATTCTATCTTTTGCTTCTATCCTTTATTCTATCATTTGCTTCTATGTATTCTGTTTTATCCTTTTTTTTCAGTATCTTTGCAGAAAGTAAGTTTCGGTACATTTACTTCAAAGTACACTACATTTACTTGTGTAAAATGAAAAGTGAAAAATAAAGTGGAAGATGCAAAGTTCAAATAAAAAAGAAAAACTGAAATTCCAGGGCTACAATACAATAGCAATCACACCAAAAATGTCTCACTCCTGAGGGTTTTGGTCCACCCTCTGGTCTGCATCTGGTCACATCTAATGTCTTCCCAGGCAATGCATCTAGTCTATTTCATTTCATTGTATATATTCTGCTACTGTAATATTTTCTAGACATTTCAAATGATTACTGCAAATAGTGAAAATACCACCGCTCATCCGTTATCAGACTTTGCTGAGGTTCTGGAACTGAAGAGTATCAATAGAGTGCAAAATAACAGCATCTGCACACTCAAACACTGTGCAAAAAAACTGTTTATTCCGAGCTCTCTGTCATATATGATAGGAATATGATTACTGCAAAATTGCACCAAATAATTCAGTTTTGAACGTGTTCTTCAGAGTTTTGAACACAGTATGTTAGCAATGAAAAAATGTGTTGCAAATACATAGTATTTTGCAAGTGGGGGAGTTTGAATGAGAGAAGTGTTATGGCATTTGGAGAACATAGTCATTGAATGCATTCTGTATGAAAGCAATGCACAAATCACAGAGAAAGAGTCACAGTTTTGTTCACATGGGTTTCTGCTCTGCTGACTGTATGAAGAGTTGTGAAACTGTGGTTTCAGTATTGAACATGGTGAGTTAGCAATCGTAAAAAACTGTAAGTTGGCGGTGAGCCTCTTGCTCATAACTGTTGTCCCCACCCCACCACTATCGCTCCAGCCTCATCAGCACTTCTGACACTTAACGAGTGCAATGACCAGATCCACCAATACGCTTTTCAGCCAATATCATAATAACATAATGCAAAATAATCAGTAATTTAGGGTAATAATAACTTAGCCTACTCTCAAAACACTCTAATAGTTCTGTAATGCCTCAGAAAGCAACAAAGGAAATGGTCACCTGGCTTTCTGCCCCGCAAAATGCTAATTTATTTTATAACCTTTGCAATTTTAATGTGTACCTGGCGTCCCCTTGCATCGCCATGAGCACATTTAGTATGCACACAGAAAGAGGAGTCCAGCTAATTTGTTACTCTGCTTGGATTTCCATTTGCTGGCCCTGGAAACAGCCGCTTGCCTGCTCCGGCCCATTTGTTTAGCACTTAATAAATGGCATAGCAGGTTCATGGAGGTGATATGATTGATTACTAGATATGGTGTTTCACAGCAGCAGTATTTGTCTGAGGACGCTAGAGAATTAGCAATAAGCGTGTTTTGGGGAATTTTACTTTCAGAGGTACCATTACTGTAACTAGGGCAACGACAGGTCTTCTCCGTCATGAGGCTTTGGGGCCTTCTATTAAAGTACCGTTTTTGAGTCATGTGTGGGATTAGAGCGATGTTGAAAAGACAACATCATTCATTAGATAGTTAGTGGCAAACGAGGACTGTGAGTTTAGTCTGTGTTGTATAGTGCAATAAACAAGGACATCACATTATTGATGCACATCACATTATTCACATCATAACCTGATAACATTGCACAATTTCCCATTGACGTTAATGCAATATTTACATGTTTGGCACACAAATGACAGAGTTATGCGTGCAGATCTCGGGTTAGGATTCAACCCAATTGAATAGAGTACATTCAATTAAAAGGTAATATATAAATAATGAAAAACATTGTTTTGCTGTAATAGTCTAGCAAGAGTAAATTAAATTCACCTCAGTCATTCAAATTAAGGGCTTAGTAATCAGGGTAATTGCAGATAATAACACATACCTCCACTTTAGGGTCCAGAGTATGAACCTGCCCCTCCCTGTGCATTTCTAGTCAAGCTGTTATATTACTGGAGCAGCGCTATGAAGCGTTTCATACTGTTCCCCTTGATTAAGACAGCTTGGGACTCTTAACATGACTCCTAGGGAGTTGAAGGAAGTTGTGCACTGAATTAGAAAACTATAGTACAAGTATGGACTTGTGGGTAATACATGGTGTATTAGACATACATACATGGTGTTCAAAGTGTTTTGGCTTTTACTTGTCTTTAACCAAAATCACCATTATGCCATGTTCTTCAAAAATGATATTACAGTAGCTTTAGATATTTAGAATACACAAACTACACAGTATAATATACAAAAGTAAGTAAAGTAAGTAATTTCCCATAGGAGACCCACGTTTCTAATAAAGCGGTCTGACTGAAAACTCTGGATGTCCTGTATTGTCATAGAGAATGCAATCTAAAATCCAAAGTGAAATCCTCAATATGAAAAAAACAGTTAAATGTAGGCTACTTGGGCCTCAGTAATCCTCAGACTAATCTGTAGTTTTACTTAATGACATGAACACGTCAAATTAAGCTGAGGTAATAGAAGTAAATGTACAATGTACATAGTGTACAAGAAATCCAAGTATGTTTTGATGATGAAAGCAATAAATTGCCCTAACAATAAAATACTGTTATGAAATTACAATCTGCGTGAATAGTGTTCTTAAAAATGTATCTGCAAAGCTTTCCTTAATATACTGTACAATATGGAATAATTGATGTTGTGGGTAACCTTGGTGCACTGCAAACTGAATACCACCCAGGGGGTAGGTGTATATCTCAGCTGGAGGCATAATCATCGGTATCATAAAATGAACCATGATTTCGTGAGCTTAGAATGATACGGTTCTATCTCCGTTTAGGGTAGTTCAGAGATATTGAGCGTCAAAGTTTTTACATTCCATTATGTTTTGTGAGATGGAACCTTTGTATTTTATTAATTACTAACAAAAAAATGTCAACATTTTTCAAAATAACACCACACAGGCATTAATAAACACCTAATGGATCAGATTATGTAAACATTTTTGACAAAATGGAGATAGAACCTTATAATTCTAACGTCACGATTTGGAAACAGACCTTGGAACTTAACAAACCAACCAAAGCAATACCTTGTAGGAATAATGTACGGTGCAGAAAGTCAGGTCTGGCCGTATACACATAAGACACCGAGCCCCCAACCTATATCTGTCTGAGGAGAGAAATTAGATCCCAAACTGTTTTACATACAGTGAGTTTTCTACATTTCGTTTTTTACCATTAACCTGCCTGGGGAAAAGGTAAGGCCGCCTCTATACAACACATAACACTGTGTACCGTTACACACTTCTTTGAAAACTATCTCTCAGATCTCGACAGACTCGTTTGGAGTTTCCAGATCTCACCAATCACAGCAATTACAAGTCGGATGAAAGGTGACATAATTACTTTTAAAAAAGAAAAGAAAACAAAGAAATGCATCAAGCTATTATAAGAAGCAGCATATTCCAGAGCAGCAGTCAGTGTGACTGTGAATATATACAAATGTAACTGTCAAGCGTTGTCATAAGAATGTTAGAAAGCAAATGCGTGTCACGCTACCTTACTGTTAGATCTCTTTCTCTCTCTTAATTGCTGTTATTTGGCAAGAGTGGGATATTGATGACACCGGTCAGAGAGATTGGCAGCTGCATGAATCGTTATTAACCAGCCTGTTGGCCATAGCAGGGGGAGCTCAATAGACAGCGCTGATACAGTGGGGGCCCCCAGGGAGTTGATTTCCTCTCAGACAAGAGATAATTAACCATCTGAGCAAGCTGTGCTCAGGGCAACCGGCTAGGTGAGGAGGTAAGGAAAACACAACAGGACAACAGTCAAACAGCCCTCTGGCTCTGTCTGATATCAGTGGGGCTATGATGTGTGACTGGCAATGTGTTACGGTAGTCGATATACAGTCATACAGCACACAGGTGGATATCTACATGACTGTTTTTGCGTTAGTATGTATGAGTAGGCTAACTGTATTGTGAACAGTTAGGGACACGTGATATGTTTAAAATAAAATGCTGTGATTGAATATCATCAGATTTCTAATACCCTCAAAATTCTAATTTGTGTGTTTAAAAAAATAGGGTATACTTTTGTATAAGTCAAACTGCCTGTGTGCATGTAGGCTTGAACCTTTCGTGTGTGTGTGTGTGTGTGTGTGTGTGTGTGTGTGTGTGTGTGTGTGTGTGTGTGTGTGTGTGTGTGGTGATTTAATTTAAGCAGGCACTTTTAAGACGGCTCTAACACAGGTTTTCCCTGAGTGTAATCCTGGCTTCTGATCACACAGCAGGACTGATACAAACACAGCGCTAGACTCTGGCCTGAAGCTAACAAGGGAAACGAGGAAGAACACAGGACAAGGGGATGTGTGTGTGTGTGCTCTTACGTACGTAGTTGTGGACACAATCCAAAATGAGGGTCATTTGAGATGTTTGTCGTAAAAACCTCACCACCTTAAGGCAACAGTTATTTGTTGTGCTGTTCTAGTGAATGTTGTGTATTCAAGCACCACATCACATGGTGGTGGTACTCAAAACAGGTGAGGACATTTACACGTCTTTGTTTTTTAGTTTTTTTTTACAGATAGGGGGTTACATTCAAATATTACGTCAATGACATTTTAAACTCAACAGTTTCTGGGTGATCTGATAATATTCGAATGAACTTGATTTCAATTATAATTAATTGAATCTCATATGTGACGCAAGCTGGTAAACCACCCGCAAACGGCCGAAGCCGTTATACTGTAGCTAAAAGCCATTTGAATGGGTAGGCTTCAACTCCATCTTTGTTCTCTGTGTCTTCTGTAATCTAACCTGCTGCTTTTAATTGCTGACATTTAATCAATAGATGCAAATGACAATGGGGACCTATTATTCTTCTATTCATCAATCTCAAAAGACAAAGTGCAAGCTTGTAGGATAATTGTGTGGCACAAGGATCCAAGTAAAGGTCAAAAAGTAGTTTGTTCGGGGGATCACTATCATGATTTGTAGCCCTATCGGGCAAAAAGCCAAATATATCCTATTCCCTAGCTTGCTGCTCTTCAGGTTTGAACATACATTTACTACACACACACACACACACACACACACACACACACACACACACACACACACACACACACACACACACACACACACAGATGCACGCATGCATGCACGGATGCACACACGCACGCGCACACGCACACACACACACACACACACACACACACACACACACACACACACACACACACACACACACACACACACACACACACACACACACAGTTTCACTACGTAGTCCATGATGTTATTTTATTGTGTAAAAACACCAGAATATCAAACATGTATAGAGTTACTCCTTCCTCTTTACGACTCATTCTCAGACATTTCCTTTGTCTAAAATATCTCCAAATAGCTTTGGAAAACGACAATACATTTGTACATGCAAGCACAAAAGAGAATAGCATTTCAAGCTGGAGTGAGCAACACCTGCTACTTGGCCTTTAGAGTACAGGCCAATGATACTTGATTAATCATAATATGACAGTCCCGCCACCAAGATACCAAATGTAATTATGAAAGCGATAAATAACATTTTCTAGGACTGTATAGATCATCTGCTGCTCAAGATCCACAACTGGTGAATTATCTCCCAGGGACCAACACATCTATGGAGCCCTATGATGGATGGCTAACCAGAGGCTTTCATGGGTGAAATATGTATTTACCAAGCTCCTCTAATAAAATACTGTCTTAATTTACAGCTCTCAGATTAAACAAAATTATGGTCATCAGGAATTATTTTTAAAAATTTCCCAGATCCATGAATATGTCAATGTAGTATTGGAATGTTTTACCAGTGACAGACATCATCTAAAAATGTTTATGATATATTACACTGAAATAAAAACAATTCAAAAACTGATTGATTTATTGTGAAGTGGCAATAAACAAATTGTCATATCATTCAGTTATTCAGTTATCATTTACTACTCCGTTCACCATGTGTGATGTGCCGTACTAAATCATAAACAGAAGGGCTCCTTGGGTTCCAAACTCAAACAACCATACTCACATTATGAGTCAACAATCACTACACTGCAACTCAAATTCATTTTATTTAAGTTTATTCTTAGGGTTAGGGTTAGGTTAAGAGAGTAAAATTCTTAAGGGCTCTGCACACAGCGTGCGATTTCTGTTGCGCGTCAACGTTCCATTTTGAAGTTTGAATGGAAGTCTATGAGAACATACAACAGAAATTGCATCGCACGCTGTGTGCATTGGGATGCGATGTTTTATGATTTTCTCATAGACTTCCATTCAAACTTCAAAATGGAACGTTGACGCGCAACAGAAATCGCACGCTGTGTGCAGAGCCCTTTAGGCTTCAGTTCCTGACATTGCAGCACAAGACAATAAGGCAATAGGCATAATTCAAGATATAAAAGTGACAATAATACTTGACATAAGTGACAAATAAGACAGGATACAATTAGCAGTATCCAGACAATGGCAGATAAGGCCCTAGGCATAATTCAATGAAAAGGTGTTGATAGTACAGGCCATAAGTGACAATGACAACTACGTACTACTAGTATTATGACTGCTTGATACTTGATTGCTTGTTTTATCATTAACATTTCCATCATTTGTTCATATAACAATTCTCTATGTGTAGTTCTCTCCCTCTGTTGTGTTCCAGTTATTCCGTGGTGAGAATGGCAGTTGGAAAGTGCTCCGGCTGATCGACTGTGGCAGCTTGAAGGTTATAAACAACAATGCAGAAGAGTGAATTTACCCTCGATACTTTAAGCGTCAAGATATATTAGAGAGATTCACAAGTGAAGGGGGAGGGAAAAAATCAAATAAATTCAGCAGCAGGCAGGCACAGACATTATGTCCATTTGTCACCTTCTGCAGTAGCACAGAATAAAAGGCCCATGTAGTCTATTACCAGGAGGGACCGCTAAGCCCCGTGCCACTGTTGATTTCTCGGAGCAGTCGATAAATTGAGCAAGGCCATAGCAGCATTGTATGTTACGTTAAACAGCCTCTCATTGGTCTAAGTGTCACACTTTGGCCCAACGCTTGAGCAATTTCTCATGATTCTTATTCTCGCTATCGATTCACTATATTTATGTGCTTGCCATGCAGAAAATGCAGAGGAGACAGGTGCCATCTATTCAGATCAGATAATGACTGTAATAATGCCACTGGTGCTACTATCTTGCACATTAAACCAACATTACTGCTGTTACAGCTGTGCAGCCTATTGAGTTCCCATAGCACACACATTTATGGATATCCCCCGAGTTCTGTTCCCTCTTTTCTACCATCGCCTCTCACCATGTTGCCCAGTGTTAGATCATAGAACACACTGATCAGACATAATATCGCTACATTTAATAACAATTGTTACAAAACTAATGGAAACTTACAATGGAAACGTACTACCATGGACCTGTACTGTGTGTTTGTTTATCAGGATCCCCACTAGCAATAAAGACCATTCATTCATTCATTCATTCATTCATTCATTCATTCATAGCTGCCACTGCTCTTCCTGGGGGCCACATAAAACATAAAACACATGACAAAGTCAGAACAATTATATGGAAGAACAACATGCATATACAAGAACAACACAAGTTAATATAACAATACATTACAATATAATAACAACAACAACAATAATAATAATTGGATACATACTTAAATAATACAATACAATAATAGTAATGCATGTAATAGTAATGCACCAACAAACGACAACATTATATTTACACACTATTCATATCTACATATTCATATTCTTATATACAGTTCAGTTAAAACTGTTAAATACACTTCAGTTAGAAAGAGAAGAGGCACTGTGATACGTTTTTGTATCTGTTTTCTTAAAGCTAAACTTGCCTGATTAACCTCTAGTGTCATAGTATACGTAACTGTAGCTACCAGCATTGCATTATAAGTAATCTAATCTATTTTTGTGATTCAATAAATCTACATTGCCCTGATTTAGGCATACTGGGGCTGGTTTATTAATACCGGTTCACTTTAGCTGCAGGTGCGGCGGGAGAACGTCGTATCCACTTTCAGCGCGTCGGTTTACCTTGCCTCGTTACCAATGCAGCCTTACATCACTGCGATAGAACTGTGCCATAGATGACACAGGCATTTTTCCTCCACGTTGTGCCAAATGTCCTGTCTTAATTACCAAACTATTTTCCCCGGCGCGTGCCTCTCCCTCATTATTCACTCTCAATTATATGATGCCTCTGTCCTCCAGCCTTAATTACTTCTTCTGCTAAGAAGATAAATTAATTTCCTGATTAACCCTCCGACACTTGAAGAGGCTATCTGACACCAAGTACCCGTTGCTGTATTTTCTAGGTGATTATGATTGAATTTTTTAGGTGGCCATCTTTCTGTTTATGCTCTGATGTTCATAGGCCTGTTTCTGATGGCAACATTATTTTCAATATTATTGTTACAGATGGTAATCAGTCATTTGCAATGTACTTTCTATCCTTGCTCACCATCTCCACAAGAAACAGTACCTCCAGTATCACACCGGCTAAATTGATTTTCATGTATCTATGACGACCATATTGTTTGAAATGGTTATATTTGAGTCATTTAGCGGAGGCTTTTATCCAAAGCGACTTACCGTATCAAGTTATGCCAAAGTACACAATTACGGACAACACAATTATATTGTGTTGATGTGGCAAGATATCCTCTCTCTGGGGTGTTGGTTGCATCCTCCTCTAAACAAGATGTTGGATAATAAGATACAGGTAGATTTTAATTAGCATTGAGGCTTGCTGGGGGCTGTTTGCCGTGTCTCTACCACTCATATTCATGCTCAATTTCTCAATTAAGCTACTGGAGTTGTCACTCTGGCTCGGAGTTTGTATTAATAGGGTTTAATCTGCACATGTGTGTGTGAGTGCATGCGTGTGTGTGTGTGTGTGTGTATCTATGTTTATGTTGAGGAAAAGGCTGGTGCGTCACTAGCATCAGGTACAGTCTGGTAATGTACTCAAGAGAACACTTGTTTACCAATTACCTTTCATACTTCATCATTTTAGGACAGAGAGAAGGAGAGTGATTGAATTCGACCACGGCAGATGGAGCTCTATGGTCATATGAGAGCCTCATTGGTGAAGAACAAAGGAGCATGAGTGTCTAACGTAGAAAGTAATATCTACTTAGTAGAACTAGTGCAATGTATGGCAATACAGTAGTATCTATTTTAACCAACGTTTGGTGGTTCAAACTGGGAAGCGACAACGTTCTGAGTGAAGTGGGGACTTGCAATCAGACTCAGATCTTGTCATCATCAATTACTTAAACAACTGCACCTGGATCTAGGAATCCCAATCATCTCATTTTGCCTCAATCACTTGAAATGAATTGAAGTGAGTGTAGCTAATAGAATCAACATCTGGCAGATTTTTTGGGGAAAAGTTTCCTCCCAAAATATTCTTGTAGGCCTATCCTTAGTGTCATGCCATTCATTGTACTATTGTTCTCACGTAGCACTGAATTTTGCTCGCTTACCTGTTTACAGCCTCAAATTTGTATTTTGTCTCCTGATTGAACCTCGTCATTAAAAAGCCAGATCATCAAAAAGATACTTAATCAGCAAGTTACATTTGATGTGGATTTTCATGTAGTTCCTCATTAATGATCATATTCATACACATCTTTAATTAACTGCTTTTGTGTAGAGAGACAGATTAAAAAACAAAGGCATTGAGTGCAATGGGATCATAATGGGAAAATGGGGGATGAAGAAAACATTTAATTACAGAGTTAATTATCCAATGAAAGGTAACAATTGTGTGCAAATGAGACTGAAAGGTCACTTTTGTTTCAAAACACTCACCTTATCATTGTGTTGCCTTGTCATTGGAAATTCGTCCATTGTCTACTGTCATGCTGAGCTTTGAGGCATAAACTGTTCTCAGCTGCCTATTGAAAGATTAGAAATGTGAAAGGTAGCTTTCATTGGAGAAACACAAGGGTCAGAGGTCATAGGCCTACGGTATACATCCAACTCATAAAGCAACACTTGTCCTTCAGTATCATCAGCGATTTCATTGGAGGTTATTTTTCGTATGAGATTGGAGATTATTTTAGCAATGGCATGACTTTAGAGTTTAATATTTCGCAGTAAGTCGAAGAATGTTTAATGAATATTCAGTATATTACCTCCTTAGAGAAATGGACTGGCTTCTTCCTCTTCCTAAAAAGCAAAACAAGGAGAGAGAGAGAGAGAGAGAGAGAGAGAGAGAGAGAGAGAGAGAGAGAGAGAGAGAGAGAGAGAGATAGATTGTAAAATGGAATGTATTCTGTCATACCGAGAGGACTGTGACTAACTGAGAGTGTCGTGTACGTCTTGTCTAACATATGAACTGATTTGGCCAGAGACCTTCACATCGCTGCGAGCCATTAATGATGTAATCTAAGGTGACATATCATGATGTCCCACCCTTCACTTTCTGTAGGCACTGGTGGAGTGTGGTGTTATACCTCACAGCTCTGAAGTCATTCAAACATCACCTCTGAGCTTTGTCAAAAAGGAAGAAAAGAATGAAAAGTGAAATGAAGAACAAAATTGTCTTCAGGGATATCGTCTCGTGAAAAACACACAGCAAAAGGGCATGGAATCACTCCTGGCATGTCACTGGGGTCAAGTCAACCTATCAGATTAGCCACCGATAAATAAGACTGCAGTCAACAGCATTGGGAGACTTGGGACCAACAATTTCAAAGAAAAGAGTAATAATATTTCATAATAATTCATAAAATGTATATAGCGCTTTTCCGAGGCTCAAAGACGCTGAGTGTGGAGTAATCAAATAATAAGACAGACAATAATACAAATCTAAAAAATAGGAAAAATGAAAATGTATTAAATGTATTATGTTGTCTCATAAACTGTAACAGTCTTCCTACACTGTCTTTGAGTTATATGATCATGAATGCATTCATCCATTAAAACAGAACTATGCACTGTGGTACACAAGGCAGGGGAAGAGAGCATGGAGGGGGAAGTAGCATCTGTATTGAGTGGATAGGATCCTGTGAACATAAAAACCAAATGTCCACAGCATCCAGTGCATGGCGGTGTAGCATGAGAAGCATAGATAAGCACACACTGTCAACATTCCAACTACTAACAGACTACTGGAAATGCATGGGTACTGTTGCGCAAATAAAAAGTGGGATGATTCAAATGTTGGGACTCCAGAGGAAGTGTGCAGATATCAAAAGTTGTGAGGTCTCAATTCCTTCTCCTGCCTGGCTGCTGCAGTGATTGAATGTTTGGGTGAATTATCCAGCTACTCTATACACCAGTAACCAATGGATTCCACCATGACAGAATGTTGCACATCTTTTGTCAGATGCTCTCTTTTGATGCCTCTGTGAGCAGAGTTGCCCAGAGACAAGCATGCCCATTTTTACACAACAAACATTATCAAAGTCAACCCTTGATATATAGATAGAAATGCTGCTAGATACAGAGAAACGCATTCATCCCCTGTCGTGAAACTGTCTTGGCTTGTTCACATCAAGTTCAATGAGTGAAGACAGACTCGACAGACCTTGAGCTCTGAGAGAAAAAAAACAACGTTACACAACCAAGGGTCAAATTTCCTACACTGCCATCAAATACAACATGCATTGTCTACTACTGTGCAGTATGTGTCTGCATGTACACATTTAGGCAATAACAACATAAGGAGAAGGGCCACAGTTACCATTGGATAAACGGTAGACAAAACCTTAACCGCAAACTTTCTGTGTGAATCAGCGAAACGCGTGATTGATTTGACATAGCAATCACCAGCAAATCCGTTAGCTTTTGGAGAATGCGCTCAAAGCACGGCTAAACTGCAAAACGCTAGGTGACAGAGCAATAGGCCCCACTGTATGTGACTTATATGATCTATCTGTCTACACAAGTTGTTGTTGTATATCAAGTCCATCAACATCACTGCACACAGTGGTAAACAGCAAGCTTTAGTGATAAGGTATATGTACTTGAGAAGTAGGAAATGACCCAGAATTTCAGCTTCACACTGTGATGTCCTGGGCTGCATGTCAGCCTATCCAAAGGGAGACAGCTATATAAATAAATAAGTGGAAAGATGTGCTCTTGAAGCTGTATTACTGGGCTGACGGCTTAAGCTTAGGGAGTGGGAATGAGGGACAAATTTAGCTCCAGATCTTAGAATAACTAGGTAGGGATAAAGCTTATGAAAAGTGCAAATGGCTGCATTTCTGGACGGTGTGCTTAAGGCCCAGGATGAAGTGCTGACTGTCATGTTTTCACTACAGAAGTTATTTGGTATTTTCTAACTAAGAAAAGTGAAAGATAAGTGGTTGAAATCGTCGCAACGTTTAAACAACACTATATCATGCTCATGAGTTTAGTTTGTAGTCAACAACTATAGACAAAACTAAAGACGAAACATGGTTTATGAATTGTTCGGTGCAACTATTGTACGGTTTTAGGAAGTCCTCTATTGGTTGTTGAAGTTTGATACGTAATACCACCAGAACCAGTGCTCCAAAATCCCAATGTTTGCACTGTTCAAGACATTTTAATTTAAAAAACTTAACTGAAACCTAGACTAACAAGGATCTGTTGTGCAATCGAATGTTGAGTGATATGAGGTGCAAGGCCATTCAAAATAAACGTGTATTTCATTTTTAATTGACCTATTACTTTACTGTACTTGCTGTTCAGTATGTTGCTGGGTTGTTTTGGGATGTGTTGAAAAAAGAGAACGTTAATCTCACCGTCCTGTAACGGAGACAGCTGTCCTCCTCCCTCTGGACCTCCTCCTCTCCTCCAAAGCTAGACACCACCTTCTGAAACCTCTCGCAAGAATAATGATACTTGCTTTTGTATTTGGAGTCAAGAATGATACTGCTGCTCCTAAAGCCATTACCGATATGCTCCGGCCAAGTGTGAAACCTCTGTCTGCTCTTATCAGTAACCCAACTCTCATCAACATCATCTCTGAAAACTTCCACAATATCGATATCATAGTCTTTTTTTGTCATTTGGATACATTTTTTGGTCATTTTTAAAGTGACTTAGTAATTGTGAATGAAAGGATTTAATAAGTGTCACAAATAATTCTGATGAGGTACTGAATATCTCATAGAACTTTGATACAATACTGTATGTGAATTACATTCATAGTTCAGAGGGTATCATAGCAACAGCCTATCACAGAAAACTGTTTTCCCCCACCCTTTTAGACGTTTTTTGGATGAACTAAAAAATGTTAAAATAATTTTCACAAGCATTGTTTAATTATATTACCCCAATGTAGCTGCCATTTCACAACAAGGCAACTTCTGAAATGAACATATCAGAAGGCAGTAAGATAAATCATATTAGCATAATTAAACTCTATGAACATTTTCAGTATGAATAAAATATCAGACTCAATGGAAACAGGTTTTCTTTGAAAAGACAAGTTATGGAGATTTATGAGCACTTTAAGAACTTGCCGAATTTCATTACTTTTACATCTCTATTAAGATCTTTACAAGCAGGCATAATAAAAGGCCTAATAAAAGATTTTACAAACGGACTTCTGTTTCAAGTCAAATGGATTCAGCAAAGTGGGGAGAGAGAGAGAGGACTCAGGAGCTCATTATCGAGGGAGAATGTAGAGAAGCCGTCCGAAATGAGGATTAGGTATGTCGAACATAATATATTAGTATGTATAATAGATGAACAGATAGGTAGAGATAATATTATTTGGGTTTCAATTAAAAGGCATTATTCTACGTAAGGTAGTTTTTGATTAAGCAAAATTACAATCTGCTTCCCTGAGCACAATCACACAATCTGTGTGATGTGATGAGTAAAGATGAGCCGTATGCACCATTACTTTGATGGCTGATTTGGGGCCCTACCATCTGACATGTGAGGATTCGAACATTAGAGCGCCGCATGCAGTATGACATCTGACATATTCTATGAGCCACTGATGAACAGTGGGAACTGCAGGAGAATGATTTCAAAGGCGGCGTCTGATGATGTGATGCCCCCCCCCCCACCCCCCCTGGTGCTGTGGTGGACTGCTGTTGCTGTGATGGGCTCCGCCCGCCCGCCCGCCCCCCAACAACCCCCCCCCCCCCATCTCCCCCCTTCTTTACAGTCTTTACAGACTGGCTAAACTTCCACCATCCGTCCATTGGTTATTCCACAAACATGTGTTAGCCCCCGGGTGGCTAATTTAGAATGTAATAATCTATTTAATCACAACTTATCATTATTGATCCCACGTTAAAAGCTATTTACGCACAGGCCCATGGGCCAGGAGGGAGACGGGCATGCTCCTGCTCTGTCATTTATTTCTCATTCCACGGTGTTGCCCAGAGGGCCTGGCTTGTTGGGAGATAACAAATAATATATTTGTCTGCTGTGAAGGATCGTACAGGATGGCACTCACCAAACGCAGAGGCTGAGTGCTGAGGAGACCCTACCCGGGCATGCATTCACATGTACACACACACACATACGTGCGTACACACCACACACACATACACACACACACACACACACACGCACACACACACACACATACACACACACACACACACACACACACACGCACACGCACACACACACACACACACACACACACTGAAGCCTGCTCCGTATCACTTGTAATTAAAGCCAAAATCATGATACTATGTCTGAGCACAGCCTTATGCCCCATAGCTCCTGGAAGGTGTCCTGTCTTATCTGAGCAGTATTGATTTGAGCCAGAGGAAGGTAGGCATTTGTGTTCATTTTTGGAGAGGACACAGCTGTCAGAAGGACAGCGGTGAGGCTCACAAGAGCTTTCTGACAGAATCACTTGTTGGAGACTTTGTAAGTATGGAGTGTCCTTTCAGACCTTCATTAATCTACATGTAGCTACTACATTATGCTTACATTTAGAGGTGCAAAGAATAGCCTACCCTACTGTATAATGAAGAATAACATCATTTCAAGAATGACATTAATTTTCAACCACATTATCCTTTCATGTGGCCTTGTGACATTACTTAATTGGCAAGGCAAGGCAAGTTTATTTGTATAGCACATTTCATACAGGGGCAATTCAAAGTTCTTTACATACAGCATTAGAGAGAGAGAGAGAGAGAGAGAGAGAGAGAGAGAGAGAGAGAGAGAGAGAGAGAGAGAGAGAGAGAATGAGAGAGAGAGAGAGAGAGAGAGAAATTAAATATATAAACATTTAACAAGATAATAGACACTTAATAAAAAGATATACATTTAGATAAAAGTGTTATGACTCAGAGATAAAGACCTAGCCTTTGCCTTTTCCTTATGGAGCTGTCTTTATTTAACTCATCATCATTTCATGGAAAATATGAATCACAGTCTTCACCAGCCATAATTGTCTTAATTGTCGTTAATTGTCTCTGTTTGTCTTTACAATTACATGTCTTCTATTCACAGTATAACAACAGCAGTAGATGACTGGCTACAGATACAAAATCCAAGAGGAGACAAAACTGGCCAGTTTTAGAACGTTGTGATAAAACGTGACGACACAGTTCTGATCACAACTGTAGTAAAATATGTAAAGTACTGTTACTGGAATGATCTTGCTAGCTTGCCAAATCTCTCTCAGAGAAACAGTAACAAACTTTTGCTCTTACCTTATTTGCTCACTTATTGCATCCAATCAGCTATACAGATACTTATATCTTAAACAGTTATTTAAGCTAACTGTTGATGTTATTGCTGTGACAGCTGTGTATCATCTTAAGACTTTGACATTCTGATAGTTCAAATATTTCGGTGTGATAATTAGAAGGTTTTATGTTGTTTGAGGGACTTGGAGGTGTGGGGGTAAAAGTTGTTCTGCAGACCCCCCCATTGCTTCTCAGCCTCTAAACCTGTCCTGGCCCTCAATTGATTGACCCCAACTGTTCATTTATTGAATACAGGTAGCTGAATCCAATTAGTGTCATTGTGTCTCCTATGGCAGGTCCATCCTAAATCTGCCTCCAAAAAGCCTGGGATCCTATTAGTGCTGAGTAACTTCCTCTGTATTTTATACCATGGGTTTTATGGGCCCTCCAATGTCACTGTTTCAAAGGAACCTTGTCTGTACATGAATCTGTCCATGCCAGAAACCTTCAACCCCATTATCTGGGTGAAGTGCCCTTCCTAAGCTATTTGTATCCTCCCGTGCCTCGGACCATTACCTTCTACTGGGTAATAGCTCTTTAGGCTTCTGTCTTGTCCCGGTTTTCTCTCCTTTTTTTTTTTTTACTTTCTGCCTCAGAGTTGTACTGGAATGTTCATCCCCCCACTGCTAGGCATCAGTTAATGGACAAACCAGAGCTTAGAGTATGTAAGGGTTAACCAACAACAGAGTTCAGTTTTTTTTTTTTTTAAATGGTATGCTTTGTTCCTGAGAGTTATTTATTACAAGAGTGTATGAGTTATTAATTACTTTGACATTTTCAGCAAACTGCACAGACAGGCAGTCAAGACAGCAACCTTTACCACATTTTTACATAATTAGTTCTAGACATATGTACAGTATGTGCAGTACCATAATTGGCGACAAAAAAAAATAAGCATGCTTTTTATATCATGGATATAAGGCTGAGGGAGGGGGAAAACATCTGATGTGCTCCCATGGTGAAGTTAGATTTATTTAGCTGATGTTTATCCATTTTCCCCAAGTTCCCCAAGAAGAACACCCAAGTGTCGCTCCGAAGGTGTCCACGTAAAAATGCTTATCCTGTCTCACTAGAAAACACACCTAGCTAATGATTATACACAAGTATCCTTACTTTCAATGTGCTATGTAGTATTTCCTTTTTTACGTTGTTTCATCAACCACATTAAAAAGCCATTGTCTGACATTGTTCACATAACGTAGCTAGTTATTTGCACTGCATGATTCTCTATCTGCTCATCCACACATGCTGGAAGCCCTTTTCAAATTGCACGGATTGATATGAAACCTCAAGGATAATAGAAAATGGATTTTAATCTCGCTGTATCTGTTTAAATATGATTAACAGTTTGCTTGACACCGCACGTCACACTGATAACAATGTACGGGGGAGAAAAGGTCAATAAGTGTCAAGTAAATATTGATAATGGTTAATAATGCTCCATTGGGTCACACTGATAAAAATGAAATATTAGCATGTGACTGATAATCAAGGCTCATTAAGCAGGTGTGAACGACAATGGCACCGGGGGTGACCGGGAGAGGCAAATATGTGGCGACATCACCTCAGCGCTCTGAGGGCAGTGGTAAATGAACAGAGCCCCATCTCGGTGCTAATCTGTAGTTGCAACTGATAGAGATCTAGAGGTCATTAACCGAGCTATGGGTTCCTCCTCCACTCCTCTCCCACCATGCACTGCTGCTGTTTCCACTGAATCAGAAGTGAAGTGGTGGTTAATGAAAACAAATGACACATTTGTATGTCGTTAACGGTAAGCCGGGGCTTCGGGAAACGTGACGTGTGCAGTGTGCACACACAGTTCAGCGGTGATTATACAGAGGTTAACGGTGAGCATGACATATGTAAGTGTTAGACTTCCAGATCTCATGTCGACACGTCACAAGGCTGGTTGTTATTTTCATTTCCCCATTATAGTCAGTTAAAGGTGTTTGCTAACCCCGACATATTAAATGTACACTTCATTTATGAAGACATTTAATTTTATGTAGAACCTTTTCTCCCCTGATAGTATCAAGGGATACTGTTCATTTGCAGTGACAATTTCATAAACGACATAAGCGAATCTCAATGAAATAGACTACTTCAGCAAACAGAGAGCATTTACATTAGCATTTTTGCAGCTACTATGGAATGGTTCCTGCAGTGCAACTAGAGACAAAAATGAGTAAGAATCCTTAACTTATCATCTTGGCCTGCACCAAACTATAGGTTTTAAATGACAAGCCTTGTAAATGGGTTATCTAAAATCCAATATATATTGGAAGAAAGATTGCAGGAGAACAGTGTGCTTGACTGTATCGTCCTGATCCATAACTTTCCCATGAACCACAGGCTCATTTATTGTCGATTCTGTCCGAAAGATGGTCTGTCAGTTCAGTGGGAGTCGTGCTGCTGTTTATTTTCAAATCAATACTCAATTACTATAAGGAAGATCCACTCCCTCGCCCGTTTCCAAGATGAAATTATGGACTGGAGCAATAACACTTAGTCAAGGCGAGCTAGTGTCCATTAACTCATGACGCTACAGGATAACTACCAGGATTTTTTATACCGGGCTTGGATCTTTCCCTCCCTCTCTTTTGGCTTCTAATTAATCACTATGAAAAAGACCCTTCAGGACATGACTGATGACCAGAGAAAACAATTTTCCCCCTAACAGCCTTTTAATTTTAACTCCGGGAGAGCTCATTGACTGAAACTCACAACAACCCATCAATGCTAGTTTTTAATGCGCTTCCTCTTTTGTTATTGAGAAGAATGGAGAGGCAGCGAGGCGTCCTGCTCCTCTTCATAACTCAAGTCATTGATTCAGTAAATGCCAGACATTTGCTAGAGGATAAAAGTACTGTCAATGGCCATGGCAGGGTGTGTGTAAATTACTCCATTAAAGGGTATTTCTGGTTATTTATGATTGAGAAAAAATAGAGGTGAACAGCCACAGAAATGGGCTGAAAATAAGTGCTGAGTGAAATGCAGCCCAATTTGGGGGTCCAGCAGAAATAGTACTGTCACATCAGTTGTTAGAAAAGCTCATCCAAACCTTGGCATCGTCAGTAGCTGTGAGAGAAGCTGGCCATCATTCACTGTAACACAAAATGACAGACCAGTCCTGCTCATGCAGAAGACGGTTAGACAAGTCTAAGTGCCAAATTCGGCCTGGTGGAAACAATGACATGAGTTTTTTTTTTTATTGTTATCATTAGCATCCACAGCAGTTGGATGACACTGATATGAACATCTTGTGACAATGTAACACCTTTGAAAAGCCTCTGGCTTTTACAGGAATAGACAGAGCATGGGGGTTATCATTACCGGGGAGAAGTATGGTTCACTGATGGACATGAGAGGCATAGAGAGACACAAGTATCAGTTTGCCCCAGTCACACGTTAAGCATTTTACATTTTACATTTACATTACATTTTTGGCATTTACCAGACGCCTTTATCCAAAGCGACTTACAACAAATACATTTCTCTAAGTAAGTGAATCATCTATCCATCAGTCATAGCAGGAAAAGTAATCTAGTCTAGCTGGGGCCAAGGGCAGTCATAATGCTAGAAGAAGGAAGATTTTTTTTTTTTTTGTATTTTGTTGTATTATCATTTTATTATTTACAGTAGAGAGACTGTACAGGGGGGGAGAGGGGAAGAAGTGTAGTCTTCAGTCTACAGCAGAAGATAGGTAGTGACTCTGCAGTTTGACAGTAAAGAAACTGTACGGGGGGCAAGGCAAGGCAAGTTTATTTGTATAGCACCTTTCAAACAACATGGGCAAGTCAAAGTGCTTTATATACAGCATTAAAAATACATCAAGAGGAGAAAAGTAAACAGATTAAAAAAGAAAAGTAAAATCATAGGATATATATAGATAGATAGATAGATAGATAGATAGATTAACATGTAATAAGATAATGAATAAGATAACAAAAATGAATAAAAAGACATGGATGGAAGTGTTTGTGTTTAATCATAACTGTTGCAAAAGGTTTTTAGCTTAGATTTAAATATGTTTTGAGTTTGGGCCTGTTTGATTTCTTCAGGGAGTTTGTTCCAGGAGCATGCGGCAGAGTGACTAAAAGCTGCTGCACCTTTTTGTTTTCACTCTTGGAATGATTAGCTGATTAGGGCCCTTGCTGGAATATAGGGTGGGGGAGATCTGATATGTATTTTGGTCCGAGACCATTTGTGACACCAGCTGGTCAAACCGTAAACCAGTTGTGTAAGTAATGAAACATAGTCTGAAACTACAGATTGTAAGCTTTCAAATGATGTGTCATACATTGAAATCAGAAAGAAATTGAAGACAACACGCATATTTGAATGTTGAATGGCGTCACATTTTGGAATGATTAGTTGATTAGTCTCAGCAGACCTTAGGGGCCTTGCGGGAATATAGGGTGGGATGAGATCTGATATGTATTTTGGTCCAAGACCATTTTGTGATTTGTATGCAATTAGGAGTACTTTGAATTCAATTATCTGAGAGATTGTTAGCCAGTGTAGAGATCTCAGGATTGGCTTAATGTGTTCAAACTTCTTCGTTTTTGTTAGGACCCTAGCAGCAGCGTTTTGGATGAGCTGCAATTCATGAACAGCCCCTTTAGATAGGCCTGTAGACCATTAGAATAATGAAACCTTTCATTCTTGTTATATTTTTCAGGTGATAGTAGGCTGGTTTAGTTATCAAGTTTATGTGGCTGTTGAAGTTTAGATCGGAGTCTAAAATGACACCAATATTTCTGACCTGTTTTTTAGTTTGAAAAGAGAAAGAATCAAGTTTTGCACTGACTTTCGATCTTTTGTCAGATGCACCGAATACAATTATCTCTGTTTTGTCTTTGGAGGAAGTTTTTTGTCATTTTGTTCAGTGCATTTACAAATATTGTCGATGGAACTATAGTCGTTCGGTGAGGGCGCTATGTAGATTTGAGTGTTGTCCGCAGGCAATTTAGTTTTTTAATGATGTGTACGAATGGAAGCATGTAGAGATTGAATAGAAGGGGGCCAAGGATTGATCCTTGGGGAACCCCACATATAATTTGTATTTATTTGCCAATGGAGACATAGTAGCTTCTGTGCTTCTGCTATGTAGTGGGCAAAAGCCTGATTGAAGGTCATCGAAGAGATCATTTTGGGTCAAATAATTGCTAAGTTGATCGTGGGAAACCATTTCAGTTATTTTTCCTGTACTGGAAAGATTTGATATGGGTCTGTTACAGTGTGCGAAATATCTGTCAATAATCGGGGGGGAGGTGGGGGGGGTCTCCCTTTATTGCGCAATATACCAGTCGAAGATTTCTCAATATGCAGTAGGCCTATATATGACAATAGATTGTTACATTTCAACATTAAAGTATACCTCTATGTGTTTTTTAAAGTATTGTATTATTTTGTCAATGTCCGTTTTAATAATCATAAGTTATGACATCATATTTACAGCGACACACGCGTAGAACGCTTGGTTCCGTGGGATTTCACTTTTTAGTGCTCGCCGTAAAACCTGGTGTGGCCAAATATCTTTCCATCGCAAACTGCAGTAATAAAAACTGGACTGGAGTCACGTGAGTTTTCCTTGCCAAGACTCATCCCGACCTCCACAAGTGTGTTGACAAAGCAGACATTTCACTTCCATGTTATGACATGATCTTTTACATAATGCTATAAAATATTTCATGGATGCAAGCCAAGACAATCAGTAGTCTATAGCCTACATGATTGCACACACACACACACACACACACACACACACACACACACACACACACACACACACACGCACACGCACACGCACACGCACACACACACACACACACACACACACACACACACACACACACACACACAATCACTCCAACTTGAACGCCAAGGCTAATAGGCTATTCTTCTTAACTATAAAGCCACAACCAACGCTCATCGTATGCACAGCAGGCAGTTCTATCATCTCAATTCAGTCACTGCAAAGACCGAATTTTGCGGGCTGCACACTGAGTCTGTAGTTGTTTAGTACAAATGGGTCTAGGCCATTCTTTTTTAGTAAAGGCTTGATAACTGCAGTTTTCAGGATTTCAGGAGAAATTCCTGATGAAAGGGAGGTGTTGATTATTTGTATTAGTTCGCTTGCCACACAGCTAAATATGTTTTTTTAACTTGTCAAAGGCACAGGTGGATGGTGTTAAATTGTGACATGGTTGTTATGTCAGCCCTATTTGGGGCTGTTATGGGTAGAGGGGATGAAGGAGGGACAGTTAACATCTCTTCATCCCCTTAATTCTTAATTAACCAGAAGATCTACTGCTCTATTCATATCCTTCAAGAGGGGTTATCATTACTGGGGGGAATAAAAGATCCTAAAAAAGGATCCTAAAAAAGCCCACCGTTGACAGCATAGCTGGGTAACTTAAGGACCAAGGAGCTCTAGAGTTCCACTTCTATATCAAGCCCCGCGATAATTCAAGTCGTGTTTGCTAATGGAGCTTGTTGCTTGTTGACGAACGTGTCGGCAATGGTTAGCTTAGCACACTGAATGTCTCAGGCAGTAACCCAGTTCTACTGAGTTAGGCTACTGGCATTAGCCAGCTTGTCTCCATGTTATTTAACGTTGACTGACTGTAATGTCATGTAATGTTGACTGACTGTATCATGACATAAGCAGGAAGACTTGTGCAAACTTGTGCTGACTCTGGGCAAGCGCGGGAAAACCGGGTTTTACACTTAGCAGCTCTCGGTAAGTTTGTATTCAAGTAGGCTATTTCAAATACATGGTGTACTGATTATGATGTAACTAATAACTGATCTCTGCATGGCCACTGGTAGTGTCCAGCGACTGCCACTGTTTTTTCCCACTGTGATTACATTTGTGTGACTTGAGAAATGCAGACCTTTTCACCAAGACCGTGTCACATATACTCAATATAACTCATGTACAGACTAATCTGCTCAATGTGTGAACCACATCTCCATAGATACAATAATCTGAACCCCAAAATGACACAGAGCTATACCCCATAGCAGCCTACATTACAATCAATTAAATGGGACTTAAGCCAAACACCAGGGGTTCATATTGCTACAGGGAGAATTCACAAACATTGGCATTAGTTTTCATCTCAATTGTTTGTTTTTAATCAAAGAAAATCGCATGGTAAAACCTAAACCTAATAGGGAGCACTGCAGGAAGCAAAGCTGTGTAATACCCTAACCTCAAGAAACATGTTATTTCTCAGTATTATTGTTTCTTTTAATTATTTGTCTGTTCAATACAATTGTACAGATACTATTACATCTTGGTGGAGATTACATTCAAATCATCAGATAATACAAATCAATAGCTTAAAGGGGGGTGGCTGTGGCGCAGGAGGTATAGCCGGTGTCTAATGATTGCATGGTTGTAGATCGGCGGTGCGGACCCCGGCTGGCCACATGTTGAGGTGTCCTTGGGCAAGTCACTCCAAATTAACTCCAAATTGCTCCCAATGAGCGGCTTGTGCCTTTGGTATGTGAATGGGTGAATGAGAGGCCATTGTAAGCCGCTTCGGAATAAGGCGCTATAAGCCAGTCCATTTACCATTTTAAAGGACCATGGCATCCTGTACATTTTTGGAAATCTGCGACCTCTGGCCACCGTGGCAAAATTCAGTTTCAAGTTCCAAATGACAACATTCCTTCATAATAATATTATAACTGTGGGGAGCATGGCGCGTTCTGGCCTGCAGAGGGAGCCAGACTGTGGTGGATGGATGGATGACGGTCTGATTACGGGCAGGTGTCAGTAATCAGACTCGTTATCCAACAGGTCTATTTAACCTGTGTGTGTTTTGCTCCCCTGGAAGTAGGACGAGGCAGAGAAATGCTGCTGCTGAGAGAGAAGGAGAGAGAGAAGGAGAGAGAGAAGGAGAGAGAGAAGGAGAGAGAGAAGGAGAGAGAGAGCTGAAGCATTGACGAGAGCTGTGAGCAGCCCGAAAGGGGGAGCAGCCAGGAGTCACGTGCGTGGACGAGTGCCCATAGTTCTTATTACTTTGAGTGACTTTTTATTATTTAGAAACCTCTCCAGCACGTCAGTGGCGTGGCTGAATCTGTCAAGGACAATAAAAACCGTGTTGAGTACACCGTTCCTCTGTGTCGACCTCCCTCTGTGCCTAGAGACCTTTACAATAACCCTCCAAGATGGACTTGCAACGTCCATAATGTCTGACTTTCCAGTAGTTGTTTTGTTTTTGCATGTGTGCAAGAAGCGAAGAGGTCGTCACCAGAGGGAACATTTTAATATTTCTTTCCCCTCAAACACCATAGGCCAGCAACGACATCTTTGTTTTCAAACCGAGTTCCGGGTAGGACACTCCATTTTAGAAAGTGCTTTTGGGACCAAAACAGCATTCGTAAATGAAATATTTATTTCAAAGGATCTCATACAGTGGCATCATTTCAGCAAAAGCCAAGATATGGCAAGGTACCAAGTGGGGGGGATTGAGGATTTATTTGTTGTGCAATAGTACATTTTGGTTAGTTGTTTCTATACAATTGACTTATATGACATTAAGATGACATTATAATATAATGTCATCTTAATATAATGTCTTAATATAATGTAAAAAAACAAGTTTACTACTAAACTATAAAATGTGAAATAAGCGGTACAGGAACTCATCAGGGTACAGAACACAGCTTCCTGGTCACCAGAAGTGGAAAAAATACACTGTCCTTTTGCATTGAGTATTCAATTTATTCCTATTTTTGTATAGCTGTGTATTAAACCTTCTCCCATTCCTCATGGGGAACTGACATACAATAGGTTGTACTGGAGAGTTGTTTGTTGATTGACTAATGTCCATGTCTTCGCTGCTATGAACTGCATTGCCAATCTTCTCTGTCCCTGGTACTGTCACTGTTGCTGTATACATCTTTCCTACCAGGTGGACCCAGGGTTGCCAGATTGTGCAGGCTCCCACCGAATGGGTTATTTTCGATCACTGGGCTGGAAAAAAAGCATTTGGGTGGTTGGGCTGGATTAATAGCATTTAGGCGGTATCAAAATGTCAGTGCCTGAAAGTTCAAAATGTGTGTTAAAACTACACACCCTAGTAGCTACATACAATATGAAGTTTTTTTTATTTTACAAACATCATTGGCAACAGACATCGAGTTTAGGCCCTACACTTTAGGGGCAGGAGATGGTTACCTGCCCAATAGTAATTAGGGGTTGGGGGCTGGTTGCCCCACCGTGGCCTATCAGTAGTGGGGGTGTGGAAGTTGTGTGTCACGTGTGGTTTTAGCCGCTCTTTCAACTGCGACTGCAAGTTGCTTTGAAATGAAAATATAAGGTAGAAAATAACATTATTCCCTTGGGGAAAATACAAAAACCGAAAGGAGTGGGAGAGTGACTCAACTCTCAGAAGTTGGATTGCACAGCTGTCGTGGGAGATGACTCAAAGGCCTATTGTAAAATGTGTAATAGCAAAATCAGAGCGCAATTAAATGACCTGAAAGACCATGCCACCACAAAGAAACACAAGTCCTGCTGTGTACCAAGCGTCCAAAGGTTTGCTGTACCGGTGGCAAAAGATGGACAATGTAGCATAAAAGATGACCAGAAACGCTATCCTTAAACTCAGGATAGCAACCTACGTTGCTTGACTTCAATTAACGCAGTGGATGATTTGTGTTTTCTGGAATTAGCACTGGGTGCCATCAGACTTCTCACTCTGCCCGTGTCACATGCTCCTGTAGAGAGAGCGTTTTTATGGTCACAATTCTCATAGATGACACAAGAAACCGATCCTAGCAGGATCACAAAAGAAGTTTCTACCAGGATTTCTCCAAGGCTTACGCAGGACCGCCGACACTCTTTCCTAGACTGTAAACGACCACTTCACTCGGCAAAGATTCCATTCGGCATTGGCTACCCTGCAGTGCTATCCTTCACTGCACCTGGGGGGACTAAACACAGTTTCAACGACCCGGAGAAGACCATGGAGGCCATGCAGTGCATTAAAAACGTTTAATATTATGTTACGTTGGATATTATGCTACTTGTATGGTCAGTGAGTTCGTTTTTTACCCCTCCCTGCCTGAACACTGATTTATTTTGGTAAGTTAATTTGTATACTGCTCTACGTGAGACTATGAGTGCCTGGATGGGGGCACATTGTGTGCATGCACATCCATGGATGTGTTTATTTAATCGTTTTCCTTTTTTTGTTTTCTGTTATTTCCATCCAAATATCCTTTTACCCTTACTATTTTTCTCATAATTAAAATCTGATAGACCTATTGAATGTGTTCTGTTGGCTCATAATGTGAATGCAATGTTTAGTAGTAAACAGTTGCTGGTATCTGATATCGCCTGTTCTTAATGGCTGGTGATGGTGCCGGCCAATTTCCTGAATCTAAAGGCCAATGCACACGGCGCGCGAAAATTCCATGGAATTATACAAGATCCTGACCAGGGAAAATGCCTAATCGAATTTCAGTCGCGAATTTCAGTCGCGTCCACACTGTACACCGTACCAGGTAAATTCCATGGAATCTACTGGGAAGGCTTGTATGTGTGAAAGGGGTTTATGACACCTTGATCAGGCAATTATAGTGTAATTACCTTAACAAGTAGCATTAGAGAAAATTATCCTCATTCTTTTGCTAAAATAACACAAAATCAGTGATGAGAGAATTTGAGAATCTCTAATCAGCATCTCATTAGGTTTGCCACTACCGGGGTGTCGACAGCGTTCACTGACAAATACAATTATGGCAAGAAAACAACAAAAAAGAGACCTACATTGTGCCGAATAAGGCAGACAAAATCCCCTAGATCCTTTGGAGAGTTCAAATGTCTATTCAATTTACAAAATCTAATTGTATTTTGGGAGCTTTGTGCATGCTTCAAGCATCCCTGAGATTATATCTCTGGCCGGGGTAAAACAATGGGTTGAAAGTCAATCTTAACCACACTGGGGGGAGAAAGTGGGGACTTTTTTTCCTTTACAAACCGCACAGATAAGTGGACGCGCTTCCTCCTGAGCACAGCAAGGTCAGGTGAATGTGATGTCTGATCAGCCACTGTGTCTAAGCATATTATCTGGTGAAATCTGTTGAGTGACGTGAGTAGACTGGACTAGTCAGCTGTCTGAAAAATCATTACATGGCCCGGACATTTTGGATAACTCTGGAGGCGATCAGCCGCTTGGGATGCAGCATGGATCTTTCATTCAGCACGATGCCCTTCAACCATGTGAACGTTTCCTCCTTCTGTCTGAGAGAGAGGCTGAGGCCTAGTCTGGGGTAGTAGCTTGAACTATATTGACATGGATTTTTAAGCTACGTTAAGCTATGTTTAATCGTTAACTGCGAAACAACAAGATGGTTTTCATTCAACGATTTGTGATATGAGATGTCACATGTTGTTATAGAAGATGTTTATGTAATACATTTTGAATTACTATGTAAACAATGTTGTTGTTTTTGTCACTGGCATAAAAGTCAAGTCTGTATTGCTGGTGTTTGTCCTTTGTTGCTGGCATTATCATTAGCGCTGGCATTCTCAGTGGTTGAATCCCTTTTAAGATTATGTGGAATTGAAATCTGTAATCACTCATATAATCACAGCAAATGGTGATTGTCTGTGCATTAATTATAAAATATAATTAGTCAGAGATCCTTCGAATGATAAAACAACATGCTGTCTCTATTTCAGTTGCCACTAATCAAGACCTAATATTACAAAGTAGTTTAGCGATTTGATGTGATAAAAGTGTAAAAATCAAGTAATTAGAATTATTTCATCCTGAGTGCAAATTGGGTGTGGGTTCCAACTCCTGTTACAGTTGTGCAGCAGTATCATCATGTGAATAGCCCAATGTACAATTAACATGATAGTTTATCATCATTAGCGCTGCTTCATTATTTAAAAAAATAAAATAAAGAGCTGTTGCCTATCATACATTAAGATCATGTTATTCATTATTGTCTTGCCTATCACTTTCTCTTAAACCAGAATACATGTTGTATGTTTTCCGACACTCTTAGTACAACATGTCAGTTTACCTCATCCTGGCTCTCTAAATGTCATTCGGATCAGTAGGATGCATTCTCACTTAGTATGACTGATGAGGTATTGCTATTAGCATATATAAACTGGACTTTTGAAGTGAAATAGCATTTAATGGTTTATTTGAAGTATGGGAGTTGCAAAAGAAATGAAACATCCCTTTGATGGAGGAAATGCCATATTCCAATCAAACATTTCACTGTTCCGAAGGTTAATGAATGCCATTAGCCTAGCACGAATACATTTAGACTTGTACTTTCACAAGATGCATAAATTAGATAAAGCTCTGAAAACCAATGTTTCTCTGTGAGGAGAGGGAATATATAATAGCAACATAATTGCACAGCTAGAAAAATAATGGCTGCTAAACTGAGGCAATTTGACAAGCTTGAACAAAGTACTATTATTGGAATTTAATGTTGAATAAGTTTCCCCCACTCTTTCCAAGAGCAGTGTTTTAATATTGGTCATAAACTTTAGTAAATATTTTTGATTCCATTTGTGGTTTTTGTTCACATTGCTCCAACAACAATGATAAACATAATATTATAAACAATAATGATAAACATAATATTATAAACAACTATATTATACACGTTACCAATTTCCCAAAATAACACCTACTGCGCATTTTATTGCAACTCATCTCCATGCTCATTAGAGACATTCATCATGATCAGTAATGATATGAAAATGTTAGGAATTCAACCCATTGTTTAGCCACATGGTTGACTAGGCCACAACATGTATTTGTGCAAAATATTACAATAATTATTACCCAATTTGCTCTTTAAGGGTCTTTTGAGCTGCTAATTAGTTGTTCACTTAATTGTATCCTTTTTGCTAATGGCTCATCAGTTCTAAAGCTGTCCTGTTTGGCATTAATAAGTTCTGACGTAGGCGTTTTCTATACTTCATTACTCCTTTCAAATGATCATTGTGGCCCTAATTAGTTGATAGTTGAAATATAGCCTTACTGTAGACAATGACCTTGAGAAAGAAGTTAAGATTTTGATAAATGTTATTATGGCCTGAAATCTAAATAGGCTGAGGAGAACTGGAGATACACAAGTAAAGCAATTCCTCAGAACATGCCGGAAGGTTAACTTAATGACTTGTAACAATGATTGAGTACAACTCTAAGCCAAACCCTGTCAGAGGTCCAACATTTTTTTGACATTTGAAGCCATCCATTCTAAAAGGTCAGTGTTATCCTTGCAGCTTGTTCTGAAATGAAAGTAAAGAGAGGTAGACAAGGTGAGGCAGCGTGAAATATGACAATGTTTACTTTATGCACGGCGGAGTGGGATATTGGATATCCCAGCACTCAATTTCCAACGAACAGTCGAAGTCTAACGGCAATTATTGAGAACTCATATTAAAGATATCAGAAAGATCAGAAGAGGGATATAACGTTTTTACAGTATCTCTCGATAGCTCCCACACGTTTAATAATATAAAAGTTTTCAGTTCTGTGGCTTAGGTTGAAAAGTAACTCAAGTATAGTAAACAGTGTAACCATCATTACATGCAATGGGTTTACTGGTATAACTGTCCCTTGATGAAAAAATATTCTTGTCACATGCAACACTGTTAATGAAATAGATAAGAAAAGAATATAAAATACCTCAGTCACAACAAACACCCACCCACACACACACAAACATTGATATACACATACCTAAATGTCAGCTGAAAAACAGATTTGTTGGATGTTGTGTGGTATTTTGGAATCAGATGAAAATCAATTCCTCATTATGAGATTCAGAGCTGCATGACTCATAAAGAGTATGTGCCCACTCCACTAGTGTTATAACCATCTTAATGTGCAGAGGGAACAACCTGTGAGGGAATGCTCCTGTGATTCATATACTGCATGGCATCGACCAAAACACCTTTTGACATAGAAAACTTCCACCACAATCAAACACCACCACAGTAACACTCTGGCTGAGTATGAACATCTGTTGAGGCATTGTGCTTTTAAAAAAATAAAAAATAAAGACCAGATCTTCAGGACCTTGGCAAGGCAAGGCAAGGCAAGTTTATTTGTATAGCACATTTCATACAACAGGGGCAATTCAAAGTGCTTTACATGCATTATTTAAAAATACAGCAAAGGAATAGCATAGGAAAGCAAGGAAAAGGAAAAGGAAAGCATAGGAAAATAAAAATTACAATGAATAAAAGCAAATATAAGAAGTAAATAGATACAACATTTAAAAAGACAATAGTTAATGGAAAAAAGACATTGATAGAAGTGTTTGTGTTTAATCATAACTGGTGCAAAACATGAAGGTTTTTAGCTTAGATTTAAATATTTTAAGGGTTTGGGCCTGTTTGATTTCTTCAGGGAGTTTGTTCCAGGAGCATGCAGCAGCGTGCAGCAGCAGCGTGACTGAAAGCTGCTGCACCGTGTTTTGTTTTTACTCTTGGAATTATTAGCTGATTTGTCTCAGCTGACCTTAGGGACCTTGCGGGAATATAGGGTGGGAGGAGATCTGATATGTATTTTGGTCCAAGACCATTTTGTGATTTGTATGTAATTAGGAGGATTTTGAATTCAATTCTCTGAGAGACTGGTAGCCAGTGCAGGGATCTCAGGATTGGTGTAATGTGTTCAAATTTCTTTGTTTTTGTTAGGACCCTAGCAGCGGCGTTTTGGATGAGCTGCAATTTACGAACAGCTCCTTTAGATAGGCCTGTTAGTAGACCATTACAATAATCAAGTCTACTCGAAACAAATGCATGGATGAGTTTTTCAAGGTCTTGCTTGGACATGAAACCTCTCATTCTTGTTATGTTTTTCAGGTGATAGTAGGCTGATTTAGTTATCGAGTTTATGTGGCTGTTGAAGTTTAGATCGGAGTCTAGAATTACACCAAGATTTCTGACCTGTTTTTTTAGTGTGAAGAGAGAGAGAATCAAGTTTTGCACTGACTTTCGATCTTTTGTCAGGTGCACCGAATACAATTATCTCTGTTTTGTCCTTGTTTAGTTGGAGGAAGTTTTGTGTTATCCAGGCGTTTATTTGCTCAATGCAATTACAGAGATTGTCAATGGGACTATAGTTGTTCGGTGAGAGGGCTATGTAGATTTGAGTGTCATCCGCATAGTTGTGGTAAGCAATTTTGTTCTTTTTTATGATGTGTCCCAATGGAAGCATGTAGAGATTGAATAGAAGGGGGCCAAGGATTGACCCTTGGGGAACCCCACATGGTCTACAGTGTCAAAGGCAGCACTAAGATCTAGTAGTATCAAAACTGAGATTTTTCCGGAGTCTGTGTTTATGCGAATGTCATTACCTTCTCTCAAAATACAATTCATGTGTAGTTTTCAATGATGTATGTTCATTATGTTAAGATAAGATACTTACCCACAACAGAACTTGAGGGAAACTTGAGTGAATTACACTCATAGTAGTTACAGTAAAAGTTTCACTTTTGAGAAAACATAAGTATCAGGGGAGGCTGGTGAACATATAAATACAACCTCTACACCTACGACTTCACCCCCGTCCACCCCAGCAACTCCATCGTAAAGTTTGCAGACGACACCACCGTGGTGGGCTGCATCTCGGGGGGGGACGAGGCGGCGTACAGGGATGAGGTAGAGCAACTGAGCAAGCTGTGCAAGGTTAACAACCTGCTGCTGAACAAGTCAAAGACCCAGGAAATCATCGTGGACTTCAGGAGGAAAAAGTCCGAGATCCAGCCCCTGCTCATCGACGGAGAGAGCGTGGAGAGAGTCTCAACCCTCCGATTCCTGGGGGTGCACATACAGGATGACCTGTCCTGGAAGAACAACACAACAGCCACCATCAAGAAGGCACAACAGCGGCTCTACATCCTGAGAGTCCTCAGGAAGGAACACAACAAGCAGGAGATACTGGTGGCCTTCTACCGCGGCGCAGTGGAGAGCATCCTCACCTACGGCATCTGCAACTGGTTCTCCAGCTGCACAACCGCGGAGAGAAATGCGCTACAGAGGGTCGTGAGAACAGCCCAGAAGATCACCGGCGGCCCCCTCCCCTCTCTGGAAGAGCTGTACAACACACGCTGTCTCAGGAAGGCCTCCAAGATCTCCAGAGACCCAACCCACCCTGGGTACGAACACTTTACCCGGCTGCCCTCGAAAAGGCGGTACAGGACCATGGTCGCAAGGACAAACAGACTGAAGAACAGCTTCTACCCCAGGGCCATCCAGGCCCTGAACACAGCAAAGACCTAGGTTCTGGGCCCTGGACAGTCTGGACGGATTGATGGCAGCTGCTGGACTGAAAAAAAAAATCAGGTGTAGTGCTGAGGCACAAATATGTACATTTCTAGCCTGCAAACTGCGACACTTCAAATGAATGTGCAATAACACTATGTGCAATATGACAACCCTAGTCGTCTATCTGTACAGTATAGTATAGTGGATAGTGTACATAGCCTTTATTTATTTATGTAAACCAGCTCCTTCCCTTCTTGTGTTTTTTTTTTTTTTTTTTTTTCTTTCCTAGCACCGGGGGAGCCACCCCTCCTAAATGTCGTTGTTTGGTACCTGTACTATAGCAATGACAATAAAGACCATTCATTCATTCATTCATTCAAATGGGAGGACAGGCTCATTGTAATGCATGGAACAGAATGAGGAATCCCGGCTGGTGGAATGAGCTTCCCAAGGCTGTCAGAACTGCAGAATCACTCCCCATCTTCTGCCGGAGACTGAAGACCCATCTCTTTAGGCTACACCTTAACTGTCCCTCCTGAGGCATCTACTACCCCCCTGTACTGTTTCTCCTGTGTCCTTAAAAAAAAAAAGTCTTCCTTCTTCTAGTACAACAACTGCCAATGACCCCTGGATTGAGCAAAGGTTGCTTTTTCCTGGTATGACTGGTGGGTAGATGATTCACTTACTTAGTCAAATGTATTTGTTGTAAATCACTTTGGAATAAGGCGTCTGCTAAATGCCAAGGATGTAAATGTAAAAATGTGTAAGGAATGGTATCAATCCTGGTGATTTCTACCTCTACCAGCCTCCCCTGGTAAGTGTAGCTTATTTAGGCTACATCAAACATTGGCTTATTTGGCTTTACCATAACCAGGAAACAACTGGGAGATGGGACTATTTCTGTGCTCTATGATATAAGGCGTAATTGTAAGATAAAAGATTCTCCTTTTTTTGTCTTAACATGTGAAATATTGTTCTGCTGAGTATTCACTCAGGCGAACCAACATCATTGCAGCTTTCCAGGTTAGCTTGACAGATGGCTGTCTAGACTCGGAGAGAAACAAAGGGTGGGATGGGAGAAGGAGCAACCAGGTGGGCTGATGCTGTATCCGTGTGTTCATATAGAATGGCTTCAAGGCTCAGTATCGGTGGCTTCTTTTTGTCATGGGAAAACAACTGAATGATACTGTATGCATTGCAGAGTAGGCCTGCAGGCTGTTTTGTGTTACTGTACCAAATGTAAAAAAAGCGAAAAGCATCTTTATTCAAAATGTCCAGTGGGTAATCTCAGCAGATTTAATAATTTTTTGGTCATTTAATTTGTGTTAGTTAAAGCTCAAAAGTAAGTTTGAATTACAAGGAAACTTTCTTTCAAATGTACACATTAGAGCATGTTTTTTTTTTGTTGTATCAAACAAACCTAGTGAATACCTGCTAAAGTATCTGACATATTCTCCTATTTAATGTCCCTAAAATTAACCACTTCAAAATTGAATGGCATTTGCATGCATTTAGCTGTGCATAATAATCAAATCATCCTAGTATTAGCCTGCACCAAGTGTAGAGACATTACGTGTTGTTCGAGCAGACATAATTGAGCCTCTCAGCCAGCTCTTTTAGAACACTGCACTGCATAACCACTGGTTGTCGGAAAACCTGATGAGTATCACATGAATAATTCTAATGTTAATTATAAGGTTGAAGAATATGATAGAAAATCCTTTCATGGTGGGAAATGAAGGAAGTTAAAGATGTCATTAAATGCACTCGCTGAGATTTTTATATTTATTTTCAATGGGGACACATGGTGGAGTGATGTGGCCATGCTATTTATTGACTGTTTTTCTCTATCGCTTTAACAAAATTTTTTCTCAAAGCATAGCTCATTTTCTCTAAACTCTAAAAACTCACAGACAAAACCCTAAACTCCACACATCTCTTGCAAAAGCAAACACTGCATTCAAAATAATGTTATGCCTTCTCAAAATGACATTTTGTTGTCAAATGACGAACACACACCATCAAATGCACGATGGAAAACACTGATCAGCGGAAAACAGTACTTTGAAAAGATTTATCAGTTATTTTTTGTGTTACACTACATACGTACAGTAGCCTGTTATAAACTGTTATGTTTTCATACTCAAATATAAAACACAGAAATACAAGAATATAACAGTTTTTTTATTCTGAAATACTCAGCACATCTCAGCAATGACAGTTGGATTTGTAAAGTGTTCTTCATGCAGAACAAACAATAGAAAAAATTAAATAAACCTTCTGCATATACTCATACACAAAGGCCACAATACCTTGTTGACATCACAGACAATGTTCTCCCTGGCCAAGCAGAGGGGAAAGTATCGCCTGACATGATGAATCCAGCCCCGATATACTTCAGATATATTTCAACACAGGAGAGCTCACCTTTGCCCCTATTATTGCTAAAGATATGATCGCTAATTCAAATGCAATAGGTGTTTGTCCATATGAGGAGTGTGATTGTGTGATTGGTGGTTTGAGTTTAGCATTCAGAATGGTAGTGTTTTCCATGTGAACACAAGAGATTTTATCAAGGAAGAGTGTGCCAAATGTAGAGAATTGTATTTAGTGTTTTGTGGTTTAGAGTGGCAAAATGAGTGATAAGCAAGAAATGTGTTTGTCATTGTGAATAATTGGTGTGTGAGAAAATACACCAGTTTCAGGTTTTGGTCGTTGTGTTTGAGGTTCCAATGTTAGTGTTAAAGCGATAGTAATCTATCTCCTCCCTCCACAAAGTAGAGGAGATGTTACGGTCAGATAGGGAACCCAAGCGCAGACACAGACAGAGACAGGTTAAAGTAAAATAAAGTATGATTTATTTTAGGAAGTAGGCAGAGAATGGTCGTAGGGCAAGCGGGGGGTCAGGCAGGGGGGCGTAGTCAGCAGGCAGGCAGGGGGTTTAGGCAGGAGGGGTTGTCGGCAGGCAGGCAGGGGGGTTAGGCAGGAGGGGTAGTCGGCAGGCAGGCAGGGGCTTAGGCAGGAAGAGTAGTCGTTAGGCAGGCAGGGGTCAGGCCGGTAGGGCAGGCAGGCAAGAGGGCAGGTAGGACAGGCAGGCAGGAGGGCACGTAGGGCAGGCAGGCAGGTAGGAGGAGGGCAGGTAGGGCAGGCAGGCAGGCAGGAGGGCAGGTAGCAGGAGTCCGGTAGGGGTAGGTAAGCTGAAGCTATGATCTGGCAGAGAAGTGAAGGCTGGAACGGGTCTTTATGCAGGGCTAACGATGAGGTAATAGTGAACAGCCGGACAAAACGCACACCTGAAGCCACTCCTGCCAATTAGAGGGAGAGAGAGAGAGGGAGAGAGGGAAAGAGAGAGAGAGAGGCACTGCCCACTACCTAGAGGTAGAGGGCGTGACAGTACCCCCCCCTCTACGAGCGCCACCTGGCGCAACTCTAGGTGGCGATCAGGTGGCGCAACTCACGATGGCGATCAGCCTGGCGCTTATACCTGGCCACAGAGCGGACCAGGGTAGTCCGAGCCTTCTTCCAGGTCTGGCGACAACGGCGAATAAAATGTTGGGCCGAGGGTACCCCGACCTCTTCCTCCTGGTCTGAGCAGCCTTGGAAAAGCGATCTACCACCGTCAGGATGGTGGTATTTCCCTCGGACGGTGGTAGTCCGGTGACGAAATCCATAGATATATGGGACCAGGGGCGACGGGGAACCGGCAGGGGCTGAAGGAGACCAGTGGGAGGCCGGTGCAGGTTCTTGTTCTGGGCGCAGACGGGGCAGGCCGAGACGAACTCCCAGGTATCCCCCCCCATCGTTGGCCACCAGAAGTGTTGCCATAGGAAGGCCAGGGTGCGGTTTACCCCCGGGTGGCAGGTCAGGCAATTGCTGTGGCCCCACTGTAGGACCTGGGAGCGAACAGCGTCAGGGACGAACAGGCGGTTCTCTGGGCCGTTGCCAGGATCAGCCTGGTCAAGCTGTGCACGGCGCAACAGAGACTGGATCTCCCAAGTAACCGCTGCCACAAGGCAAGTGGGAGGTAGGATAGGTTCCGGGTCTGAGCAGGTCTCGTCCCCCGTGAACTGACGGGAAAGCGCGTCAGGCTTGATGTTGCGGGACCCAGGACGGTAGGTAAGACTGAAATTGAAACGCCCGAAGAAGAGAGCCCATCTGGCTTGCCGGGAGTTCAACCGTTTGGCAGACTGAATATAGGACAGGTTCTTATGGTCCGTCCAAACAATGAAAGGGACGACCGCACCCTCCAGCCAATGACGCCACTCTTCCAGAGCCAGTTTAACTGCCAACAACTCCCGGTTTCCCACATCATAGTTCCTCTCTGCGGGGGAGAAACGGCGAGAGAAGAAAGCACATGGATGCATCTTGCTGTCCGCCTTGGGTCTCTGAGAGAGAACAGCTCCCGCACCTGTGTCCGAAGCGTCCACCTCCACAACGAACTGTAGGTCAGGGTCCGGCTGGATGAGGACAGGGGCGGAGCTGAAGCGTTCCTTGAGGTCCTTAAAGGCTCTCTCAGCCTCCTCAGTCCACCGAAAGGATACAGCGGTTGAGGTGAGGCCTGTGAGAGGGGCAGCGATGCGGCTATAGTCCCGGATAAAGCGCCTGTAAAAGTTGGCGAAGCCCAGGAACCGCTGCAACTGCTTCAGAGTGGTTGGGGCGGGCCAAAGAGTAACCGCGGTGACCTTGGTGGGGTCCATCTGAACCTTGCCCTGGGCAATAATGTAGCCCAGGAAGGAAACCGAGGGGACGTGGAACTCACATTTCTCCGCCTTGGTGAACAGGCGATTCTCCAGCAGCCGCTGAAGGACTTGGCGGACGTGTTGCTGGTGGGTGGCAAGGTCCTTAGAACATTTTTAAATGTCATCCAGGTAGACAAAAACAAAAATTCCAATCATGTCTCGAAGAACGTCATTTATGAGGTTTTGGAAAACCGCGGGGGCGTTGGTAAGGCCAAAGGGCATGACTAGGTACTCGAAATGGCCTAGGGGGGTGTTGAAAACCGTCTTCCATTCATCCCCTTCACGGATGCGGACCAGGTGGTAAGCGTTGCGTAGGTCCAGTTTGGTGAAGATGGTGGAGCCGTGAAGGGGGGCGAAGGCAGAGCTAATAAGAGGCAAAGGATACTTGTTTTTGACAGTGATGTTATTAAGGCCTCGATAATCAATACAGGGCCTCAAAGTGCCGTCCTTCTTCCCCACAAAGAAAAACCCAGCACCCACAGGAGAGGAAGAAGGACGAATAGCACCGGCGGATAATGAGTCCTGGATGTAGGTCTCCATGGCCTCACGCTCCGGCCGGGACAGATTGAACAGCCGGCTACTAGGAAGGGGTGCGTCGGGAAGGAGGTTGATGGCGCAATCATAAGGGCGGTGGGGGGGTAGTGACTGGGCATGGTGTTTGCTGAACACCGGAGCGAGGTTGTGGTACTGAACAGGCACAGAGGTTAGTTCAGGAGGCTCATGAAGCGGGAGTGTCTTGGTGGGGGCTGAGCTCCGAGCAGCACGAAGGCAATGGGTGAGACAGTGAGGGCTCCAAGAACTAGCCTGGCCCGTGGGCCAGTCAATCTGCGGATTGTGGGTCTTTAGCCAAGGATAGCCGAGTACCAAGGGTGTGAGGGGACATGCAATAATGTGGAAACTCAACTCCTACCGATGGTTGCCTGACAGGAAGAGGGTAAAAAGGGGGGTTTTAAACTCAATTTGGGCTAAGGAGGTGCCATTGAGTCCCTTAGCTTTGAGAGGTGTTTCTAAATGGACCAGTTCAATCCCCAGCTGCCGTGCCACATCAATGTCCATAAAACTCTCATCTGCCCCGGAGTCAATAAGGACAGAAAAGGGCTGGGATTGGCCATGCCACAGAAGATGAGCCTGAAGTTGGGGACGAGAGAGAGGGGAAGACATATAGGTCTGGCTCGAACGTACCTCGTCAATTACGGTCGAGCCTGCTCGTTTAGCGGGCGGAGAGGACAAGACGACAGAAAATGCCCCATACGCCCACAGTATAGGCAAGCCTTGGAAGTCACTCGGCGAGTACATTCTTCTGCTGTTAAGCGAGCCCTACCGAGTTGCATGAATGAATGAATGAATGGACTTTATTGTCATTGCTACAGTACAGGTACCAAACAACGAAATTTAGGAGGGGTGGCTCCCCTGGTGTTAGGAAAGGGAAAAAAATAACACTTTTAGAAAATAATCACAAGAAGGGAAGCAGCTGGTTTACATAAATAAAGGCTATGTACACAATCCACTGTACTATACTGTACAGATAGTCGACTAGGGTTGTCATATTGCACAAAGTATTTTTTTCACGTTATTTAAAGTGTCACAGTTTGCAGGCTTGAAATGTACATGTTTGTGCCTCAGCACTACACCTGATTTTTTCAGTCCAGCAGCTGCCATACAATCCGTCCAGACTGTCCAGGGCCCAGAACTTAGGTCTTTGCTGTGTTCAGGGCCTGGACGGCCCTGTGGTAGAAGCAGTTCTTCAGTCTGTTTGTCTTAGCGGCCAGGGTCCTGAACCTCCTTTTCGAGGGCAGCCTGGTAAAGTGTACGTGCCCAGGGTGGGTCGGGTCCCTGGAGATCTTTGAGGCCTTCCTGAGACAGCGTGTGTTGTACAGCTCTTCCAGAGAGGGGAGGGGGGCGCCGGTGATCTTCTGTGCTGTTCTCACTACTCTCTGTAGCGCATTTCTCTCCGCTGTTGTGCAGCTGGAGAACCAGTTGCAGATGCCGTAGGTGAGGATGCTCTCCACTGCGCCACGGTAGAAGGCCACCAGTATCTCCTGCTTGTTGTGTTCCTTCCTGAGGCATCTCAGGGTGTATAGCCGCTGTTGTGCCCTCTTGATGGTGCCTTTTGTGTTGTCCTTCCAGGTCAGGTCATCCCGCATGTGATGTCCCAGGAATCGGAGGGTTGAGACTCTCTCCACGCTCTCTCCGTCGATGAGCAGGGGCTGGATCTCGGACTTTTTCCTCCTGAAGTCTACGATGAATTCCTGGGTCTTTGACTTGTTCAGCAGCAGGTTGTTAACCTTGCACAGCTTGCTCAGTTGTTCTACCTCATCCCTGTGCGCCGCCTCGTCCCCCCCCGAGATACATCCCACCACGGTGGTGTCGTCTGCAAACTTTACGATGTAGTTGCTGGGGTGGACGGGGGTGAAGTCGTAGGTGTAGAGGTTGTAGAGGATGGGGCTTAGCACGCAGCCCTGGGGGGACCGAGTGCTGAGGCTGAGGGCTGTGGAGGTGTGGGGGCCCACCCGCACCCTCTGGGGGCGGTCGGTCAGGAAGTCCTTGATCCACGCACATATAGAGTGTGATAGACCCAGGTCTAGTAGTTTGGTCACTAGCCTGTCTGGAAGGATGGTGTTGAAGGCGGAGCTGAAGTCCACGAAGAGCAGTCTCGCGTAGCTGTTTCCCCTCTCCAGGTGGGATAGAGTGGCGTGGAGAGTCGTCGCGATGGCGTCCTCTGTGGACCTGTGGGCTCTGTAGGCGAACTGGTATGGATCCAGGTTGGGCGGGAGGCGTGTGAGTATGTGGGCCCGGACTAGTTTCTCGAAGCACTTCATGATGATTGGTGTGGGTGCCACCGGGCGGTAGTCGTTTAGGCAGCTCACCGTGCTTTTCTTCGGGACTGGGATGATAGTTGAGGTTTTCAGGCAGGGTGGGACGGTGGCCTGGGACAGGGACTGGTTAAAGATGTTGGTGAAAACCCCGGCCAGCTGGTCGGCGCAGTCTCTCAGCATCCGTCCCAGGACGCCATCCGGCCCCGAGGCTTTCCTGGGGTCCACCGCCTTCAGTACACGTCTCACTTCATGCTCTGTGAGGGTGAGGCTGCTGAGAGCTGGATAGAGTGGTGTTTGTGTTGCGGTTACCTCCGTTCGCCCCTCGTCGAACCAGGCGTAGAAGGTGTTCAGCTCGGCCATCTCCGTCCGTACTCGGGAGGATCCGGCATAGGACAGGAGAGAGGATCGGGGCGGGGCTGAGGAGGAGGAAGTGGGCACTACCTGTGTGTAGTTCAGACCGTAGTTCAGACCGTTCCCTACGGCGCTCCCGAAAATGGTTGTCAAGACGAATAGCCAAAGTGATGAGTTGTTCCAGACTCTCTGGTTCGTCCCGGGAAGCAAGTTCGTCCTTAAGTCTCTCACTAAGCGCTTGTGAAAAGGAACTCTGGAGAGCCTCGTCATTCCACCCGCTCTCCGCCGCGAGGGTACGGAATTCGATGGCTAGTTCAGCCACACTACGGGTCCCCTGACGGAGGGAGTGAAGACGTCTGGCGGCGTCCCGACCAGCGACAGGATGGTCAAAGACCCTGCGCATCTCCCCAACGAAGTCTTGGTAAGAATCGCAAGTTACTGTCTGTCTCTCCCAGACCGCCGCAGCCCAGTCGAGAGCGGGACCCTTCAATAGTCCAATGAGGTACGCAATACGAGTGCGGTCCGAGCTAAAAGCCTGGGGTCGTAGCTCGAACAGTAAGGAGCACTGTAGTAAAAACGGACGACAAGAACCGAGGTCGCCACCATAGTGCTCGGGGAGTGGAGTCGTGGGTGGAGAGTGGGACGGTGCGTGAACCTGCATAGGAGGACCAGGGGAAGGAGCAGGGGGGCTGTGAGTGGTGTCGGATCCGATGACCGTGGAAGTGAGTCTCTTAAAGTCTTTGCTCATCTCCACAAACGCCTCCTCTAGCCGTTCCAGGCGTTTAGTACGGGTAGAGGATTGCCCTCCCAGGGCCATAAGGGCATCAGAGTGTTGCCCCAGCAGTCTGCCCTGTTCTGTGAGGGCTCGTAGGACCGATGCTGTGTCTGCTGGGTTCAGTTCCATGGCCAGATCGTACTGTTACGGTCAGATAGGGAACCCAAGCGCAGACACAGACAGAGACAGGTTAAAGTAAAATAAAGTATGATTTATTTTAGGAAGTAGGCAGAGAATGGTCGTAGGGCAAGTGGGGGGTCAGACAGGGGGGCGTAGTCAGCAGGCAGGCAGGGGGTTTAGGCAGGAGGGGTTGTCGAAAGGCAGGCAGGGGGGTTAGGCAGGAGGGGTAGTCGGCAGGCAGGCAGGGGCTTAGGCAGGAAGAGTAGTCGTTAGGCAGGCAGGGGTCAGGCCGGTAGGGCAGGCAGGCAAGAGGGCAGGTAGGACAGGCAGGCAGGAGGGCAGGTAGGGCAGGTAGGAGGAGGGCAGGCAGGCAAGAGGGCAGGTAGGGCAGGCAGGCAGGAGGGCAGGTAGCAGGAGTCCGGTAGGGGTAGGTAAGCTGAAGCTACGATCTGGCAGAGAAGTGAAGGCTGGAACGGGTCTTTATGCAGGGCTAACGATGAGGTAATAGCCGGACAAAACGCACACCTGAAGCCACTCCTGCCAATTAGAGGGAGAGAGAGAGAGAGAGAGAGGGAGAGAGGGAAAGAGAGAGAGAGAGAGGCACTGCCCACTACCTAGAGGTAGAGGGCGTGACAGGAGAACCAAAACATAAATGGTCGAAAGTTGAGGTTGTGTTCTTTATTTGACAAAGTGATTCTATGGATATTGAATGTTCACTAGAGGATCTGGACAGCCATTATCTTCATGCAACGCCCTTCAGTAAACGTTTGTGTACTATGTCCAGTAGTAGCTGTTTCTACTGTAAAATATTGCCTATTGAATTATAACACAAACGCTATAAGCATCTGAGGTTGAGGATCAACAACTTTCAGACATAAGAAATAAATACATTTAAAGGTTATCTGCAATTTAAGTATCCTGGAGTTTCAATTTCCCCTTTATTGCTTCCTGAAGTGCAATGAATTGCATTATCCATAATGTCATCCATGATGCTAAGAATTTCATCTTGTGATATTGTTTTTCATGGTAATACTTAGCAGTTAATTTGCTGAATGAACGTTATTGATTTGCTTATTAGATAGATCTACCTTCTGTTAACTGTCAAACATAACTGTATGAAGGGATTTTGATAAGGAGTCACAGCTATTAACTATTCCCCAGATAATATGGCAAGTTCATTACTGGAGTGTGATGACCTGCTGACAGTGATCAGGAGGGTACTGTATTTCAACGGCCGTGTGTCGTTCAGTTGTATAGAAAGAGGCACTATTAAAATTGTGGCACGTATATGCTACAGTATATTATGATTGCGATTATTATGATGAGCCCATCGTTCTTTCACAAAAGGTCCCTTATTATGAAAAACTCACCTTTTCAATAGTTCTACATGTGGGTCTCTGATGACCCTAGTAACACAGAAACTGAAATAAAGCAATTTTGGTCAGTTTTCTGTGAGCTCCATATTTCAGAAAACATACGGTTCACCAAGCCATTCAGAATGGCAGCCTCTGCAGAATGGGGACTCATCGGGCACTGTGTTGAACATTTCCCCCGCCGTGCATTCGTACTATCAAAGGGAAACTGATAATGTGTATCTGCATGTCACTTTCAAATGCAAGGTCTGGTCGTTACGATTCAAATGGTTTTGGGTTCCTTGTTTTGTGGGGAACACTGTCACATGTTATTCCCCCGAGAACCGTGTGTTTTTTCAAATTGGTTGTCAATATTATTTCCACGTTTTCAACATAATTATGTTGCATTAACATAGCTTTTTGATTACCAATGCACAACGTCATCAACATGCTATAGTGTTACTATGAATTTAAAGGACTTCAATACAACATCTCCTGACTTACAGGTGCTGTATGTGTTTAAACACCAGAATTACCTGGATCTCACCTCTATGTGCTTAAATGCCAGATTTGGTCATTTTCTAGCCCTTTAACGCCTGATGCTGCATGTCTTTAAACACAACAAAGTACTGTCTTGAAAAGGATATCTTAATAAACACTTTTAGCATCTATAGCATTAGGTGTACAGACATTGTGCATTTTCTCTGATTTTTGGGGGGAAGTCACAACTCACACAGACATTCTGCTTCTTTGAAAGTTTTTTTTTAAATATCATGGCCTTTTAGAGCTTCAGTAGATATCAGTAGTGTATTCAGTAGATAGTATTTTTTTTTATTACATGTTTTCATTAAAAAAGCCATAGAGACATGAATACATTTTCCTGCTTAGTTTTCATGGAAGGAATCCTGGGTCTGGGTATCTAAGGGTTAAACTGATCTTGGGTCTAGGTATCTAAGGGTTAAACTGATCCTGGGTCTGGGTATCTAAGGGTTAAACTGATCCTGTGTCTGGGTATCTAAGGGTTAAACTGATCCTGGGTCTGGGTATCTAAGGGTTAAACTGATACTGTGTCTGGGTATCTAAGGGTTAAACTGACCCTGGGTCTGGGTATCTAAGGGTTAAACTGATAGCTAGCATCGAGGAAATGGTAGCAAACTAACACACTTCACTAGCTACTCTACAAGCCATAGCCACCAGTGCAAAACTACATTTGTAATAAAGGTACTTGTTACAGCCTATGTCCTCCCGCATTTTGAGGGTACTATAATTACATGGCGTATTACAGTTTTTCTCTACCGTTTAGCACGTTCTATAGTTTTTCTCTATTGCTTTAACACATTTTCTCAAAGCATAGCTCATTTTCTCTTAACTCTTAACACAAATCCAAAAACTCACACACAAAACCCTAAACTCCACAAATATCTTGCAAAAGCAGACACTGCATTCAAAATAATGTTAAGTCTTCTCAACATTAAATGTCGTTGTCAAATGACACACACACACACACACCATCAAATGAATAGACACTTGAATAGAACCAACTGAACACTGATGTGCACAATGGAAAACGCTATGATCAGAGGAAAACAGTACAATGATAAGATTATCAGTAGGCCTTTTGCCTGTTTAGTGTAATGTACAGTAGCCTGTTATAAACTGTTATGTTTTCATACTCAAATATAAAACACACAAATACAACAATAGCATTTGTTTTTATTCTGAAATACTCAGTTGGATTTGTAAAATGTTCTTCATACAGAACAAACAATAGAAAAAAATAAAATAAGCCTTCTGCATATACTGTACATATATACATATACTAAAAGAAAAACTAGGCTACATCCTGCCTTTTGTTTCTGTGGCCACAGGACCTCATCAACATCACAGGCAATGTTCTCCCTGGCCAAGCATCGGGGAAAGTATCGCCTGGCATGACAAATCCAACCCTGATATGGTTTAGCAGCTATCACCATGCATCCGCCATTGCTTGTAGAAGGGGTATGATGCGCTCATGGGGCCTGCGTTCATATACCTTCCAACGCCAAGCTGAAAAAAGCTCAAACTCAAAAGGGTTGAAAAATGGAGAATATGGTGGCAGAAGAGGAAGAACAGAAAAACGTGGGCGGTCGATGAACCAGTTGCAGACCAGAGCAGCCCGGTGGAAACGTACGTTATCCCAGATGACAACGGACCTGGGCTGCTCTGGGCCATCCATCTGCTCAGGGTGAGGATATCGTGTCGTGTGTAAAGAAAAGTGATGAGATGGGCACTATTGTAGGGGCCAAGGGTTGAATGGTGATGGAGGACGACTTGGTGATTTATAGCTGCGCACATGGTGATGTTCCTCGGCTCGCTGGCCAGGAACCTCAACAATATCATGCTGGCTGATGACGTTCCTTTCCCCGTTGCCGTCCTTTTTGCGAGGTTGAACCGCACTTCATCAATGTGGTCAACCAAAGTGGCCCAAATCTCATCAGAGGCGATGGCTCTCCTAGGTCATAGTCTTGGTTGTCCTCTTGTTCGTCCGCCACCTCCTCCTCTGACTCACACCTCTCGCTCTACCTCTCTCTGCTAAGTTGGCATCCATTGTTCTCCAACACAGTTCACCTTTTATTGCTAAAGCTATGATTGCTAATTCAAAAGTTTGAGTTTAGCATTCTGAATGGTAGTGTTTTCCATGTGAACACAAGAGATTTTATCAAGGAAGATTGTGCCAAATTTAGAGAATTGTATTTAGTGTGGTGTTAACTGTTGATTTAGAACTGCAAAATGTGTGAAAATCAGGAAATGTTGTACATTTGTGATAAATGTATAATGTAGCATTATGTAGAAAATGATAAATGTCTACTGTAGCATTTTCAGTGTCCATTTACCATTTTTATCAAAGCCCAGGGAGAAATAATAATAATTCAAATAACTCCAGTGAGTGCATTAACAGCCGTGTGCGCATGCCATGCATTAATGCTTACTAAAGCTCCATTTATTAATAATAATTTACACAGCATCAACAGGCTATCCCATCATGAATCACAAAATAATATTGTTTTATTCATAATAATGATTGTACCAAAAATGATTTGCTTTAATTGTTGTATCAAGGTGGGGTCATAAGAAAAGTCAAGACACTGAAAGGCCTATGTTATTTATACCAAATTCAGCATTTCATGACCTTGTAAGCTGCTATGAAATATACTGCATATATGTCTTCCCTCAAAATCAAACACTCCATTAGATGCAGGCCTGTATTTGTTGTAATAAAAACGTAAAAATATACACTGTAGAAGGCAAGCATTCTACAGTGTGTCATAACAATATGATAAGAATATACAGTATACAGTATATATACTGTATGTCTTAATAGCAGAGAAACAATATTCATTGAGCAATGAACACAAAGACAATTGCTAGTTTGTGGCATGATCTTGTCTGAACATTCCTGTCATGATGAACACATGATTACATCAGAACGGTCATAACATATCCAACCAACAGAGCGACATGTCTGCAATGATCAAGTGAAACTCACACATTCGTCTCAGCATTGATTAACTCTGCGTTCCTCTGACACAGAGTCCCTCCGATCTGTCCCTTTGATAAGGTTCACCGCCGAGAGGGTGAATGTTCAACTAAACAGGCAACAATGTGATCCGACATCTCCGAGGCTAATGTCAGGAGAAAGCGAGGAAATGAGGATCTGACCTGCGAGGCCGCGATGCATATTGCTTTGACCCCCCCCCCCTCCCGTTTGGCCCCTCAATTGTTTTTCAATTAATCGTGGGCCACTTGTGACAAATGACACTGACAGATGGCAAGGTCTTTGTCTGGGTTCAAAGAGGTTTGCAGCAGATAGTGCTTACTTGGAAGAAAAGTGAAATTTTGGCCAAACGATGCTTCGCCTGAGCACTGGTGTAGAAGCAGATTTAAGTGCTGATCTATTCAAAGGGCAGGAAGCCAGTAAATAAGCAAATTGTGCAAGTCTCTGTGGGGGAAATGTTAAATAAGAGCGTTATGCTACAATGTCTGCCGTTGCCATACGGGACAGACTGTGCAGTACCAACAAATCACCATCAGCAAATCAGTTACGTTGTTCATGTGGTACAGCAGAAGTAGAACTCAATAAGGGTCGTTGTCTGCACATACAGTACTCCGTTATGACGTGTCACAGCTTGACCTTGAATGAAAAGTCTGAGACTCTAATAGTGTGTGTGTGTGTGTGTGTGTGTGTGTGTGTGTGTGTGTGTGTGTGTGTGTGTGTGTCAGTAAGCTTAGACAAATGTATTTGTTGTAAGTCGCTTTGGATAAAGGTGTCTGCTAAATACAAAAAAATGTAAATGTAAATTTAAGCTAAGCTTGTTTCAACAAGCTTATTTTTGCGATTGCAACAGTAGTGGATAAGGTAGAAATTGCCTTCAAACTGATCATAATGATCAGAGGAGTCTGAGTTGCTACAGTAGATTTCTACCCGTCTGATCAAGAGACATTTACATTCACGGCATAGCAGATTCCTTTATCCAAAGCGACTTACAACAAATACATTTCTCTAAGTAAGTGAATCATCTATCAGTCATAGCAAGAAAAGGGTAATCTATGCTGGGGCCAGGGGCCATTGGTAGTCATAATGATAGAAGAAGGAAGAACATATTATTATTATTATTATTATTATTATTTACATTAGAGACTGTACAGGGAGGGTAGAGGGGATGAAGAGGTCTTAGGAGGGACAGTTAAGGTGTAGCCTGAAGAGATGGGTATTCAGTCTACGGCGGACGATAGGTAGTGACTCTGGTCCTGACAGCAGTGGGCAGCTCGTTCCACCAGTGGGGCGCCAGGACAGTGAAAGGTTGTGACGGGATAGCGCGACTGTTGCCTCCACGTAGAGGCGGCAGTGCCAGTCAGCCAGGCAGGTGTTTGGGAGCTGACCATTACTTGCTTGCTTGCAGGTAGGGAGGGGCTGTTCCCTTTGCCGCCCCGGTAGGCGAGAACCAGGGTTTTGAATCTGATGCTCGCTGCTTCCCGAGAGCCATAAAGAGAGAGGCTTCTCTCTCCAGGGATGTACAATTATCAATGTTGGAGGTTAGGGGCCGATCCATCATCATAAACCTAACTCACTGTTGTGTTGTAAATAACCCCCGCTCCATCCCAGCGGAGAGACTCGGAGTTGGCCAGATCCCTCTCCTTTATGGGCGACTAAAGCACTAGCAGATGTGCTGTTAAGTAGCTTTCAACGATTACAAGACGGGCCCTTACTTTTCCCTGATACTGAGCTATTGATTTTGCATTAGATAAACATGAATCTTGTAAATAAGAGGTGAGCGTGGATTCATTGACCCTCTCCCCCATTGTGTTGTGTAGCGAGAGGAGCCGACGAGACACAATGAGTGGAGCGTCATTTGAAGTGTAATTATCTTTCCCACTCGAGTGCAGTGAGGGGACAAATGGGACAGCCAGTGGAAACATAGATTCTCTGTGTGGACTACAAAGGTCAAACCCCCAGCTAAAAGCCTATATAGAGAGAAAATGAGTGAATTATGAATATAAAGTAATAGAATTTAGGGAAATCTCAAAGTCTGACTCTGTGATGGGAACATTGATTAATGCTCTCTGCATTGTTCTTGAGCATATTTGATTTGATCATCTGTAATGTTGTTACCTTTGAAGTAATAACTATTGGAATATATCTCAAATGCTTTTGTAGAGTTAGATGTGTCATGCGTCTCTGAACACCTGTCTTTGAATGAGGTTCTTGACTTTCGATGTATTAAATTGCAGCTAGTCAGTATCAGTTATAGCACAACTCTAAACAAAGTCAAATGTATTCAAATAGCACTTTCACAAAATGTCTCACTGTGAATAAGTTAAGTAGTATGTTATAACTGCTCCAGTAGTAATTGATTCACTTTTCAATAATTATATTTTATATTGATATAAAACAGTGCCTTTGGTGCTTTTTATGGTGCCTTTTCCTTGAGGTTTTAATGACACCAATAATGTAGCGAATGCTGTCGCAACAGGAATCCGTTTTTTTTCAGTAGAAAAAAACCTGATCCATCCATCCATCTGTTCAACCCTTTCCTTTCTTCTGAGGAATTTATGGAAAAGCTCCTAACAAGTTAGATTTATGTTTATGTATTTGTAAAGAGACAGGTAATCACAGTGGAAGTCTAGAAGCGCAAAACAGAAGTACATAAAAACAATGGAGAAAGGATTGGATCAGCTCAGCCGAAACACATTTGTCCTGTAAAGCACCTATGGCAGCAGAAGAGCCCCCCATGGAAGACAGTATATCTGGGAAATAGGATCCTTTGACCGTTTATTAATCAATAAACACATTGGGATGCATCAAACCATTACATGTTAGGGGCCTGTTTTACAGTAATGTCACTAATTAATTTTCCTGTGGACTTAGATGTTCTGTAGGCTGAAGGACTACATATCATACCTGTCTGTCTCAGGCTGATGTGATAAACACTGATATGATCAGCACCATACAGGGTAGACCATGCAACTCATGCGTGGCTCTGACAATGTTTAAAAGGGGACAGTCCCAACCCATATAGGCACCATTTGAAGCATTATTCACTGATTTAAAGTACTATAAATGACTAGTCATTATGAAAATGGTGTACATCCACAGAGTCATACACATTTGAAAATGGTGTACTTTCACATTATGTGACGTTAGAATTCTACGGTTCTATCTAAATTTTTGTCAAAATTTAGTTTTTTTAACTACCCTAAACGGAGATAGAACCGTATAATTCTAAGCTCACGATTAGACATAAACATTTGAAAATGGTGTACTTTCACATTAGACATAAACATTTGAAAAGTGTGTACATTCACATTAGCAGATACAGGCTACAGTACAGTATTCACATTAGCAGATATAGGGCTACAGTGTGCACATTAGCAGATATAGGGCTACAGTATGCACATACAGAACACATTAGATCTCCGCTCTTAGCCGCTGACATTAGAAGCTCTGTGTCTTGAACCTGCTGGCCAAGGTGGGATGAGATGGGAGGTGAAAGCCTTCCAGTTTTATTTAACTCTGCTCTTCTGATTCACTATGAAGCCTGGGCTGTGTGCAGGAGATAACCAAGAGCAAAGGTTGACATCAATAGGAGCCATATGATGAACTGGCTGGTGCCTGGTTGTTTGGTGTGTTTCTTTGTGTGTGTGTGTGTGTGTGTGTGTGTGTGTGTGTGTGTGTGTGTGTGTTTGTGTGTGTGTGTTTGTGTGTGTGTATGTGTGTATGTGTGTGTGTCTGTATGTGTGTGTGTCTGTGTGTATGTGTTTGTGTGTGTGTATGTGTGTGTGTCTGTGTGTGTGTGCGTGTGTTTGTGTTAGTGTGTCTGTGTGTCTGTGTGTATATGAATTTGTGTGTGTGTCTGTGTGTGTCTGGCTGTGCGTGCGTTTGTGTTTAGTGTGTCTGTGTGTCTGTGTGTATATGAATTTGTGTGTCGGGGTGGGTCTGTGTGCAAGGGGGGGGGGGGTGTATCACTTTTCCTGAGAAAGAAAGTGATTGACAATAACAAACCAACGGAGAGAGAGGTAGACGAAAGTGGGGACAAAAAGGCCTGTCTATCAGTGGGCGATTAGTTTAACCTGGTACACTAATAATCCCCATGTCATAGTTTTCTCTGAGGATGGGCTATTTGATTATTGGATTCATTGTGGCATCAGTTAATTATGTGCGCATTTCCAGACTAATTTGTATTTCCATCCCGTTTAGCATTTCAAAGCTTGAAGTCATTTTCAACACCTTATTAGACATCTCTGATTGCAAGCACGATCTCTTACGCCCTGACGACATCAATCAAGAGGCATTTAAGAGAATGTGGAAACTTAAGAAACGATGATGGGTGATGAGACGTGGCAGGAATAGGATGACAGGAAGTTGAGGTGAGGTTGATATCCTCCAGCAGAGGACCATGCACGTGTGTGTCATGATAATACATGTTAGGATCATACTGTACATGCAATGATGAGTATAAAACTAGTACATTGATATTTCCCCATTACTTTTATCAAGTAGTACTACTGACTGAAAAATATGTTAGTTCAGTCATGTGAACTTCAAACCAAAATGTCCTAACAACAGTAACAATTTGGAGCAAGGTAATTTATAGATATTGTATGCTGCAAAAACACATCTTGACTCTCTTCGAATGACAGTATTCATGAAGTAGAATAGACTGCAGATAAGGTCAATAAGTCGTTATAGGTCTTTGGTAACAACATTATTGGTCCTTGTAAATGTTTTGTATATCAAAATTGAATGTCACCATTCCTTTTTTGACTCTTTAATCTTTAAGAACTACAGTATGCGATGACAAAATGTGGAGGCCGCTTTCTGTGTTATCAGGTCGTAGACCGCTCCCAGGACGCTGTTTCATCCTAAGACTTTGTTTGAATAGGTTTGCTGTTTACATGGAACAACTTTGGCTTACGGCTATAGCTGCTTAAGATATTCTGGGGCTGTTTCGTCCTTCAAAGAGCATTAGCCCGTTGGAATTGAACTGAGCAAATATAGGGACAGGTAAATGCACACAGTGCATGGTGACATCACTTTAGACCACGCGTGAGAACGTTGTTCTGACAACTTAATTCAAGCTGCATTTACCTGCCAAACTTCACTACACGTCAACGTTGTGATCAGTATTATGCCTTTTGAAATGTGTTTTTGATGCTTTCTTGCTGTTGTCGATAATAGCCTGTAAAAGCTGTACGTTCTGGGCCCTGGACAGTCTGGACGGATTGTATGGCAGCTGCTGGACTGAAAAAAATCAGGTGTAGTGCTGAGGCACAAACATGTACATTTCAAGCCTGCAAACTGTGACACTTTAAATAACGTGAAAAAAATACTATTGTGCAATATGACAACCCTAGTCGACTATCTGTACAGTATAGTACAGTGGATTGTGTACATAGCCTTCATTTATGTAAACCAGCTCCTTCCCTTGTGATTTTTTTCTAAAAGTTTTTTTTTTTTTTCCCTTTCCTAACACCAGGGGAGCCACCCCTCCTAAATTTCGTTGTTTGGTACCTGTACTGTAGCAATGACAATAAAGTCCATTCATTCATTCATTCATTCATTCATTCATTCATTCATTCATAAAAAGATCTAGGTCAGGGATCTACATGTTGCTGTGGGTAAAGGTTTTGGCACATAGAGCGTTCAAGGCAAAACACAGGCAGAACTGCATGTGAAAATATGGCCTTAGGGTGGTTCATCATTTGTGGGACACAATATTGCATCATGAAGACCATTTTTGTCCAAGAGATCATCCATCTGTGTTTTTGCATCACTGACCATCACTGACAACCAAGCCCAAGGAATGAACACAAGGGAAAGGCATATCCTACCTGCATCATGCTAACCAGTAAGATGTAAAAACGATATGTAAAGAACCAACGTATGTCAGCTTGGATCAGTGTGAGGGCTTTGTGGAGTGAAGGGACAGAAGCAATAGGAGCTCTGTAGCAACCAGTACAAACCAGGGAGGTGTTGGTCCATTGACCATAATGATTCTCTACTCTGCTCACAGATATGGAAGCAAAATGCAGGTTGTATATAATTTTCATAGTTTATTAGATGATGCTAGCCCGTATGTCAGTGTGTTTCTGACAAAGGCAGAAACCTTGATTTATCCAAAAAGTATATAGAACTAAACATGGACTTGTTGGTCATTGCTGCGTCCATATAATACAGTATGGTGTAGCCCGGTGGATGGTGGATACCATACTATACACATGTGTTACTGTTCATGCAAGAATAAGCATTTCAATTCTAAATATGGAAGTTTTGTATAGAGCACTTCAGCTTCAGGGCTTCAATCAAACTGTGAAGCAAACTAATTCAGTCTAGTCGAAATACTATAGTGTATCTATAATAATATATAATAATATAATATATTAAGAATTATAATTATATAATAATAATATATTATATAATATCTTTCGTCCAATTAGGAATGGATGTTTTTCACAGAGAGTTGTTCAATGAATGCAGTGGGTAGCAATACTTTGATAAACCTGATGGTGAAAGACAACAGTTCTACCCTGTCAGTACAATAGAGCATTCAGGTTTTTGCAAGTCTGTTTTCATCTTTCTTTTCAATCAACGTTTGTTTTTACCTTTTCCCTGGATAGATTGCTGTAGATGAAAGAAACACTTCTAATAAAAATCTCATAACATTCTTCTCAAAGGGAGTTATTGAATTGTGATGTTCCCCCTATGAGCACCATTTATTTAACTTAGCAGAAAATCAAAAGCTATTTGACAATCCGAGGAATCAAAACACTGATACCATACTCTCTTATCTGTTCTTGAAACTTTCCAAAAGTCACTTATTCCTTTCTTCCCTCTTCCTATTTTCCATCATAAAAGCCTTCAAGGCCCGCTTTTGTAAACTGACTTTTCACAATTCCGTTCACTTTTTTTTGCTTGTACATCTTCTTTCGCAGGATCTGAGTGTGGCTATTAACCACCAGAAATTACTGACTTGTATTCTCGCCGTAGGTGTTTGAAGTGATTTCTCCCTCTGCCCGCTGATAAGGTGTAGGAAGCCTATCTGATGCTGCTGAGGGAGCATGATTAAATCTCACTTTTTCCGGTTCGGTCTGGTTTATCGCTGCAAGGCAAAAACTTCTCACCACTCAACAAATGTACAAAAACACACATTTAGGTACAATGCATTGGTCCGATATCAACGGTTGTGTTTGAGAGAGTGGGAGGTGATTGTCCTTTGTGGCCATGGAGTTAGTGTAGTAAGACAAGGACCTCCCGGTCAAGGTTAATGTTGGTTGGCTAACCCCCAGCCACACAAACATCTCTGTGATTGATGCATGCTCAGTCATTCTCCCCGAAGGATTAACACTCGAGTAATAGCAGTGTTTGAATTCTGTGACCTCCCTTATCACCTTCCGACTCACTCGGAGCATAGATTAGTTTTCTCTCCAAATTTCAGCGGGGGGTTCCCTTGGTTATGTCTGTATCCGGGGGGGAATGAACATTGTTCAATAAGATAGAATGTTCCAGATTAGTTTATACATCAAAACATCTGTATCAGAAGAGTAACCATTGTTCAACCGGATGGAATAATCTTAATGTAAATGATGAACAAGAGCCCTAGGCTGTGAACAAGCTGTGTGTGTGTGTGCGTGTGTGTGTGTGTGTGTGTGTGTGTGTGTGTGTGTGTGTGTGTGTGTGTATGTGTGTGTGTGTGTGTGTGTGTGTGTGTGCCTGCGTGCGTGCGTGTGTGTGTGTTAACACCGTATGCAAGTTTATCAAATACCACCTGGTCAAGCCAAACAGCTAGACTGCCGCAGGCATACAAGGAAGTCGTTTATATGTGTCTCAGGTGATTTCCCATGTCTTAAAAGAGTGTAATGACTAATGAGTCCTACTCCACTGAGGATTTGATGAATGTTGTAGTGTAGAATGCAAGGACACCAGATTCAGAAGCATGCCTGACTTTAGTGTTAATGCGACACTATGTGGAAAATATGTGGAAAATACCATATAACCACAGGGCAATGAATGAATGGCCGTTTGACCTTCAATTATATCTTTTCGCCCTCGTACTGTACTATTTCGTAAGAAAGAAAGAAAGAAAAAGCGAAGAAGCTGAGATGTAATTCTAAATTCCATAAGATGTGAAAGGGCTTTGTGCAGTTCGCTCACCCGTATAGGATGTGTAGCACAGTATATCAAAGGATCATTGCTCTCCTTTCCCATCTCCTCTCCTCTTTTCCTCTTCTGTGTCTCAGGACCTGAGCGGTGGCCCTGGCTAATAATTGCTGACACGCCAAAGCCAACATTGCCCGGCGAGCCTTTAATAGTTTTCATTTTTCTTCTTTACAGGATGGCCTCTGAGGTGCCATCATGAATGATCAGCACATGGCCCGCCACCGCGGCTCCCTGCGGAGTGGCCCCTCTCTCCTGTCTGACCCCAACCCTGCCCAGACGCCTCTCCAGCCATTACTCCCCTCAGTGTCTTCCTCCTCACCTCCCTCCATCTCCACCCAGTCCCTACCACACAGACAATTTATATAAAATACTTTCTCCCCAAGCTTTCATCACCAGCCCAGGTATCAGACCCATTTCCTAACATAAATTCTCCCCTTTGCCGAAGCCGCCCGCCACATCAATTCGGTACTTTATAAACTATTTCAGGAATCCGATTTATCAGGCCCTGACAGAACTTTTCGTGCTGAAATAAACAGCGCTGGTTGCAAGCGGGCCTAGCTCACTCAGCACAGCCTATTTATCATTATTTAATTCAGAGGCCTAAAAAATTCTCCCGAAATTATTAATAGTAAGATGAATCGTTGGGAAAACTCCAGAATCTGTGGCCAACGAGGCTGAAATAATCCATTTGGGTGAAAATGTCTGCATGGAATAGTATCCCCTGATGTCTGGCCTCAGCGTCATTAGTAGACCCATATGCATGGGTGGTAAAGTACTGGAGCATGAAGTCCCCGAAGAGTAAGATAGTTCCCCAGCCGTTCTCTCCGCGAGCCAGCACCTAAGCAGGGAGGCGAACCACAGCACAGAGAGCCCCCACCAGTGTAACTTTAAAACACCTAAGCCTGTTTTAAGCATCAAGCATGTGAAGAAGTACTCCAGTCATAGACTGATGACAATTAGCTGCCTGGTTAATGCTATCCTCATGTTATCTCTGCTTGTCTGGGTAAGAGTAATGGATTCTAGTCTATTTTTACACACTGTACAGTGTACACTAAGGAGGCATTAAGACAAAATATGATCATAATACAGTATAAGAGTGCCACGGTGGAGTTGGATAGAGTAAGACTATCACTATGAATCAAACCAAGTAGTGGTACAGTCAAGGAGTCAGTTTGCATGACAATTCTTGCACCTTGGTTGTCAATATTGTTTGTGTCATTTTCCTTTCCTCTAACCCGTCCACAGGCACTCAACATGTCCCCTCCGTTACCCCTCAGACCTCCGTCGGCTTCCTCAACTTTGTCAGTCCCTCGGAGCTGCTGGGGCTCCTGGCTTGGAATTCTCATATGCTGGAGCTCACTCTGCCAAAACAGGGGACAGCTAGGAGACAAATGCCAATCTGATTAGAGTTTCAGTCCTGACACTATCTATTTTAATGTCAGTGGGTGTTTGTGTTCATCTCAGTAGGCTTTCACATGGGCCCCACATAACTGGTGTCAATAATTCTCTCTTTTGACTTGGCTGGAAGAAAATCATCAAACATTCTATGTAAAGAATAATTCGGTTTGAATTTGAATACGTTTGAATCTTTACCTCAGCTGCGCAATATTATCAGATAACAATGAAAGTCCTTTTGTTGGGTGTTGCCATTTTTCCCCAGGTATGATTTGTGTTTATTAGCTACAAGTGGCTAGCTTTCTGTTGGTTCCCTTGTCTGAGGGAGAACGTCTGTTAGTCCTGACTTAACTTAATGAGACAGGCAATGATGCAGGACAGTTCTCTCCTAATGAGAGGTCACACAGCCCATCTACCCATATACCAGGGGAGGAGGATATATCCCCAAGATTGAGCACCATGCTTATCATTCCCTAATTTCCAATTCACTGAGGGATTTAAACTGGAAGTAGCCATTTTTCCTGAGCACGGACCAGATTTCTTTTATTTCCGCACAGGGGTAAATGGGAAGAATCTTCCAGCTCATTAAGCAAGCAGTCAGTGTCATAAAAGTTTGGTTGGAAGCGTCCGGAAGCTTTCTGTGCTGTGTGTGTCGGTGCCAGTTGATCTGCTAGGCTAATAGAAATCAGCCTTTTCCTCAGCAGTAATGGATGGGACTTACCCCCCTGTCCATTCAGATTTGTTGGAATTCAGCAACACTGACCATGTCCTGTTACCTTCCTTGTCAGGTAATCAGTGTACACATAGTATGAGGAGGATAGCGTGAGCTACCACAGGCCTGAGATGTCTCCTCTAGACAGAGAGGGTCGGTCTCAGAGGCCTGACTTGGGACCTGTCTGTTTTAGAGGTAAGGTAACTGACAAGGTGATCGAGGCCTTGCTTTGAATGACCAATACGGAGTTCTGTTCTGCATTTCCTGTGTTTCGAAAATGTCTGAGAAATGCATCATGATCATGATGTATTCTGTTGTGTTTTCAGTGTTATGCAGCATACTATAAACATCTTCTTCTCATAAGCTGCTTTGCTGATGTACATGATCTATGGACACTATCTATGGATCTATGGTCTTGCCATGTCCATTTCTCAGATTATTCGATTTGATAAAACAACATCATACAGAATTAGGGTTGTGGCCTCTCCAAATTTGCATTTTCAATTGCATGGTTTTACACAACCTTGTTGCCAGATGGCATGACAGGGTTTGGCCTTACACTCCTTCTCCATCGTGCCAATTGCGAACTCCTATGCATTACCATGGCAAAGTTATTTGCTTTACATCGCGAAGAACGGCGGATGCAGGAGAACAAGAATAATAGGCAAGAGCAACATTTACAATAGAGTTCTGAGCAGCTTCAAAGAGTGATGCTTGACAGGCTTAGTCAACAGCTGTGCAGAGGGAAAGACATAGAAGTGGAGGATGACAAAAACCGAGTCAAAGGGGAGATGGCTATATAGTGAAATCACTGATCCCAAATCACGGTTGTTTAAAATCGAGCCAATGGTTAGACTGCTGAGCACAATGGAGTAAGTGGAGATAAAGAAATAGGTCATAGCACAGATATTGTCTTCATTTTTTGACCAGGTTTGAATAAGTTGTTGATTGCCTGACTCAGGTCGTGATTGAGAGAGATCTTAATCACGAAACCGATTCACTCACAAGGCACTCTGGTGAGGACACTTCCAGTCATCACTTAGTTTAATTAATGAAGTACCATTACCATGTTATTACTGAGTAAAGATGATAAAGGTGCGCGGTTAAGCTATTTAGGCCTGCACCGAATTTAATGTCAGAGTTATAAAGTAGGCCTGTAAAAAAGGAGAGGTAAATAGAAAATAATAATGATCACTCTAATACAACCTGACTATAAAAACAATGCTGTGGGTTAGGAAGTAGAAACGTATCTACTCTGAACTCTTCACAGCCAGGTTTTAGGTTGGATTTAAAGACATTTCAGGGCTGCTGATTCAAACGGAGATGAAGAGGGTACTGTGCTGCTCGTGCACACAGAGAGACAACTCAAATTCACTTTGAAGAGACCTCTTGGGTGGGAGAAACCCTGCAGAGAACGGCGTTATACCAGGAGAGAGGAGACCGACCTCTCTTCATACAGTAGCACGTCACCGATATTTTATTTGTTTTTATCTTAACTATTAGGTGGTTCGGTTCCTCTTTAGCAATGTATGACACGTCTGGAATTCTTCTGTGCAGCCACCAGGAGTGTCCCAGAGCCACCAGATGGGAGGCACAAAGGAGTCGCCCCCCCCCCCCCCCCCCCCCCCCCCCCCGACGAACGGGACTAGCCGTAATAAGCCCCGGGACCAGTATTGTCCACCGGGGCACCCAGGAGAGGTGGCTCAACCGCTGGAGAGACTGGGGGTGCCGCTGCTGCTGCCCCTTCCACCACCACCGGCAGTGTTGCCAGATGGGAAATGTATTCCAGCCTAACCACAGTCTTAAAAACCGCCCAGTGTGATCATAAGTAGCCCAATCTGGCAACACTGCACACCGGTTGCCCAGGCTGGGGTGGACCAGCTGTCCACCAGGCTCTGCATGGCAAGGGTGGGTCAGCCGATCAGCCGGCGGATGTTCCTGGTCCACTCCTGCTGGTTCCGGGGCGTGCCGGACCAACAACGCCCCCCTGCGTAGCCAACACACTGCGGCATCGTCCTGCCTCCACTGGGTCCACGATGGCCCGGTTAATCTGTAAGGGGAGGGTGTGTGATGCGGACCCAGGTGCGGTGCAGGACCAAGTGAAACGGCAGTAGGCAGGGCTCCTGGGTCCCAGGGCCACCGGAGGGGAAGCACCAAGGAATCGCCAAGGAAACCGAGATTCTCTGCATCTGCAGTTTTACAAAATATGTATTCGAATAGTGAAGCATTTTGTCTAATAATGACTCCAAACTGAATGTGCGGTATGCATTAAAAAATAAAAACATGACAGTTTAGGCAGTAAACATAAATATCTCTAGTCGATGACAGGGACACCAGGTGCTGACAACATAGATTATTCCAAAAGTTCCTTTCCTAGAAGTCACAGCAGATACTAGAGATGACAGTACAGTTCAATAACTGTAAAGGGACAGACGACCTCATCCAAATGAATGTCAAAACTTTCTTTATGCAGGACAGTTCAATAAAGCAAGACTCTTTCAATATCCTACATCCATGAAAAAAGTGGCGGTATGGTACTGAAATAATGTATTTACCTGTGCATTGGTAATTACACATTAATAGCTATGAATTACATGTTACTTTCTTTAGGATTCATAGAAGCATCACTATGTATCATTTGCTACTAGGCCCCAAATTGTATGTGTTGAATTAACTTTTTAAATAAGCACACGAAAAGACCCATTACTACCCCATATCTTTATTAGTATATGCAATGTCATGGAAACTGTAAAACGTAGATTTATTGAAGAAGCATACCTGGATATGGACATGCAAAGGCTTCCTGCAATTAAATAAACGGCATATACTGTGTGTACATGGCTATATTCTCATTAACTACATACACTTGAGAATCAGAGCCTCAAGCCTACATGTTTTTCTAACTCTACAATATGCATGTGGATGTGTCGACTCCTGCAACGAGGACTAGAGGATGTGGTCTCCTTAGCATAGTTAAACTGGGAAGAAAACAACTGTCTGTTGTGTTTCAGTGTGGTTGTACCACTCTCTAGTGGTTGTATGAATTAATTACATGAAATTACAATACTCATAAACTACTTTTTTTCAGGCTAGCTAAACCATTGCATGGTGTCTAAACTGCTATACACATATGCATATTGTACAACAACATGTGTTAAATAATTCTGGAATATATTTAAACTGATCATATTTCTTCACTTCATTCACTGTCTCAGAGGAGGGCCACATTTCGACAAAAATATGTTTTTGTTGCACAAATATGACTCCCATTATCATGGACTAATAGCTTATTCAATGGCGCAGTATGTTACAGTATGTGGGTTCTCTAGTCAACCGTCACAAAACTCATTAACACAAGCAAATGTAAAATTGCAATGCAACATAAACCGTGCCCTATTTGTTAGGAGAAGCTAACCCATTTGCTTTTGGATATGACATATTCCAAACACAAACAGGGATACATCAGTGATTTCCTGACTGACTACCAGCACTTCTGGCTTCATCACCGACCATCTAACACTCTTTCTCTGATCGCCGTTTGTGGAAGCCGCAAATAAATTAAACATGTGTCATTGAGCATGCTAAATGGCTTGCAACACATAATCGTCTAAATAATTATGAGGCTGCCATTAAAGTGAGCTAGATAGATGGTATACAGGGGTTTTATGGTAAAAAGGAGGTAATGATGCCGAAATTTGATAAGAGGGAAGAAAAGAGGCGAGGGAATGCGGGCTTCTGTAATTCCCTTCTTTGGCGTTGTCCTTTTCTTCCTGATAAAAGACCCAGAGTGAGAGTGCTGTGGGACAATGGGGTGATTAGCCCAATCAGAAGCAGTGTGGGATTCTGGGAAGGGTACCGCTGCTCGGCGCTGTCGTTTTCATCCCCCTGCATGCCATTAATCATCAACCTGAGGCCCCCAGAAATCAGTTTAGAGAATCGGCACTCTTATGTGTTCCCATGTGGCAATCTGAGTGAAGGGAAATCAGTTCAGACTGGAAACTCTCCCCCGTTGTCTGAACATGATAAACTTATTCAAATCATCTTTCTCTTCTTTTTTTCCCCCCTTCTCTTTCTTCTTTAAACCCTTGGTAAATCAGTGACCATGTGTGACTCCAACAGTGCATGCGCGGCAAGTGGTATAACCTCAATTAACTTTCGGCAGCAGTGGCACTTTCAAGACATCTTTGAATAGAGTAAGATGTTCATTACTGTTAAAGAAATGCATGAGAGAAGAGTTGCTTTTTTCATATCAGTATACAGTATAGTGTTTCTGAAAACTCATAGCAACTTCTTATTGATTAATTTGTTCACATGCAGCTTGTCAAAGTATGACTGTATTTAATCAGACAATATTGCTCTATATGCAAATGTCTATATAGTGACCCACCACCATTTAGAAGAAAAAGCAGCCAGGAACATATTATTTATATAAGATTAATGTCTCGGCTATTGCTAAACAGCGCTAACTGACGTTTAGTTCAAGACATTCCTCAAAATACTTCTGTTTAATGGGGCACACCTTATGGAAACTTTGACGTGCTTTGAGTTGCATTCATGTACGAAAGGCGCTATATAAATAAAGTTTCACTTCACTTCACATCCCACAATTGTGTCCACCTCCTACCTGTGTTCATTCTGAAACCAAACTACCCATAATGATGCTGCAACGCCCCGTCATCTTCAAATGACACTTTCAAAAGTCCTGGAACAGGAAACAACACTACCTACATTTACATTTTTGGCATTTAGCAGACGCCTTATTCCAAAGCGACTTACAATCAATACATTTGACTAAGCAAGTGAATCATCAATCCACCAGTCGTAGCAGGAAGAGTAACCCAGCTCAGGCCCGGGGCCACTGGTCGTCTCAGTGATAGAAGGAAAACATTTATTTTTATTTTTATATATAGACACTGGAGAACAGAGAAACAGTACAAGAGGGGCAGTAGAAGTCATAGGGGACACAGTAAAGGGGAGAAGCAGGTTTCAGAGGAGACGCAGTGCTACCTCATTGAACATCTGCAGTAATCACTGGATGTCCCTGTTGTTGTTGCTGACATTCTACTACGACGGGAAGGGAGATGCTTTACATAACAAGTGATTGAAGAATGAATCTTGAGTACTGTACACTATCCAAAGATTAAATTATTATTATTATTGCTACTTACTCTGTATTTTTATAGTATATTTAATAGTATAGTCACTTTTCCAGCAAATTATAAATGCTGTAATGATACGTTGGTATATAGAATATATGCTGATTGTGTGGGGATTGTCAGTCTCAGAGACCAGCCCAAACTTGATGTCCCAGAGCATATTGGACCTAACCAATAACTTCCACAGCCCAGACCATCATTCCAACTAACCAAGAGGCTGTAGACAACTGCAGCCAATACACAAGCAATCAATCTGATCTGAATCCACTGCTCTATATGGCATATGATTTCCCTCAGGACACAGCCAAACATCATATGATGATTTTAGTGGCCAGTCATTCTTACTATATAGTCCTCATCTCCACAAACTGGCAATGCAATTTATTGAATATAAAGGCATTCTCCCTGAGGGACTTTGGCCACTGGTCCAAGGTTGCCTGGAGTCTGGAGTCAACTGTTAGAGGTCAAGTGGCCAGCAGCTCAATCCCACATTTATCCATATCCATCTGTTACGATTACTCATGGCACGCTGCTAACTGACTAGATGGGGAACATGATTACTTTGTTGTTCTGGCACTCAAACTTCAATATTCTTAAGATAAAAAGAAACATGCATTTCATTGTTTCTTACTTTAATTATTTCCCAAAACTTCTTGTTGATTTCATTTAGCTACAATCACAGATGTGTAACTTTTTTATATGGGCCTACTGACACATTTTGTCAATAATAATGTCTGATAGAATTATCTATTCATGCAATTTCTGAGAAGATACCACCAGGCTCTAGAAATCAGGCTCTAGAAATCAAGGTTGCCTTATTTTTGTTACTAGATTCCACACTGCCAGTAAAATATGTTTCCTGTTACAGGCTAATATTCCTGTAAAATATCTCACAATTGTACTAGACACACCCTAGAGGAGGGAGAGGCTATGCCATCATTTCATTCATTAGTTTTTTGGGGGCAAATCCTGAACCATAGCTAGTACAGAGATGATGTTGCAATGCTAGATAGTTTTGCCATTTAGTAGACGCTTTTAATCCAAAGCGATTTACAATTGCGAATTATAGGGACATTCCCCCTGGAGAAACTGAGGGCTAAGCGCCTTACTCAAGGTGTACTACTTACTACTACTTACTAGTAGTGGTGTGGTTTCAGGCGGGATTTGAACTCACAACCTTCCGATCACAAGTCCATCTCACTATCCACTAGACCACCACTACCCACTCTGCCAGAGCAGAGCATTTCTGCATACTCTTCTCTTGATTGAAGAAGCCTCCCCAGAACTGTCAGTGTCAATTACCACTTTAGCTGTCTATGCAATTACAGGCTTCTGAGATGCAGCTGTAAACTGGCAGAGTGGAACAGAGGGCAAAGGCATGGTTTCTCTAGTGAACCCCTCTAATATGCAGGTGTTCTCTGGATCCCCAATGCAAACAATGTTGACAGCAATGAGCGATGGCTGCTTGACAACATTATATCAAGAGTAATGGACCAACAGCACTCCACCAAACAACTTTCTTCTCTTCAGAGAGCTGTAACTCTTTAGACATATGCTTGGCTCGGGCGTTTAAACTCGGCCTCGTGAGATGTGCTCTCAACTCTCTCTATGAACGTGCACTGATGGCACAGGAGAGTTGCAGGGAAATTACACCTGTCAATCAAGCTTGCAGTGCATGTTGGGACACGCCGTGGTCTTGCACGTGTGTCACACTGAAAACTTTCCTTCTACACACCCACATGAAAACAGTTGTTTCCCCGTTTCCATGTTTCCATATTCGTTCACTATCATTTTTGCAAAAAGGAAACTGTAGTAATGCACGATACCTGAGGCTTTCCATCTGAATACGCTACCTGCAGCTTCAGCTGGTTCTAATGACATCATTTTACCCCTTCTCGGTTTCATTTTCCCTGCCTCAAACTTCTTTTCTTGGCAAGCAGGTCATGTAAAACCATGTAATTGCTGTCAGTGCCTTGGGCTTCGGGAGACGTTAACCACATTAGGAAGTGGTTCCCTTTCCATGTGAATACAATAGGATGTGAATAACTGTCCTCACAAGTAGAGAATGAAGAGCATGCCAATCTGCTTTAATCAAATGGCACTCAAAGCTAACCCAAAATGAGGTGATATACCGAATCAGGTGCCTACTGGAGCTCATGACTGAGCTGTTGACCACTGTTCCAATCAATTACAGTAAAGACAATGAATAACATGTAAACCCTCCCATGAATGTATAGGAAACCTATACCTTCATGTTTTCATCACTCCACATGTAAGGGTTGCACAAACAGTACAATCATTTAAACCTACTTTGTTGGGGCAAGAAATCTATTTGGAAGGTGACATTCCTGATATTCCGGAAGGATGTTTTGGGATTCATGTGAGCCACCTTGATGTGTCCGAGAGTGGGGTTGCCACATGGGTTGCAGTTGCAGTAAGCGCAGTTTCACTTTGTGTAAGCCCAATGACAGGTGTGACATCCCAGAAACAGCATCATTTTGGTATAAAAGTTGCAAAGATGAGCATCTCAAATCATCATCTAATTCAAGCAACACCAGCAAGACAACTCATATCACAGCAGCAAAAGGACATCTTCTCTGAGGTAACGAACATTAATCTTAGCAATAATTGTAATGTGTTTTATAATTTTAAATTGATAGATATCAATGCAACATATTGAAACATGGTTTTTCATTGCCTTCATTGCCTCCATAATAATCTGTCTATTTCTTTATTTCCATTATTTCAGGGATCATGTGCTGGATAAAAGTGTTCATCATCTGCACTCTTGTAAGTCTTCTCCAGGCCCAAAAAGAGTGCACTCAGCTTATCAGATGGGATGATCTCCTGCAGGGCATAAACAGCTTGGTAAATATACAATGCACACAAAAAATACATGTTACAAATATATTCAGAACGTTTCCTTATCACATTCATTCAATCGTTTATTAACCTGATGTGTTTTGTCTTGTATATTAGAGCAGTAAGATCACCCATGGCTGTGTGCATCACTTTGACAAGGCGAGCCTCTGTGACCCCAAACTGATGCTCAGCAAGGTAAGACAGTGTTCAGATTGTCCTCCGAATACTTGCATGTGAATCGAATTGATTTGGCTTTGAACTTACAATAAAATGTGCATCTTGTGTATGAAATCGTGAGCTTAGAATTATACGGTTCTATCTCCGTTTAGGGTAGTTCAGAGATATTGAGCTTTTACATTCCATTATGTTTTGTGAGATGGAACCTTTGTATTTTATGAATTACTAACTAAAAAATTTCAACATTTTAAAAATAACACCACACAGGCATTAATAAACACCTAATGGATCAGATTATGTAAAAAACAAAAATGGAGATAGAACCTTATAATTCTAACATCACGAAATGCAACTGTATGTTACTATTATCAAACTTAGAGAGACGAGGAGTGTGAACAGCCCTATGTTTTAAACAGATGGATCACAATGAGATACTTGTCTGTCATGACATCATGAACAAGGCTGAGTCCATGTACCAGAGGAACCCTCACTCCCACAGCTTCATGGAGAAGTTGGGCTTAGCCAAGCAGAGGCTGACATCCTGTGTGAGTGAATAACCTTTCTGTTGTAGTATCTCTGCTTTCATATAATACAGTATATGCCACTCACATAGAGCAAAGGGAGGCTCTACTTGGTATTAGTGTAGTGTTCCTAATAAAGTGTTCGGTGAGTGCCTATCACATATTAAAACAATGTTTTTTTCTTGTTTCAAGTGACTTGACATTTAGTCTCCCTGTACTGTAGGCAAATCAGCTCTCCAATTCAGACCATGAGCCAGTGGCTGTATGCTTCAACAAATTGGAGGCGTTTCTCAACCACAAAAAGGTCAGCATCACAATATTATCAGTCCAAAGCTTTGCTGTGAAGTCTATCAGATGTATTCAATGTGGGATGTTAATGTGCAACAATCTTAATATCACAAATGTGACAAAGCCTACACCTACTGTATCATACAGATAGAAATGTGTTTTCAATTCTCTACTCAGTGCACTGTAGGTAAATCCATATACATCTGTCTCTGGGTTTGTCACTCTTTCAGGACCATTTATCGTGTGCTTGGGAGATTGTCAACGTCACAGTCAGAGAGATCCTTCAGAGACTTGAGAACCGCACTGTAAGAGGACAACGACGACGCTGACTGATCAACCAGTCTGAAAAAAATCACATTGATTCCATCCACACACAACATGTACATTTCACATTTACATTATGAATATAATACACCAAATGTATTGTTTTTTGTTGTTTTTTTAAAACATGTACATTTTTACAAATACCTATTTATCAAATAAAAATATGTGTACCGGTATTAAGATTGTTGAAGCATTATTGTTGTGTTTGGGTCCATTGACATTGTCTAATACATACAGTACCTTTCTAATTTGGATACGCGAATGTTACACAAAATATATAAATGGCGTACATTCCCATCTATTGACTAATTAGGACATCAAACGCCGGCAAAACTCTTTTTGGCCGAGTCAGTGGATGTTTGTGACTTGGGCCACAATATGGTGAATATCTACAAATTGTCCTGCTACTCTAGACACCGCTGGAGGGTGCAAAAACTGTTTTACCAAAGAGGTTGTGTTGGGCTGCATACACAGGCTGGCAGAACTGCAGCTAAACAGGTTTCTCTCTCTCTCTCTCTCTCTCTCTCTCTCTCTCTCTCTCTCTCTCTCTCTCTCTCTCTCTCTCTCATATAAAAAGAATATGCATGGTACTTTATGAAGCCTTTAATTAAAGTTGTCACATGGGGGTATTTCCTAGCAACATACTTACTGTACTTACTGTAACAGCATTGGTTCAATAACATCATAACATTCTGGCTCAATTAACAACCGTAGTCCATTCTTCGGTCGGATATTGAACATTTCCCTCAGCTCTAACTAACGGATAAGCATGCATCACACATCGTGGCTAGACAGACAGACAGACAGATGGTCCCTGAGTCTCTGGACTATAAGCTGTGACTGGTAAAGCCAAAGCCGAGCTCATGTCCCCCAGGTAAGTGGCTGACGACATGGAGGCATGCTGTGACGTACCATTGTGCTCAGCCTGCCCCCCTGTGTGTGTCCCTACCTCATTAACAAAGATGAGTGGTCAACGTTCAGGCCAGTAGAACAGACTAACCTAACCCTAAGTGCACTTCTAACATTTTGTGGTCATGAAATAGAACATTGCCTACACCTACTGTATCATACAGATAGAAATGTGTTTTCAATTCTCTACTCAGTGCACTGTAGGTAAATGCATATACAACTGTCTCTGAGTTTGTCACTCTTCTTTTAAGTGCACTTACTAACATTTTGTGGTCATGAAATAGAAAATTGTTGTAGAAGGGTTAGCTGACTGCTAACATCTCTGTAATAACACATTGATACATTACTATTGAGTAGCATGCTCACAGTACAGGCTTACAGGCCAATACGTTCAGTGAGTGCTTATCCACCATGAGTTTGCAGTAGCTATAGTAACCAGTGGAATTACTCGTCCTTCTCAAAGGAATGTTTAACCCTCCTGTCGTGTTCGTCTCTCCCCCCTTACTTTGGTGTTCCCGGTCAAATTTGACGGGTTTGTTTTAACTGCTCTTACATTAACACAAAAAACATTAATCATCACCAAATTTTATTTAACACCATTTCAAGCTGTAAACAATGTCTCAGACTAGCGGTTAACATGAATAACTGCAGTGAATATACAAAGAATAGACACTGAAAATGTACTGGTTGTGGATGTGTGGGTTTGTATGGGGATGTTTTCCATCTGATGGATGAACATAATCTAGGGTTACCCATTACTTTCCTATGGTGGTCATTTTTGACCGGGAACACCACAGGTGTTACAAAGTTGACTAAACCACTAAAAATGCAATGAAAGTGGTGATCAGCAATTGTACATGTTCAAATGCCTAGTGTGGAGGATATCATAAGGCCTTGAGGCAATCAATATGGAAGGAGAAGCCGTGGTATATCGTGGATATCAGCACAGCTAGCGGGGTGGTTAGGGGTGTTACACTCTCCCTGAGATGTTAGCAACTAGGGAAGGAGAGTCAGAGTGCAACCTCTTGGAAATACCAACTGTTAGTATCAAATCAAATCAAATGTTATTTGTATAGCGCATTTCATGATGCAACTCAATGCGCTTCACATACTGACAGAGCCGCAAGCAGGCAAAAGTAAAAAACCTGTACACTATGTAGCCAGGAAAATCCCCTTGCAGCCCTCTACACATAGAGCGACTACTAACCAGTTTGCCTACCAGCACCCAGCGGTGGACCCCCACCCCCCCCCCCCCGGGGAGTCCCCGCCGCCCCACCACCAGCACACCCGGCCCAGCCAAGCAAGCACAGACCATAAAGGCCCCGCACAAGGACGGCCAAGCAGGTGCCCCGGCGGCACCACCGGCGCATAGCAAGCAAGCAAGGGCGAAAAACCTGTACACCATGTATCCAGGAAAGGTTCCTTGCATATTATCTGATGGGTCTGATGTCATAGAGAGGGCTCTGATGTCATAGAGAGGGCATCTGATGTCATAGAGAGGGCTCTGATGTCATAGAGAGGCTCTGATGTCATAGAGAGGGCTCTGATGTCATAGAGAGGGCTCTGATGTCATAGAGAGGCTCTGATGTCATAGAGAGGGCTCTGATGTCATAGAGAGGCTCTGATGTCATAGAGAGGGTCTGATGTCATAATGAGGGCTCTGATGTCATAGAGAGGCTCTGATGTCATAGAGAGGGCTCTGATGTCATAGAGAGGCTCTGATGTCATAGAGAGGGCTGTGATGTCATAGAGAGGGCTCTGGAATGTCATAGATAGGCTCTGATGTCATCGAGAGGGCTCTGATGTCATAGAGAGGGCTCTGATGTCATAGAGAGGCTCTGATGTCATAGAGAGGCTCTGATGTCATAGAGAGGGCTCTGATGTCATAGAGAGGCTCTGATGTCATAGAGAGGCTCTGATGTCATAGAGAGGGTCTGATGTCATAGAGAGGCTCTGATCTCATAGAGAGGGTCTGATGTCATAGAGGCTCTGATGTCATAGAGTGGGCTCTGATGTCATAGAGAGGGCTCTGATGTCATAGAGAAGCTCTGATGTCATAATGAGGGCTCTGATGTCATAGAGAGGGTCTGATGTCAAAGAGTGGGCTCTGATGTCATAGAGAGGCTCTGATGTCATAGAGAGGGCTGTGATGTCATTGAGAGGGCTCTGATGTCATAGAGAGGGCTCTGATGTCATAGAGAGGGATCTGATGTCATAGAGAGGGTCTGATGTCATAGAGAGGGCTCTGATGTCATAGAGAGGCTCTGATGTCATAGAGAGGCTCTGATGTCATAGAGAGGCTCTGATGTCATAGAGAGGGCTCTGATGTCATAGAGAGGCTCTGATGTCATAGAGAGGCTCTGATGTCATAGAGAGGGTCTGATGTCATAGAGAGGCTCTGATCTCATAGAGAGGGTCTGATGTCATAGAGGCTCTGATGTCATAGAGAGGACTCTGATGTCATAGAGAAGCTCTGATGTCATAATGAGGGCTCTGATGTCATAGAGAGGGTCTGATGTCATAGAGAGGCTCTGATCTCAGAGAGGGTCTGATGTCATAGAGGCTCTGATGTCATAGAGAGGGCTCTGATGTCATAGAGAGGGTCTGATGTCATAGAGAGGCTCTGATGTCATAGAGAGGGCTCTGATGTCATAGAGAGGCTCTGATGTCATAGAGAGGGCTCTGATGTCATAGAGAGGGCTCTGATGTCATAGAGAGGCACTGATGTCATAGAGAGGGCTCTGATGTCATAGAGAGGGCTCTGATGTCATAGAGAGGCTCTGATGTCATAGAGGCTCTGATGTCATAGAGAGGCTCTGATGTCATAGAGAGGCTCTGATGTCATAGAGAGGGTCTGATGTCATAGAGAGGCTCTGATCTCATAGAGAGGGTCTGATGTCATAGAGAGGGTCTGATGTCATAGAGAGGGTCTGATGTCATAGAGAGGGCTCTGATTGTCATAGAGGCTCTGATGTCATAGAGAGGGCTCTGATGTCATAGAGAGGGCTCTGATGTCATAATGAGGGCTCTGATGTCATAGAGAGGCCTCTGATGTCATAGAGAGGGTCTGATGTCATAGAGAGGGCTCTGGAATGTCATAGAGAGGCTCTGATGTCATAGAGAGGCTGTGATGTCATAGAGAGGGCTCTGATGTCATAGAGAGGGCTCTGATGTCATAGAGAGGGTCTGATGTCATAGAGAGGGCAGATCTGATGTCATAGAGAGGCTCTGATGTCATAGAGAGGCCATCTGATGTCATAGAGAGGCTCTGATCTCATAGAGAGGGTCTGATGTCATAGAGAGGGCTCTGATGTCATAGAGAGGGCTCTGATGTCATAGAGAGGGCTCTGATGTCATAGATAGGCTCTGATGTCATAGAGAGGGCTCTGATGTCATAGAGTGGGCTCTGATGTCATAGAGAGGCTCTGATGTCATAGAGAGGGCTCTGATGTCATAGAGAGGCTCTGATGTCATAGAGAGGGTCTGATGTCATAGAGAGGCTCTGATCTCATAGAGATGGTCTGATGTCATAGAGAGGGCGCTGATGTCATAGAGAGGCTCTGATGTCATAGAGAGGGTCTGATGTCATAATGAGGGCTCTGATGTCATAGAGAGGCTCTGATGTCATAGAGAGGGCTCTGATGTCATAGAGAGGCTCTGATGTCATAGAGAGGGCTGTGATGTCATAGAGAGGGCTCTGATGTCATAGATAGGCTCTGATGTCAATGCGCTTCACATACTGACAGAGCCGCAAGCAGGCAAAAGTAAAAAACCTGTACACTATGTAGCCAGGAAAATCCCCTTGCAGCCCTCTACACATAGAGCGACTACTAACCAGTTTGCCTACCAGCACCCAGCGGTGGACCCCCACCCCCCCCCCCCCGGGGAGTCCCCGCCGCCCCACCACCAGCACACCCGGCCCAGCCAAGCAAGCACAGACCATAAAGGCCCCGCACAAGGACGGCCAAGCAGGTGCCCCGGCGGCACCACCGGCGCATAGCAAGCAAGCAAGGGCGAAAAACCTGTACACCATGTATCCAGGAAAGGTTCCTTGCATATTATCTGATGGGTCTGATGTCATAGAGAGGGCTCTGATGTCATAGAGAGGGCATCTGATGTCATAGAGAGGGCTCTGATGTCATAGAGAGGCTCTGATGTCATAGAGAGGGCTCTGATGTCATAGAGAGGCTCTGATGTCATAGAGAGGGCTCTGATGTCATAGAGAGGCTCTGATGTCATAGAGAGGGTCTGATGTCATAATGAGGGCTCTGATGTCATAGAGAGGCTCTGATGTCATAGAGAGGGCTCTGATGTCATAGAGAGGCTCTGATGTCATAGAGAGGGCTGTGATGTCATAGAGAGGGCTCTGATGTCATAGATAGGCTCTGATGTCATCGAGAGGGCTCTGATGTCATAGAGAGGGCTCTGATGTCATAGAGAGGCTCTGATGTCATAGAGAGGCTCTGATGTCATAGAGAGGGCTCTGATGTCATAGAGAGGCTCTGATGTCATAGAGAGGCTCTGATGTCATAGAGAGGGTCTGATGTCATAGAGAGGCTCTGATCTCATAGAGAGGGTCTGATGTCATAGAGGCTCTGATGTCATAGAGTGGGCTCTGATGTCATAGAGAGGGCTCTGATGTCATAGAGAAGCTCTGATGTCATAATGAGGGCTCTGATGTCATAGAGAGGGTCTGATGTCAAAGAGTGGGCTCTGATGTCATAGAGAGGCTCTGATGTCATAGAGAGGGCTGTGATGTCATTGAGAGGGCTCTGATGTCATAGAGAGGGCTCTGATGTCATAGAGAGGGATCTGATGTCATAGAGAGGGTCTGATGTCATAGAGAGGGCTCTGATGTCATAGAGAGGCTCTGATGTCATAGAGAGGCTCTGATGTCATAGAGAGGCTCTGATGTCATAGAGAGGGCTCTGATGTCATAGAGAGGCTCTGATGTCATAGAGAGGCTCTGATGTCATAGAGAGGGTCTGATGTCATAGAGAGGCTCTGATCTCATAGAGAGGGTCTGATGTCATAGAGGCTCTGATGTCATAGAGAGGACTCTGATGTCATAGAGAAGCTCTGATGTCATAATGAGGGCTCTGATGTCATAGAGAGGGTCTGATGTCATAGAGAGGCTCTGATCTCAGAGAGGGTCTGATGTCATAGAGGCTCTGATGTCATAGAGAGGGCTCTGATGTCATAGAGAGGGTCTGATGTCATAGAGAGGCTCTGATGTCATAGAGAGGGCTCTGATGTCATAGAGAGGCTCTGATGTCATAGAGAGGGCTCTGATGTCATAGAGAGGGCTCTGATGTCATAGAGAGGCACTGATGTCATAGAGAGGGCTCTGATGTCATAGAGAGGGCTCTGATGTCATAGAGAGGCTCTGATGTCATAGAGGCTCTGATGTCATAGAGAGGCTCTGATGTCATAGAGAGGCTCTGATGTCATAGAGAGGGTCTGATGTCATAGAGAGGCTCTGATCTCATAGAGAGGGTCTGATGTCATAGAGAGGGTCTGATGTCATAGAGAGGGTCTGATGTCATAGAGAGGGCTCTGATTGTCATAGAGGCTCTGATGTCATAGAGAGGGCTCTGATGTCATAGAGAGGGCTCTGATGTCATAATGAGGGCTCTGATGTCATAGAGAGGCCTCTGATGTCATAGAGAGGGTCTGATGTCATAGAGAGGGCTCTGGAATGTCATAGAGAGGCTCTGATGTCATAGAGAGGCTGTGATGTCATAGAGAGGGCTCTGATGTCATAGAGAGGGCTCTGATGTCATAGAGAGGGTCTGATGTCATAGAGAGGGCAGATCTGATGTCATAGAGAGGCTCTGATGTCATAGAGAGGCCATCTGATGTCATAGAGAGGCTCTGATCTCATAGAGAGGGTCTGATGTCATAGATAGGCTCTGATGTCATAGAGAGGGCTCTGATGTCATAGAGTGGGCTCTGATGTCATAGAGAGGCTCTGATGTCATAGAGAGGGCTCTGATGTCATAGAGAGGCTCTGATGTCATAGAGAGGCTCTGATGTCATAGAGAGGGTCTGATGTCATAGAGAGGCTCTGATCTCATAGAGATGGTCTGATGTCATAGAGAGGGCTCTGATGTCATAGAGAGGGCTCTGATGTCATAGAGAGGGCTCTGATGTCATAGATAGGCTCTGATGTCATAGAGAGGACTCTGATGTCATAGAGAGGGCTCTGATGTCATAGAGAGGCTCTGATGTCATAGAGAGGCTCTGATGTCATAGAGAGGGTCTGAATGTCATAGAGAGGCTCTGATCTCATAGAGAGAGTCTGATGTCATAGAGGCTCTGATGTCATAAAGAGGGCTCTGATGTCATAGAGAAGCTCTGATGTCATAATGAGGGCTCTGATGTCATAGAGAGGCTCTGATGTCATAGAGAGGGCTCTGATGTCATAGAGAGGCTCTGATGTCATAGAGAGGGCTCTGATGTCATAGAGAGGGTCTGATGTCATAGAGAGGGCTCTGATGTCATAGAGAGGCTCTGATGTCATAGAGAGGCTCTGATGTCATAGAGAGGCGTACACACTGTCCATACATTTCGTGTTATATCTGCATCGTTCTGCATCCAGCATGGGCACAGGTCCTGCCAAAAGAGAATCTCAAGCGCAGTTATGATGCAACAACACAAAAAAGATGACAGCAATACAACCTGATGGTGGTCCAGGTACATCCTGGTACCGGTTCTGGTACTGCTCTAGGTGCTACTGGGAGCTGACAGTGCCTCATCAGCACCCAGGTCCTTTTTCCTGTCAACACAAGATCTCAAAGCACGAGTATGGTGTAATAGCATAGTGATCCTAGTTCTATAATGTCCAATGTCTCCCTTAGTAACAAAAGGTGACATTGAATAAGTAGGTTTTAAGGTCTCACTTAAAAATGTCCTGAGTTTTAGACAACCTCAGGCCCTCAGGTAGGGTGTTCCACAATCTAGGAGCATGCTAAAAGCTGATCCTCCAAATCTCCTGGTCCTGGCTTCTGGTACTATTAGAAGTTCCGTGCCACTAGACCTTAGGGGTCTAGCTGGTGTGTATCTTATGAGCATGTCCACCATGTATTTGGGCGCGTCACAATGGAGTGATTTATAGACTAGTAAAAGGATCTTAAAGTCTATTCTATAACTGACAGGGAGCCAGGTAGTGATCTCAGGACAGGTGTGATGTGCGCTCTTCGTTTGGTCCTAGTAAGGACACGAGCAGCAGCATTCTGAACATTTTTTGGGGGGAGACCTGTCAGGAGAGCATTACAGTAATCTAGCCTACTAGTAACAAACGCATGCATTCGTTTTTCAGTGTCTGCCTAGGAGAGAAATGATTGTACCTTAGTGATGTTTCTTAAATGGTAAAAGGATGTTTTAATAGTATTATTAATATATTTCTATATTTCCTAGCCTGACACTAAGAGCTAGTGTTTTCAAATGTGCAGATAATTTCTCTCTCCCAGTTTTCTCGCCAATGATCAATACCTCTGTTTTTTCTTGATTGAGTTGGAGAAAATATTGTGTCATCCAAATATTAATATCAGCAATACAATCTATCAGGTGGTCGACCATCTCGTAGTCGTTGGGAGTTACTGCGATATAAAGCTGAGTGTCGTCAGCATAGCTATGGTAGTTAACGCTATGCCTCTTGATAACAGAACTGAGGGGTAGCATGTATAGGCTAAAAAGCAACGGTCCTAAAATGGACCCCTGGGGAACTCCACAGGTTGCGCTATAAGTTTTTGACTTATGGTCACCAAGGGCTACAAAGTAGTCTCGGTCAGCCAGGTAAGTCCTGAACCAGTTTAAGAACGGACCAGAAAGGCCAACCCAGTTTTCAAGTCTCTCAATAAGTATGTAATGGTCTACCGTATCAAAGGCTGCACTTAAGTCTAAGAGTACAAGAATCGAGAGTTTTTTCGAGTCTGCATTAATCCTAAGGTCATTAGTTACCTTAAGCAAAGCGGTTTCTGTGCTGTGGTATGATCGGAAACCTGACTGAAGTGGGTCATATCTATTAGTTAAGACTAAAAATTCATAAAGCTGTTTGTACACTGCCTTTTTAAAAATGTTGCTTAGAAAAGTGATATTGGATATTGGTCTATAGTTTTTTGGATCAAAAGGATCTAGGTTACTTTTCTTCAGGGTGGGTCTAACCAGGGCAGTTTTAAGCACCGCTGGAAAAATCCCTTTTAGTAGGGAGTGATTTACAATGCCTAGTATGTCATCAGACATAGATTCAAAAATGTCCTTAAAAAAGGTGGTAGGAATAGGGTCAAGAGGACACGTAGACGCAGTGGCGGGCGGTGCATTTCACACCTAGGCCTTCAGTGATGTCCGACACATTCCTACCTGAATTATTCTACCTCTTAATACCATCGTTATGACGACATGGCTCTAGAAACTAGACAGAAACACAGTATAACCGGGCGTTGCATCACCTTAACATAGTCAGACAAGTACAACAGAGTTATATAAATATTTCCGAAGCATTTTTAATCAATAAATCCGCATTTACAATGAAGAGTGTTAAACTAACATCTTTAAGATCGCTACATTACCCACGTCTGTCGTCTCGTCCACCATAATAGCGACAAAGGGTGCCTTTTTAATCTCCATTTTGATCTCTTCTCCCATCACTTCAGCAATAGCAAAAATCAGGTCGTTTTGTATTTTGCCTGACGTCCCAGTAAACACTTTGTTTGTGGACAGGTGGTAATGTAAATCTGGGTTGTTTTCAGCCAGAAAAGAAAGAAGCTCAACGTAGTTTCCTCTGTTTGTGGACTCGGTGCTTTCATCGTGTCCCCTAAATGAAAGTTATTGTTTACCCAAAAACAGGACACAATCGATCAGTATTATCGATCAGTCAACGAAAGCTTTCGTTGTGGAGCTCCGTTTCCCTGCGCACTTTCAAAAGTTTCACATCTACCGGCATAGTTACGCATCTCAATAGTGAATATCAATAGTGCGTATCAATAGTGCGTATCAATAGTGCGTATCCAATCAAAAGACGTGCTGGGTGCTGACATCATTGAGCCTTACAGCAGGCGCCGTTGTTGCTTTTGCTCGCATCTACGTAGGTTTACTAGGTACGCCACAGGTTTTCTCGTTCCAACGTTAAGTTACAGGTCGAATTCGCGGCACCGTTTAGTGTGCAGGCGGGCAGATTTTGGAGCCCCCTAGCAACACATTTTGATTGGATAAAAGCTCTAACATAAAGGCCAGCCCTCCAAATCTCAATCGGAGACTGGAAGCAGCGCAACCAAGAGGAAAGCTATGAAATGAAGAGAATAGACTATGGGGAATCATTAATACATATTTGTGGAAAAAATATAATAAAATAAAATGTATATTCTGATGATGTTTAGGCCAGCAGAGAAGGCCTTGCTGGCCCTGACGGCACACCACTGCGTAGACGGTTTAAGCTGTGACACAATTTTGCCTAATGTTTCAGTACTAATCATGGTGAACATGCTCATAGTCCTGTTCTGTGGTGGCGGATCTACAGTGTTACACAAACCTAGTCTTGCCTGAGTAATACACATTCTAATATTTGTTATCTTATCCCTGAAGTGGGCTGCAAATTCCTCGCATGTGGTGACAGAGGCTAGTGTTCTAGGAGCAGGGTTTACAAGGCAATCAATTGTCGAGAACAAGACCCACATTCTTGTTTGTAGATATTATATTTGAGAAGTGATTTTTCCTAGCATTTCGCATTGCCAAGTTAAAGGCAGATAGATGTTCTTTAAAAATATCCTGATCAACCTGTAATTTGCTCTTTCTCCATGTTCTCTTAAGAAGATTAATTTCGCTGTTTCTCCATGGTGCTCTCCTCTTGGCTCCAACCTTTTTTAGTTTGGTAGGTGCCAGGGAGTCTAGGGCCATTTTTACTTTATTGTTAAAGGTAATTACTAAGTCATTTTCATATAACGTGGGAGTTGTGTGATTTCTGTTCATTAAAGCTTTGAAATTCTCAGCCACTGCAGGGGTAAGATAAAGTTTTTTAACAACACGTTCAGCATTACTTTCAGCTTTACGTGTTACAATGGTAAAGAAAATACAGAAGTGGTCAGAGAGGGCCAGGTCGCTGATACCTGATATTGAGACCTCGAGACCCTTTGTAATCACTAGATCAAGGGTATGGCCATGATTGTGAGTGGGTTCATTGACATGTTGGATAAAATCCATAGATTTCAAGAGGTCAATAAAATCCCTAGCCCTCAAGTCAGCCTCATTATCAACATGAAAATTAAAATCTCCAGCGATAATAATCTTATCATAGTTGGGATGGATAATGGATAGGAACTCAGAGAAGTCAGGTAGGAAGGTAGGGGCTGGTTTCGGCGGCCTGTATACAGTTACCGTTAGAATAGGTGGTTGGCATGCCAATGAGCGACGTCTTCTTGGTTGTTGCTTCTTCAGGGACAGAGGTTACCAGCACGTGACCCCTGTTGGAGAACAGCCTTTACCGCTGTCTCAATTAGACTTAAACTAATTAGCACAATCACATAGCAAACTAAAAGGCACTTAATAAGCAAGGGCTTCTTGGTTGTTGCTTCTTCAGGGACAGAGGTTACCAGCACGTGACCCCTGTTGGAGAACAGCCTTTACCGCTGTCTCAATTAGACTTAAACTAATTAGCACAATCACATAGCAAACTAAAAGGACCTTAATGAGCGACGTCTTCCTGGTTGTTGCTTCTTCAGGGACAGAGGTTACCAGCACGTGACCCCTGTTGGAGAACAGCCTTTACCGCTGTCTCGATTAGAGTTAAACTTTTTAGCACAATCACATAACAAGCTAAAAGGCACTTAAAGATCGACGTCTTCTTGGTTGTTGCTTCTTCAGGGACAGAGGTTACCAGCACGTGACCCCTGTTGGAGAACAGCCTTTACCGCTGTCTCAATTAGACTTAAACTTATTAGCACAATCACATAGCAAACTAAAAGGCACTTAATGAGCAAGGTCTTCTTGGTTGTTGCTTCTTCAGGGACAGAGGTTACCAGCACGTGACCCCTGTTGGAGAACAGCCTTTACCGCTGTCTCAATTAGACTTAAACTTATTAGCACAATCACATAGCAAACTAAAAGGCACTTAATGAGCGACGTCTTCTTGGTTGTTGCTTCGTCAGGGACAGAGGTTACCAGCACGTGACCCCTGTTGGAGAACAGCCTTTACCGCTGTCTCAATTAGACTTAAACTTATTAGCACAATCACATAACAAACTAAAAGGCACTTAATGAGCGACGTCTTCTTGGTTGTTGCTTCTTCAGGGACAGAGGTTACCAGCACGTGACCCCTGTTGGAGAACAGCCTTTACCGCTGTCTCAATTAGACTTAAACTTATTAGCACAATCACATAGCAAACTAAAAGGCACTTAATGAGCGAAGTCTTCTTGGTTGTTGCTTCGTCAGGGACAGAGGTTACCAGCACGTGACCCCTGTTGGAGAACAGCCTTTACCGCTGTCTCAATAAGACTTAAACTTATTAGCACAATCACATAGCAAACTAAAAAGCACTTAATGAGCGACGTCTTCTTGGTTATTGCTTCTTCAGGGACAGAGGTTACCAGCACGTGACCCCTGTTGGAGAACAGCCTTTACCGCTGTCTCAATTAGACTTAAACTTATTAGCACAATCACATAGCAAACTAAAAGGCACTTAATGAGCGAAGTCTTCCTGGTTGTTGCTTCGTCAGGGACAGAGGTTACCAGCACGTGACCCCTGTTGGAGAACAGCCTTTACCGCTGTCTCAATTAGACTTAAACTTATTAGCACAATCACATAGCAAACTAAAAGGACCTTAATGAGCGACGTCTTCTTGGTTGTTGTTTCTTCAGGGACAGAGGTTACCAGCACGTGACCCCTGTTGGAGAACAGCCTTTACCGCTGTCTCAATTAGACTTAAACTTATTAGCACAATCACATAGCAAACTAAAAGGCACTTAATGAGCGACGTCTTCTTGGTTGTTGCTTCTTCAGGGACAGAGGTTACCAGCACGTGACCCCTGTTGGAGAACAGCCTTTACCGCTGTCTCAATTAGACTTAAACTTATTAGCACAATCACATAGCAAACTAAAAGGCACTTAATGAGCGAAGTCTTCTTGGTTGTTGCTTCGTCAGGGACAGAGGTTACCAGCACGTGACCCCTGTTGGAGAACAGCCTTTACCGCTGTCTCAATTAGACTTAAACTTATTAGCACAATCACATAGCAAACTAAAAGGATCTTAATGAGCGACGTCTTCTCGGTTGTTGCTTCTTCAGTGACAGAGGTTACCAGCACGTGACCCCTGTTGGAGAACAGCCTTTACCGCTGTCTCAATTAGACTTAAACTTATTAGCACAATCACATAGCAAACTAAAAAGCACTTAATGAGCGACGTCTTCTTGGTTGTTGCTTCTTCAGGGACAGAGGTTACCAGCACGTGACCCCTGTTGGAGAACAGCCTTTACCGCTGTCTCAATTAGACTTAAACTTATTAGCACAATCACATAACAAGCTAAAGGGCACTTAAAGACCGACGTCTTCTTGGTTGTTGCCAGGGACAGAGGTTACCAGCACGTGACCCCTGTTGGAGAACAGCCTTTACCGCTGTCTCAATTAGACTTAAACTTATTAGCACAATCACATAGCAAACTAAAAGGCACTTAATGAGCGACGTCTTCTTGGTTGTTGCTTCTTCAGGGACTGAGGTTACCAGCACGTGACCCCTGTTGGAGAACAGCCTTTACCGCTGTCTCAATTAGACTTAAACTTATTAGCACAATCACATAGCAAACTAAAAGGCACTTAATGAGCGACGTCTTCTTGGTTGTTGCTTCTTCAGGGACAGAGGTTACCAGCACGTGACCCCTGTTGGAGAACAGCCTTTACCGCTGTCTCAATTAGACTTATACTTATTAGCACAATCACATAGCAAACTAAAAGGCACTTCATGAGTGACGTCTTCTTGGTTGTTGCTTCTTCAGGGACAGAGGTTACCAGCACGTGACCCCTGTTGGAGAACAGCCTTTACCGCTGTCTCAATTAGACTTAAACTTATTAGCACAATCACATAGCAAACTAAAAGGCACTTAATGAGCGACGTCTTCTTGGTTGTTGCTTCTTCAGGGACAGAGGTTACCAGCACGTGACCCCTGTTGGAGAACAGCCTTTACCGCTGTCTCAATTAGACTTAAACTTTTTAGCACAATCACATAGCAAACTAAAAGGCACTTAATGAGCGACGTCTTCTTGGTTGTTGCTTCTTCAGGGACAGAGGTTACCAGCACGTGACCCCTGTTGGAGAACAGCCTTTACCGCTGTCTCAATTAGACTTAAACTTATTAGCACAATCACATAGCAAACTAAAAGGCACTTAATGAGCGACGTCTTCTTGGTTGTTGCTTCTTCAGGGACAGAGGTTACCAGCACGTGACCCCTGTTGGAGAACAGCCTTTACCGCTGTCTCAATTAGACTTAAACTTATTAGCACAATCACATAGCAAACTAAAAGGCACTTAATGAGCGACGTCTTCGTGGTTGTTGCTTCTTCAGGGACAGAGGTTACCAGCACGTGAACCCTGTTGGAGAACAGCCTTTACCGCTGTCTCAATTAGACTTAAACTTATTAGCACAATCACATAGCAAACTAAAAGGCACTTAATGAGCGACGTCTTCTTGGTTGTTGCTTCTTCAGGGACAGAGGTTACCAGCACATGACCCCTGTTGGAGAACAGCCTTTACCGCTGTCTCAATTAGACTTAAACTTATTAGCACAATCACATTGCAAACTAAAAGGCACTTAATGAGCGACGTCTTCTTGGTTGTTGCTTCTTCAGGGACAGAGGTTACCAGCACGTGACCCCTGTTGGAGAACAGCCTTTACCGCTGTCTCAATTAGACTTAAACTTATTAGCACAATCACATAGCAAACTAAAAGAAACTTAATGAGCGACGTCTTCTTGGTTGTTGCTTCTTCAGGGACAGAGGTTACCAGCACGTGACCCCTGTTGGAGAACAGCCTTTACCGCTGTCTCAATTAGACTTAAACTTATTAGCACAATCACATAGCAAACTAAAAGGCACTTAATGAGCGACGTCTTCTTGGATGTTGCTTCTTCAGGGACAGAGGTTACCAGCACATGACCCCTGTTGGAGAACAGCCTTTACCGCTGTCTCTATTAGACCTAAACTTATTAGCACAATCACATAGCAAACTAAAAGGCACTTAATGAGCGACGTCTTCTTGGTTGTTGCTTCTTCAGGGACAGAGGTTACCAGCACGTGACCCCTGTTGGAGAACAGCCTTTACCGCTGTCTCAATTAGACTTAAACTTATTAGCACAATCACATAGCAAACTAAAAGGCACTTAATGAGCGACGTCTTCGTGGTTGTTGCTTCTTCAGGGACAGAGGTTACCAGCACGTGAACCCTGTTGGAGAACAGCCTTTACCGCTGTCTCAATTAGACTTAAACTTATTAGCACAATCACATAGCAAACTAAAAGGCACTTAATGAGCGACGTCTTCTTGGTTGTTGCTTCTTCAGGGACAGAGGTTACCAGCACATGACCCCTGTTGGAGAACAGCCTTTACCGCTGTCTCAATTAGACTTAAACTTATTAGCACAATCACATTGCAAACTAAAAGGCACTTAATGAGCGACGTCTTCTTGGTTGTTGCTTCTTCAGGGACAGAGGTTACCAGCACGTGACCCCTGTTGGAGAACAGCCTTTACCGCTGTCTCAATTAGACTTAAACTTATTAGCACAATCACATAGCAAACTAAAAGAAACTTAATGAGCGACGTCTTCTTGGTTGTTGCTTCTTCAGGGACAGAGGTTACCAGCACGTGACCCCTGTTGGAGAACAGCCTTTACCGCTGTCTCAATTAGACTTAAACTTATTAGCACAATCACATAGCAAACTAAAAGGCACTTAATGAGCGACGTCTTCTTGGATGTTGCTTCTTCAGGGACAGAGGTTACCAGCACATGACCCCTGTTGGAGAACAGCCTTTACCGCTGTCTCAATTAGACTTAAACCTATTAGCACAATCACATAGCAAACTAAAAGGCACTTAATGAGCGACATCTTCTTGGTTGTTGCTTCTTCAGGGACAGAGGTTACCAGCATGTGACCCCTGTTGGAGAACAGCCTTTACCGCTGTCTCAATTAGACTTAAACTTATTAGCACAATCACATAGCAAACTAAAAGGCACTTAATGAGCGACGTCTTCTTGGTTGTTGCTTCTTCAGGGACAGAGGTTACCAGCACGTGACCCCTGTTGGAGAACAGCCTTTACCGCTGTCTCAATTAGAGTTCAACTTTTTAGCACAATCACATAACAAGCTAAAGGGCACTTAAAGACCGACGTCTTCTTGGTTGTTATTTCTTCAGGGACAGAGGTTACCAGCATTTGACCCCTGTTGGAGAACAGCCTTTACCGCTGTCTCAATTAGACTTAAACTTATTAGCACAATCACATAGCAAACTAAAAGGCACTTAATGAGCGACGTCTTCTTGGTTGTTGCTTCTTCAGGGACAGAGGTTACCAGCACGTGACCCCTGTTGGAGAACAGCCTTTACCGCTGTCTCAATAAGATTAAAACTTATTAGCACAATCACATAGCAAACTAAAAGGCACTTAATGAGCGACGTCTTCTTGGTTGTTGCTTCTTCAGGGACAGAGGTTACCAGCACGTGACCCCTGTTGGAGAACAGCCTTTACCACTGTCTCAATTAGACTTAAACTTATTAGCACAATCACATTGCAAACTAAAAGGCACTTAATGAGCGACGTCTTCTTGGTTGTTGCTTCTTCAGGGACAGAGGTTACCAGCACGTGACCCCTGTTGGAGAACAGCCTTTACCGCTGTCTCAATTAGACTTAAACTTATTAGCACAATCACATAGCAAACTAAAAGAAACTTAATGAGCGACGTCTTCTTGGTTGTTGCTTCTTCAGGGACAGAGGTTACCAGCACGTGACCCCTGTTGGAGAACAGCCTTTACCGCTGTCTCAATTAGACTTAAACTTATTAGCACAATCACATAGCAAACTAAAAGGCACTTAATGAGCGACGTCTTCTTGGATGTTGCTTCTTCAGGGACAGAGGTTACCAGCACATGACCCCTGTTGGAGAACAGCCTTTACCGCTGTCTCAATTAGACTTAAACCTATTAGCACAATCACATAGCAAACTAAAAGGCACTTAATGAGCGACGTCTTCTTGGTTGTTGCTTCTTCAGGGACAGAGGTTACCAGCATGTGACCCCTGTTGGAGAAAAGCCTTTACCGCTGTCTCAATTAGACTTAAACTTATTAGCACAATCACATAGCAAACTAAAAGGCACTTAATGAGCGACGTCTTCTTGGTTGTTGCTTCTTCAGGGACAGAGGTTACCAGCACGTGACCCCTGTTGGAGAACAGCCTTTACCGCTGTCTCAATTAGAGTTCAACTTTTTAGCACAATCACATAACAAGCTAAAGGGCACTTAAAGACCGACGTCTTCTTGGTTGTTGTTTCTTCAGGGACAGAGGTTACCAGCATTTGACCCCTGTTGGAGAACAGCCTTTACCGCTGTCTCAATTAGACTTAAACTTATTAGCACAATCACATAGCAAACTAAAAGGCACTTAATGAGCGACGTCTTCTTGGTTGTTGCTTCTTCAGGGACAGAGGTTACCAGCACGTGACCCCTGTTGGAGAACAGCCTTTACCGCTGTCTCAATTAGACTTAAACTTATTAGCACAATCACATAGCAAACTAAAAGGCACTTAATGAGCGACGTCTTCTTGGTTGTTGCTTCTTCAGGGACAGAGGTTACCAGCACGTGACCCCTGTTGGAGAACAGCCTTTACCGCTGTCTCAATAAGATTAAAACTTATTAGCACAATCACATAGCAAACTAAAAGGCACTTAATGAGCGACGTCTTCTTGGTTGTTGCTTCTTCAGGGACAGAGGTTACCAGCACGTGACCCCTGTTGGAGAACAGCCTTTACCGCTGTCTCAATTAGACTTAAACTTATTAGCACAATCACATAGCAAACTAAAAGGCACTTAATGAGCAAGGTCTTCTTGGTTGTTGCTTCTTCAGGGACAGAGGTTACCAGCACGTGACCCCTGTTGGAGAACAGCCTTTACCGCTGTCTCAATTAGACTTAAACTTATTAGCACAATCACATAGCAAACTAAAAGGCACTTAATGAGCGACGTCTTCTTGGTTGTTGCTTCTTCAGGGACAGAGGTTACCAGCACGTGACCCCTGTTGGAGAACAGCCTTTACCGCTGTCTCGATTAGATAGAGGGTATAGAGGTGAGAGATAGACAGAGATGAGAGAATGTCAGTGGAGTGGGGAATGGTGTGTGTATGGGCCAAGGGGTGGTGTATACGGACATATACAGCTACATGGGACATTGACAGACAGCTACATGGGACACTGACAGACAGACAGCTACATGGGACATTGACAGACAGACAGCTACATGGGACACTGACAGACAGCTACATGGGACATTGACAGACAGACAGCTACAAGAGACACTGACAGACAGACAGCTACATGGGACATTGACAGACAGCTACATGGGACATTGACAGACAGCTACATGGGACATTGACAGACAGCTACATGGGACACTGACAGACAGCTACATGGGACAGACAGACAGCTACATGGGACACTGACAGACAGCTACATGGGACACTGACAGACAGCTACATGGGACACTGACAGACAGCTACATGGGACACTGACAGACAGACAGCTACATGGGACACTGACAGACAGCTACATGGGACACTGACAGACAGCTACATGGGACACTGACAGACAGCTACATGGGACATTGACAGACAGCTACATGGGATACTAACAGACAGACAGCTACATGGGACACTGACAGACAGCTACATGGGACATTGACAGACAGCTACATGGGACACTGACAGACAGCTACATGGGACACTGACAGACAGCTACATGGGACATTGAGAGACAGCTACATGAGATACTAACAGACAGACAGCTATATCGGACACTGACAGACAGCTACATAGACTACTGACAGATAGACAGCTACATGGGACACTGACGGACCGACAGCTACATGGAACACTGACAGACAGACAGTTATATGAGACACTGACAGACAGACAGCTACATGGGACGTTGACAGGCAGCTACATGGGACATTGACAGACAGACAGCTACATGGGACACTGACAGAGAGCTACATGGGACAGACAGATCTCTTAGCAAATACACACATTTTAGTTTTTTACATTTTGATTTTTTTTTTTAAATGCAACAAATCTGACCAGAGAAATACATGCTGCTTAGCAATAATGTTTTTGTTAATGTTAATTCACACCAAGACAAAACTTGAATATCTGCTGTGCACAATACTGTACAAATTAGCAGGACATTACATTGCTTTTTTGACAATAATCATTGCTTTTTCAAAAGAACATTTGGTACAGAGGACTTACCAATGCGTAGTCTTTCTACAACTGACTGACTCCCAGAATGTTCACATCCCAAGACTCTATCCCTATGTATGGCATCATTGTGACATCACATCACTGTGACATCACATCACACTGAACTTGAGCCTGTGAAGATGCAGTTTGGACATTTTCTCATTAGTTACGGCAACTGTATTAATTGACAGACAGCTACATGGGACACTGACAGCCAGCTACATGGGACACTGACAGACAGCTACATGGGACACTGACAGACAGCTACATGGAACACTGACAGACAGCTACATGGGACATTGACAGACAGCTACATGGGACACTGACAGACAGACAGCTACATGGGACATTGACAGACAGCTACATGGGACATTGACAGACAGACAGCTACATGGGACACTGACAGACAGCTACATGGGACATTGACAGACAGACAGCTACAAGAGACACTGAGAGACAGACAGCTACATGGGACATTGACAGACAGCTACATGGGACATTGACAGACAGCTACATGGGACATTGACAGACAGCTACATGGGACATTGACAGACAGCTACATGGGACACTGACAGACAGCTACATGGGACAGACAGACAGCTACATGGGACACTGACAGACAGCTACATGGGACACTGACAGACAGCTACATGGGACACTGACAGACAGACAGCTACATGGGACACTGACAGACAGCTACATGGGACACTGACAGACAGCTACATGGGACACTGACAGACAGACAGCTACATGGGACACTGACAGACAGCTACATGGGACACTGACAGACAGCTACATGGGACACTGACAGACAGCTACATGGGACATTGACAGACAGCTACATGGGATACTAACAGACAGACAGCTACATGGGACACTGACAGACAGCTACATGGGACATTGACAGACAGCTACATGGGACACTGACAGACAGCTACATGGGACACTGACAGACAGCTACATGGGACATTGAGAGACAGCTACATGAGATACTAACAGACAGACAGCTATATCGGACACTGACAGACAGCTACATAGACTACTGACAGATAGACAGCTACATGGGACACTGACGGACCGACAGCTACATGGAACACTGACAGACAGACAGTTATATGAGACACTGACAGACAGACAGCTACATGGGACGTTGACAGGCAGCTACATGGGACATTGACAGACAGACAGCTACATGGGACACTGACAGAGAGCTACATGGGACAGACAGATCTCTTAGCAAATACACACATTTTAGTTTTTTACATTTTGATTTTTTTTTTAAATGCAACAAATCTGACCAGAGAAATACATGCTGCTTAGCAATAATGTTTTTGTTAATGTTAATTCACACCAAGACAAAACTTGAATATCTGCTGTGCACAATACTGTACAAATTAGCAGGACATTACATTGCTTTTTTGACAACAATCATTGCTTTTTCAAAAGAACATTTGGTACAGAGGACTTACCAATGCGTAGTCTTTCTACAACTGACTGACTCCCAGAATGTTCACATCCCAAGACTCTATCCCTATGTATGGCATCATTGTGACATCACATCACTGTGACATCACATCACACTGAACTTGAGCCTGTGAAGATGCAGTTTGGACATTTTCTCATTAGTTACGGCAACTGTATTAATTGACAGACAGCTACATGGGACACTGACAGCCAGCTACATGGGACACTGACAGACAGCTACATGGGACACTGACAGACAGCTACATGGAACACTGACAGACAGCTACATGGGACATTGACAGACAGCTACATGGGACACTGACAGACAGACAGCTACATGGGACATTGACAGACAGCTACATGGGACATTGACAGACAGACAGCTACATGGGACACTGACAGACAGCTACATGGGACATTGACAGACAGACAGCTACAAGAGACACTGAGAGACAGACAGCTACATGGGACATTGACAGACAGCTACATGGGACATTGACAGACAGCTACATGGGACATTGACAGACAGCTACATGGGACATTGACAGACAGCTACATGGGACACTGACAGACAGCTACATGGGACAGACAGACAGCTACATGGGACACTGACAGACAGCTACATGGGACACTGACAGACAGCTACATGGGACACTGACAGACAGACAGCTACATGGGACACTGACAGACAGCTACATGGGACACTGACAGACAGCTACATGGGACACTGACAGACAGCTACATGGGACATTGACAGACAGCTACATGGGATACTAACAGACAGACAGCTACATGGGACACTGACAGACAGCTACATGGGACATTGACAGACAGCTACATGGGACACTGACAGACAGCTACATGGGACACTGACAGACAGCTACATGGGACATTGACAGACAGCTACATGAGATACTAACAGACAGACAGCTACATCGGACACTGACAGACAGCTACATGGAACACTGACAGATAGACAGCTACATGGGACACTGACGGACCGACAGCTACATGGAACACTGACAGACAGCTACATCGGACATTGACCAACAGCTACTTGGGACACTGACAGACAGACAGCTACATGGGACACTGACAGAGAGCTACATGGGACAGACAGATCTCTTAGCAAATACACACATTTTAGTTTTTTGCATTTTGAATTTTTTTAAAAATGCAACAAATCTGACCAGAGAAATACATGCTGCTTAGCAATAATGTTTTTGTTAATGTTAATTCACACCAAGACAAAACTTGAATATCTGCTGTGCACAATACTGTACAAATTAGCAGGACATTACATTGCTTTTTTGACAACAATCATTGCTTTTTCAAAGGATCATTTGGTACAGAGGACTTACCAATGCGTAGTCTTTCTACAACTGACTGACTCCCAGAATGTTCACATCCCAAGACTCTGTCCCTATGTATGGCATCATTGTGACATCACATCACTGTGACATCACATCACACTGAACTTGAGCCTGTGAAGATGCAGTTTGGACATTTTCTCATTAGTTACGGCAACTGTATTAATTGACAGACAGCTACATGGGACACTGACAGCCAGCTACATGGGACACTGACAGACAGCTACATGGGACACTGACAGACAGCTACATGGGACACTGACAGACAGACAGCTACATGGGACACTGACAGACAGCTACATGGGACACTGACAGACAGCTACATGGGACACTGACAGACAGACAGCTACATGGGACACTGACAGACAGCTACATGGGACACTGACAGACAGCTACATGGGACACTGACAGACAGCTACATGGGACATTGACAGACAGCTACACGGGATACTAACAGACAGACAGCTACATGGGACACTGACAGACAGCTACATGGGACACTGACAGACAGCTACATGGGACATTGACAGACAGCTACATGAGATACTAACAGACAGACAGCTACATCGGACACTGACAGACAGCTACATGGAACACTGACAGATAGACAGCTACATGGGACACTGACGGACCGACAGCTACATGGAACACTGACAGACAGCTACATCGGACATTGACAGACAGCTACTTGGGACACTGACAGACAGACAGCTACATTGGACATTGACACACAGCTACATGGGACATTGACAGACAGACAGCTACATGGGACATTGACAGACAGACAGCTACAAGAGACACTGACAGACAGCTACATGGGACATTGACAGACAGCTACATGGGGCATTGACAGACAGCTACATGGGACATTGACAGACAGCTACATGGGACATTGAAAGACAGCTACATTGGACACTGACAGACAGACAGCTACATGGGACATTGACAGACAGCTACATGGGACACTGACACAGACAGCTACATGAGACACTGACAGACAGCTACATGGGACAGACAGACAGCTACATGGGACACTGACAGACAGCTACATGGGACACCGACAGATAGCTACACGGGACACTGACAGACAGACAGCTACATGGGACACTGACAGACAGCTACATGGGACACTGACAGACAGCTACATGGGACACTGACAGACAGCTAGATGGGACACCGACAGACAGCTACATGGGACACTGACAGACAGACAGCTACATGGGACACTGACAGACAGCTACATGGGACACCGACAGACAGCTACATGGGACACTGACAGACAGACAGCTACATGGGACACTAACAGACAGACAGCTACATGGGACACTGACAGACAGCTACATGGGACATTGACAGACAGCTACATGGGACACTGACATACAGCTACATGGGACACTGACAGACAGCTACATGGGACATTGACAGACAGCTACATGGGATACTAACAGACAGACAGCTACATGGGACACTGACAGACAGCTACATGGGACACTGACAGACAGCTACATGGGACACTGACAGACAGCTACATGGGACACTGACAGACAGCTACATGGGACACTGACAGACAGACAGCTACATGGGACATTGACAGGCAGCTACATGGGACAGACAGACAGCTACATGGGACAGACAGCTACATGGGACACTGACAGACAGCTACATGGGACACTGACATACAGCTACATGGGACACTGACAGACAGCTACATGGGACATTGACAGACAGCTACATGAGATTCTAACAGACAGACAGCTACATCGGACACTGACAGACAGCTACATGGAACACTGACAGATAGACAGCTACATGGGACACTGACGGACCGACAGCTACATGGAACACTGACAGACAGCTACATCGGACATTGACAGACAGCTACTTGGGACACTGACAGACAGACAGCTACATTGGACATTGACACACAGCTACATGGGACATTGACAGACAGACAGCTACATGGGACATTGACAGACAGACAGCTACAAGAGACACTGACAGACAGCTACATGGGACATTGACAGACAGCTACATGGGGCATTGACAGACAGCTACATGGGACATTGACAGACAGCTACATGGGACATTGAAAGACAGCTACATTGGACACTGACAGACAGACAGCTACATGGGACATTGACAGACAGCTACATGGGACACTGACACAGACAGCTACATGAGACACTGACAGACAGCTACATGGGACAGACAGACAGCTACATGGGACACTGACAGACAGCTACATGGGACACCGACAGATAGCTACACGGGACACTGACAGACAGACAGCTACATGGGACACTGACAGACAGCTACATGGGACACTGACAGACAGCTACATGGGACACTGACAGACAGCTACATGGGACACCGACAGACAGCTACATGGGACACTGACAGACAGACAGCTACATGGGACACTGACAGACAGCTACATGGGACACCGACAGACAGCTACATGGGACACTGACAGACAGACAGCTACATGGGACACTAACAGACAGACAGCTACATGGGACACTGACAGACAGCTACATGGGACATTGACAGACAGCTACATGGGACACTGACATACAGCTACATGGGACACTGACAGACAGCTACATGGGACATTGACAGACAGCTACATGGGATACTAACAGACAGACAGCTACATCGGACACTGACAGACAGCTACATGGGACACTGACAGACAGCTACATGGGACACTGACAGACAGCTACATGGGACACTGACAGACAGCTACATGGGACACTGACAGACAGACAGCTACATGGGACATTGACAGGCAGCTACATGGGACAGACAGACAGCTACATGGGACAGACAGCTACATGGGACACTGACAGACAGCTACATGGGACACTGACATACAGCTACATGGGACACTGACAGACAGCTACATGGGACATTGACAGACAGCTACATGGGATACTAACAGACAGACAGCTACATCGGACACTGACAGACAGCTACATGGAACACTGACAGATAGACAGCTACATGGGGCACTGACAGACAGCTACATGGGACACTGACAGACAGCTACATGGGACACTGACAGACAGACAGCTACATGGGACATTGACAGGCAGCTACATGGGACAGACAGACAGCTACATGGGACAGACAGACAGATACATGGGACAGACAGATACATGGGACACTGACAGACAGCTACATGGGACAGACAGACAGATACATGGGACAGACAGACAGATACATGGGACACTGACAGACAGCTACATGGGACAGACAGACAGATACATGGGACAGACAGACAGCTACATGGGACACTGACAGACAGCTACATGGGACACTGACAGACAGCTACATGGGACATTGACAGACAGCTACATGGGACACTGACAGACAGCTACATGGGACATTGACAGATAGACAGCTACATGGGACACTGACGGACCGACAGCTACATGGGACACTGACAGACAGACAGCTACATGGGACGTTGACAGGCAGCTACATGGGACATTGACAGACAGACAGCTACATACTGACAGACAGCTACATGGGACAGACAGATCTCTTAGCAAATACACACATTTTAGTTTTTTACATTTTTTTTACATTTAAAAAAAAAGCAACACATCTGACCAGAGAAATACATGCTGCTTAGCAATAATGTTTTTGTTAATGTTAATTCACACCAAGACAAAACTTGAATATCTGCTGTGCACAATACTGTACAAATTAGCAGGACATTACATTGCTTTTTTGATAACAATCATTGCTTTTTCAAAGGAACATTTGGAACATTTGGTACAGAGGACTTACCAATGCATAGTCTTTCTCCAACTGCCTGACTCCCAGAATGTTCACATCCCAAGACTCTATCCCTATGTATGACATCATTGTGACATCACTTCACTGTGACATCACTTCACACTGAACTTGAGCCTGTGAAGATGCAGTTTGGACATTTTCTCATTAGTTACTGCAACTATATTAATTGACAGACAGCTACATGGGACACTGAAAGCCAGCTACATGGGACACTGACAGACAGCTACATGGGACACTGACAGACAGCTACATGGGACACTGACAGACAGCTACATGGAACACTGACAGACAGCTACATGGGACATTGACAGACAGCTACATGGGACACTGACAGACAGACAGCTACATGGGACACTGACAGACAGCTACATGGGACACTGACAGACAGATACATGGGACACTGACAGACAGCTACATGGGACACTGACAGACAGCTACATGGGACACGGACAGACAGCTACATGGGACATTGACAGGCAGCTACATGGGGCTCTGACAGACAGCAAAGCGGTTTCTGTGCTGTGGTATGATCGGAAACCTGACTGAAGTGGGTCATATCTATTATTTAAGACTAAAAATTCATGAAGCTGTTTGTACGCTGCCTTTTCTAGAAAATGTGCTTAGAAAAGTGAGATTGGATATTGGTCTACAGTTTTTTGGATCAAAAGGATCTAGGTTACTTTTCTTCAGGGTGGGTCTAACCAGGGCAGTTTTAAGCACCGCTGGAAAAATCCCATTAAGTAGGGAGTGATTTACAATGCGTAGTATGTCATCAGACACAGATTCAAATATTTCCTTAAAAAAGGTGGTAGGAATAGGGTCAAGAGGACACGTAGACGGTTTAAGCTGTGACACAATTTTGCCTAATGTTTCAGTACTAATCATGGTGAACATGCTCATAGTCATGTTCTGTGGTGGCGGATCTACAGTGTTACACAAACCTAGTCTTGCCTGAGTAATACACATTCTAATATTTGTTATCTTATCCCTGAAGTGGGCTGCAAATTCCTCGCATTTGGTGACATAGTAGATGTAAAAACAATAGTAACCATGGGTGTAGTGCAATCAACTAAACGACAACCAGTCCAAAAGGGGTACCTTTTAAATAAAAGGATTTAATACCATTGTGAAAAGTGTATTTACAAGTATGTACAAATATATACAACATTCACATAACAACAATGAACAGGGGGGAATGAAATAACACAAAAACAACCAGGGATTAACCAAGGGTAGGAGATGGGAGGGAGAAGGACCATGCGAACGGTGTCACAAAACAACAAACACAGCCCTATTCTTCCCTACACCTCTGACCGACCTATACCACATACTAACTAACCTACCCGGAACCTAAACTACCTGCTACAGAAACTACGGAGAGTGACACCCACTCGCTTCTAACCTAATGTGTTTAGACAGTGGTTCGCTGCGTCATGCATGTATATATGTATACCCCAGGGTGTCTTACCTAGCCCTTCAACACACTAATGTAAACCAACAACTAGGAACAAACAACTTCTGGTAACAGACTCTAAACAAACATGACTCAAACAAAACACCACCCCTTCCTTCCCTCTCTCGCTACACATGACAACAACACACATTATAATGTCATATATATGGCATCAGCTATCATCCCCGGTCATCCAATCCCAGAAGATCTATCATAGATCTTCTGGGATTGGATGACCGGGGATGATAGCTGATTGAACACAGGTGAGGGCTGACGGGACAACGATGATGGACACCACTTCACCTACAGGGAGACAGACAGAAGCAAAACAGACACAGGACATAACACAAAACATACACGTCTGTAACAACTCCACCCATAAAGAACAAACCTCACAGGGTTTGAGTGCATTCGGGGCCCAAACACCAACATATACAGTCAACAGCCATGTACCGGGAATCACCTAGTTCAACATACAAAAAACAACAATAATAATAATAATGCAGATCTAAACAGTTGTCAAGAAACATAGATTCATCCTACACTAGGCCGGAACCAACTCACATATGCCCGAGACAGGGCATCGGCCAAAACATTCTCGGACACTTTCTTATGGCGGATCAAAAGGGGAACACCATGAATCAGTAAGGCCCATCGCATGAGGCGTTGGCTGTGATTGTACATGTGGCTCAAAAACACTGAAGGATTATGGTCAGTAAAAACATCAATGGGGTGTGTACTAGACCTGACATAGACCTCAAAATATTGTAAAGCTAGCAACAATGCCAGAGTCTCCTGCTCGATAGTTGAATACCTGGACTGGGCCTTGTTGAACTTCCGGGGAAAATAACAGATGGGGTCTCCTGGATCAGCACAGTACTAGCACCCACAGCACTGGCATCCAAATTGAAACCTTTCTCAAGATTAGGGGCAGAGAGAACAGGGGAACTGCATAACAGAGCTTTAACAGACTCAAAGGCACGCTGACTCTCATCAGATCACTGACGGGATTACTGACGGGCTGAGTAATCCAGTCAGGGGTGCAACAACCGTGGAGAAGTTGCGACAGAAACCACGATAGTATCCCGCCATTCCTAGGAAACGGCGCAACTCCCTACGGGTAGTAGGAGCCGGATAGCTGGCGATAGTAGAAACCTTTTCAGCCACAGGGCGCACCTGTCCGCGCCCAACTTCCTTACCCAGATAAGTGATGGTGGCTTTCCCAAACTCACACTTGGCCAAGTTAAAGGACCAAGTTGGACTACCCCATGTCCCAGGTGGAGGTGTCCAACCACCTCGGGGGCTCCCTCCCCCTGGAGCCCCTCTCTGTCGGGACTACTTCCTCCTGCGGCCGTGCAGGACTCGGTCCTATCGGCCTGCCGACAGACGAGGGCGTGTGTATCACCAGAGTCCCAGCCCCACCCTCGTCGTCAGTGCCACTGTCTTGTTGGGCCAGGGAGGGTGGCGCCAAAAGCCCAGTGTCTCTGTCCCCTCCCTGGGCACCGAAAGCCTGGTCTCCCGAGGGAGAGGGGCCAGACACCCCGCCCTCTTCTCTCCCAACTGCCTGAGCCTGGACGCTGTCTAGTCCAAAAAACGGTGGGTTGCCTCCATCCGGTCCTGCAGTGCGTCAACATAGTCCTGGCCTGGGGGCCCTTGCAGTGGCGGGTTTGGGGTCTATCAAAGCTGAGGTCCAAGGGGGTCCGAAGCTCCCGTCCAGACATAAGAGCTGCTGGGGTGCACCCGGTGGACTCCTGAGTGGCTGACCTATAGGCCATGAGGACCAGGGGAAGATGGCGGTCCTAGTCCCACTGATGCCTTGATGTGAGCATGGCCAGTTGGGTGACTAGAGTTTGGTTGAATCGTTCGACCAGACCATCACTTTGAGGGTGCAAGGACTCAAAGTTTCCCTGGTCACTGTGCAGCTCCTCTGGCACCCCAAACCTGGTGAACATCCCGTCCCCTAGGCAGGGCCACTTGGTAAAATAGTCCATCACGGTGAGGATGTACCGGTTCCCGTCCTGAATGACTGGTAGTGGCCCCACCACATCCACCCCAACTCTTTCCATGGGTGCCCCCACCCTGTACTGCTGAAGGGGAGAACGGGTCTCCCACTACCTGAGGCCATGCCACGCTACTCCTTTATGGCAAGCTAATAAGCAAATGAGTTACAGCTAAACAGCCAATCAGTTAACACATGAAAAATAACAGTAATCACGAACTCTGGTTTGCTAGCTAGCTAGCTAGCTGCATTGCATAAACGGGCGATAACATTCTCCATAGAATAAATAAAAAACAAAAGTTTTGTATCGTTTACTATTTGTTCCGTTAGCAAACATTGCACTTAAGAAATTGGTTGGAAAAATGTATCCTCTCACATGCAAAACAATTTTGTTTGATCGATGTCATCTAGGCTACACGCAATTTCAGAGCCGATCTGATCTCTAGCCACACAAGCATTTTCACACCGTCACGCAAAATAATCTTTGGCCACATGGAATCGCGTATTACAGGATCATTCAAATACACTGAGCATGCGCGTTCTGGTTGACCCAGGAAATTATTAAAGTATAATTGAGACAGTACCATAAAATAATAGAAATTCATTCATTCGATAGCAGTGATGCCGGTAACGCGGTACTAAGTAACGCGTTACTCTAATCGGAATACTTTTCCCGGTAACTAGTATTCTGACGTGATACTATTTCCAAATCAGTAATCGGATTAAAGTTACTTGTTCAAGTGACTGTGCGTTACTATTGCGTTACTACCTCATAACTTAGGCTAAATGCAGTATTTCTTTGTAATGTTCGATAGTAAACAAACATTTGTTCTCTTTTCTCGAGTCTTGGGGAGTGACGTCAGTGCTCACGTTTTCAACACGAGGTTACTATGGAAGGCCATGCCCGCAAAAAACGGCTCTCGACTATCGCGAGATTGCAGCAGAATCGCTCACGTGTATCACCACGCTGATTGCACAGTGTAAACAGAAGCGTAGCCTACACAATGGAGCGAGAACAGAGATATGCATTAAATAGCTGGAAATATAAGGATTATTTTGAGTTTGTGTCAGCAAAGGATGACAAGAACATAAATGTTGATCATTGATAAACTCAGACTCACCCAGTTTAGGATTAGGATTATATTAGGATCATATCTGAATGGTCAGGGTAGGTTTTAGGTTTTGTGAAACCACTCCTTGCTGTTAAATAAAGATTATATTTATTTTATTGTTTAAAAACAAGTATTTATGTTGGGTGAGGCAAAGAAAGACTCTTTATTTTGTTGTTTTAAGTTATTGTTTAAAGTTTAATTATGTAATTTAAGTTACTGTTAAAATAAAGTGAGTTTTGGCAAAACCAGTTTTCATTTTTATGTTGCGGGGGGGGGGGGGGGGGGGTCGGGTGCCTAGGCAGCTGCCAATAGTAACTAAAAAAGTAACTAGTAATCTAACTTAGTTACTTTTAAAATCAAGTAATCAGTAAAGTAACTAGATTACTTTTTATAGGAGTAATCAGTAATCAGTAATCAGAATACTTTTTCAAAGTAACTGTGGCAACACTGTTCGATAGTCATGTCAACTCCCGCAGTCCCGATCAATCTCCTCTCCACTTACATTAAGTTTGCATCCAAGATATGGCATGTATACTCTAATAATCTGTGTAACTTTAGGTTGTATGAAAAGAGCCGAGGCATAATAAACGTTATAATTGTTGAAGTGCCTCTTGCTACGATGTTTCTAAGACGGTCAATAATATCACAGCACTGGCACATCAAGTGTAGGCTATTTATAGCACAAGTAATGCATTGAACGGTTGGTCATGGCTTTCATTCATTTTCATTCATTCGGTAGTAATTTCAACTCCTGATCAATCTCCTCTCCACTTACATTCCGTCTTGTAGTAGAGTATAGAGTACCAGTAAAAGTCACACCTTCTCATTCAATAGTTTTTCTTTATTTATATATTATTTTCTACATTGTAGATTAATACTGAAGACATCAAAACTGTGAAAAAACACATATGGAATTATGTGGTAAACAAAAAAGTGTTAAACAAAACATAAAATATGTTTTATATTTTAGATTATTCAAAGTAGCCACCTTTTGCTTTTTAGTGGTTTTCTTCACTAGAGAAGGGAATGCTATTATTTCTCGAAGTCACCCGAGTTAGTAGCCGCAAGGTGCAAACGTTATCAAAGCATCGCAGATTCAGACGAATCTTCTTCATTTTTCTATGAAGCATTTGCCTTGTAATAGATAAGTATAGTATTATAGTAGTATAAATATACAGTATTATTAAAGCCTCATCTGATTCATTTTATTTGACTTTTCTTGCACTAAATGAGGACAGACTCAACAATCTTTGCACATAGTGATAATTACATTGGAGTCAGATTATCAATATTTGATATGGTTTGCTATCAAAAAAATATAGCCAAAGGTCTCTTCCAAACAGAGGGGGAAATGGATATATTTATATTAATATATAATATTTAATAATATAATACAATTTAAAACTAATCTTCTCATGACTGCTTTACCTGATTCAGTCAGACAGGGGTGGCTTACTGTGCTAGGCTTGCAGAATAGCACATTATATGTAGTGAAATGCTTGACATAAACTATACATCATGGTCATTAACTGGGGAAGGTTATTCCACAATGCATTTTCATATTTACACTTAGGCCCGTGTCCTAGGTTACTTCATAATATCATAGCAGTTCAACTTGGGCCATATTAGGTGAGTGGTCTACCCCCCTGTCTGTAGGTCTACCCCCTATCTGTCAATCTACAACCTGTCTGTAGGTCTACCCCGTATCTGTCAATCTACAACCTGTCTGTAGGTCTACCCCGTATCTGTCAATCTACAACCTGTCTGTAGGTCTACCCCATATCTGTCCATCTACAACCTGTCTGTAGGTCTACCCCGTATCTGTCAATCTACAACCTGTCTGTAGGTCTACCCTGTATCTGTCAATCTACAACCTGTCTGTAGATCTACCCTGTATCTGTCGATCTACAACCTGTCTGTAGGTCTACCCTGTATCTGTCAATCTACAATCTGTCTGTAGGTCTACCCTGTATCTGTCAATCTACAATCTGTCTGTAGGTCTACCCTGTATCTGTCAATCTACAACCTGTCTGTAGGTCTACCCTGTATCTGTCAATCTACAATCTGTCTGTAGGTCTACCCTGTATCTGTCAATCTACAACCTGTCTGTAGGTCTACCCCCTATCTGTCAATCTACAACCTGTCTGTAGGTCTACCCTGTATCTGTCAATCTACAACCTGTCTGTAGGTCTACCCCATATCTGTCAATCTACAACCTGTCTGTAGGTCTACCCTGTATCTGTCGATCTCACCCCATTTATGGTTTTGGGGGCATTATTATTTTTGTATTTTAATAAACATGTACATTTTAGAAATACCTATATATCAAATACAAATATGCGCATTTAGATTATTGAAGCATTATTCATTGGTGTGTTTGGTTCCATTGACATTGTCTGACACATACTTTTCTAATTTGGATGCGCAAATATTACACAAAGTATATACATGTGAATACATTTCCATCTACTGAGTAATACGGACATCAAATACCAGCAAAGTTAAAGATCTCTTTGTGGCCCAGTCACATGCGATAAGCATAGACAAAATTGTCCTGCTACTTTAGACCCCACTAGAGCATTACATGGAACTGTATCTGTTAGGCTGCATCTGCGGGTGTACCAAGGAAACACAAATAAAAGTTATGTGTTGCTAAACTGTTAGCATACACAAAATACTATATAAACTGTGTCTGATGAAGTGGCCTGTTCTTCAACACCATCAGACGGCCTAGTAATGAGCTAATGATGAGTCACTCCCACTTTATCGCCTTACCAAACTATCAAACCACAATGCCTCCGATTGGTCTAAATACTAGGAGTGGTATACGTGACCGTCATCTTATTGGACGTCGCGACTGTCATCATCATCCCACGTGCGTCTCTATGCAAATTGCTGACTAGACTCTTGAAACAGAGGCAGGCAGGCGGGATAGCGGATAGCGGGCACGGGCAGGGAGAGAGGAGAAAGGGGGCGGACAATTTTTTAGCCCTCCATCACCACCGGCACAATTTTATAACTGTTTATTATTAATTTAGATTTAATAAAAAAAATTGTATTAAGTAAGTGAAGATGGCGGCGCAGGCACAGCCAGACACCAAGAAGTTCTTCTTTGAGAACCTCTCCGGCGCGGGGAAATGCATCGCGGTGCTCACGAGCGGAGGGGATGCTCAAGGTACCGTGTGACAGATGACAGCGACAGAGAGAGTGTACTCTGTGACATTGTATCAGTGGAGAAGGAAGGCCCTGTGTTAGAGGGCGAAAAGCACCCGCTATGAATGTCAACGAAACATATAACTTGGTACAACGGTACAATGGATATACTAGATATCTAGTTTGGATACAAAGGATTAAAATTGAAAGAAGCAAATGTCAGAAATGCAGATAATCACAGGCGCGCGCAGTAAGCCATAGATACTGCGGCTAGCTGGCTGGCTAACTGAGCTATTTGAGTGCATTTTCTCACCACTAGTCAGCCAACATAGACAACCGTCAAGGTTATGCAGTAATGCAGTTATCGTTGTTTGGTCTTGCATGACATCGGCATTTTTGGGTTCATAGAAGTGTCTGACAGTCATTAGAATAGTATTATAGGCTGTTGATCTGTGACACCGGTACAGGTGGAATGCTGTGATGTTGCGCGGATTTCTTCTCCTATCCCTGCCCTCTGCATTGCGGAGTTACAGTCTTGTTCATGTGATCTTTCTTACCAGACGTGTCGGCATAGTTCCTCCTGTACGTCTAATGATGTAAAGAGATGTGAGGATGAATGTTTAGAAATAGAAGACAGGCGACCTAAGTCCTAACTCAACCAGGAAGTCACGCGCATGTTCTCTGACATAGAAATACAAATAAACTGCAATGCATATAGCTTATTGTTTCATAAAGCATGCACGGACATGGCGTATTTATCAATGGGTGTGTATGTTTTTGAACATGACAATGTCGAAATAAACAGTGTGATCCATATAGGTCTATATATTAGGGATACCCATCCTGTGAGGCTACATGATGTCGCCTACGTGAGGAGTTGCACCAGTCATCACAGAACGCAGCCTGCGTCAGAGTCAGAGACCCCTGGCCATGTGATCTCCTGTGTCACTGCAGGAGTTCAGCTGTGACACTGTTACAAGTTCTAACTAAACTTCAAACAGTGTAAAAAGTGTAGGCTACATTTGAAGAAAAGAGTGAGTGATATTAAAGCAGAACCATTTGGACCTCAATTTAGGGTGACAAGCGGCATAGTTCCTGTATGTCTATGATGTAAAGAGATATGATTGAACCCTGTCACATTATCAGGGCTGCCAAGTTTCACCAAAAGTTTGGAGTGAGATTTTTTGGCGGTGGAGCGACCCAAAACTGTGCACGTTTTGGCAGCGGCGGCCCCTCTCTGACTCTCCCACCCAATTATTTGTGCTAGTTTCCTGCAATTTTACATGTTGTTCATAATAAACCAGCACAAGAATTGAAAATAATTAACATTTTATAAAACAAGAAAAAAATTCAGACAAATATCATATTTATGAAATCTTAATAAACAAATACAGTAGCCTACAGACTCTAAAAGAAAAATGGGCCCCATCAACAGGACTCAGCCCCTTGGTCAGCAGCAGAAAGACCCGTGGTCATCATCTTATATACAGTGCATTGCTCATAGATGGCTATCATGTTATACAGTACATACCAGGGTTTTTCCTGGGTCAGAATGAGGGCTTTGGTGGTTGATCTTGTGCGAGCGCAGCACGCCCACATTTTTTTTGAGGGACCCCCAATTGTTGTATTTGTATTGTAAATTGTAATTTTAGTAACTACTAAATGCCTGCATTTATAATGACTTACGCCAAATTGGTGCAACCCAGTCCAGTAGGCTACCAGATACGATGTTGTAATGTATGCACATATTTTGCTACCACGGTTGCCCGACGGAATTGACAATGTCCAGCCCAACCGGTCTAAAAGCTGCCGTGGCATCTTTCTGCACGCGCGTTAACTTGAGTCTGCAATCGAAGCGGCAGGCGAGCGCTGATGGAAGAACCTGTGTTCACGCGAGCTGCAAGAACGTAGCAAGCAGTGGTTGCCAGATTGGGCTACTTTTGGTCACACTGGACCTGTGTGACCAAAAGTAGCCCAATCTGGCAACCACTGCTTGCTACGTTCTTTCATGTCCGGTAGCTTTCTTTCAAGGAATTTCAAAAATAAAAGTCCCGTAAAACAATTGTTATTTCTCGCCGTGAGAAATAGAGATGCGGCGTGAGAGCGTGAGAACTGGTTGAAATGCGTGAGTCTCACGGCGATTGCGTGAGACTTGGCAGCTCTGCACATTATGCCTCCACGGAACGTTTTGTTAATGCGAGTCACAGAACAATTACCTCTCTCACAGAAGTAAGATGGCTTACGTAAGATTTGACAAGTAAAATCTTACTTAAAGATTTTGAAGTAAATCTTAAATCATCCAGAGCAAGCAGGATTAAAGTAGCCTAGTATTTATGGTCTAGACTCTAGAGCAGGCATATTTACTGTCTTAACATCCAATAGTCTATTCTCTCACACTCGCATCACATTGCATAACGAGCCTACAATATTTGGAATGCCTTTGCTGCTTAGAGCAGAGGGCAATGCTGCAGCGGTAGGTTTATGGTTGATGGTCAGTCAGGTTGCCTCTGACTCAGGGCAGGAGGGCATTGATCAATCTTCTGTGAAAGGATTTACAATGCCATTCCAATGTTGTCTGCCTCGTTGGAGGGCTTCTGCTAGGCCCCCAAATCAGCCAGCTGAAGGATCGGAATGCATTCATGTCTGTCTCAAAACAACTCAGGCCATGCATGACAGGAACGTAGTCAGCATCAGAATGTCAGTAGCCCAGTAGCTTACTAGAGCAGTGTTCTATCTTTCTGCACTCAAACGTTACGTTCGGTTTACAGGGCTATTCACTCAAATGTGGTTACGTAACAGAACATGGATCATTGCCAATGCCTGTCTTTTACAAGTGACAATACAACAGCTGATCCCTTCGGATGATCATGCACAAACTAGGCCAACATTTGTAATGTAATTATGGACATACTGTAATGTATTGTGGAGCTTGTGTGTGTTCGCTGTGTGTGTTGCCTAGTAACAGTGTCAGAGCTTAGCTACTACACAGTTTGCCAATGTCGAGAGCACCAGGACCTTCATTCTATTGTTTATGACTCCTCCAGTCGGCCCGGGTCCAAGGACCTGCCCGGTCCAGACCATTAGCCTTTTCTTTTATAGGTTTACTTAGCCATTACTTAACCATTAGCATTCAGGGCACAGAACAGCGTCTCCCTAGTTCTCTCAAAAGAGACTGAATAGCTGTCAGACTACGTGGGAGGATTTAGCCAAACATGAGTTCGGCAGTAGTAGAGGACTTCCACAGGAACATGTACACATGCACACACAAACACACACACACTTTTCCATGGTGATAAAAGCACAACAATGTACATTGAGCAAGGCCCACAGCTTAATTTTATTCACTGTAATCATATGGTGTGACCATAAGTCCTCCGATCGCTATATCAACTGTTGACATGACATTGGCCTAACATGAAAGGGCCGGTAAGTATTATAAGCACTTGATATGTTAATGTTGGCATTGAGTGTCCCAATTAAAGAGAGTGTGAAATATTTTCATTTGTCTCTTGGCTAGGAATGAATGCCGCTGTCCGGGCAGTTGTTCGGATGGGAATCTATGTGGGAGCCAAAGTTTACTTCATTCGTGAGGTGAGTCTCTTTACAATGGTGGACTTTTCTTAACACTATGCTCACACACTCACTGAAAGCATGCAGAACTCTCTGTTCTGGCTCACAGACAATGTAGAAAGGCGAACACCGGCTTAACAATTGACTCCAATTTCACATACTACACTCCCCTCGCCCCTTGCTGATAACATTCTAGTCTCTTGGAGTCAACTCATCTATTGGCAAACATACAGTGTATACAAATAAACACTCTGCTGCTTATTCTCAAACGTATTAAAGGGCTTGGCTTACATTACGTACAATTCCAGGGCAGCAGGAGCTGATTCGTCCCAGTTATGTAATCAATGGTCCTCCTCACTCCTCAATGAGGATGTTATGTAACTGGCTAAAGGCATTAGCAGTGAGCGTGCATGCATTGGCCCTCGTGTCAGTAGAAATACAGTACAGTTTGATGAATCGAATAACTTGGACATTTGTCATTTGACGCCCTGCCATGGTACCGTATGGTTCATACAAGCAGCTAGCCAGCTTAGATGTAGTCACTGTATTACATCATAATTGCAGGCTATTCATTGTGTGTGTGTGTGTGTGTGTGTGTGTGTGTGTGTGTGTGTGTGTGATGTCTGTCTGTTTCACCTACAGGGATACCAGGGAATGGTAGATGGTGGAGACAACATAATAGAGGCCTCATGGGAAAGTGTCTCCAGCATGTTGCAAGTGGTGAGTAGAGCAAAGAACTGATGCCTAATGCACAACCAACAGTATTGACTATGATACTATTTGTGGTTCACTGTTACCATAGCCAATGGTACAGTACTGTATAGTTGTAATGATGGTTCTTTGATGATTGATTGATGGGTGGTGGCCGAGATTGGTGGAACCCAAAGTAATTAAAGATTCTTACTCAAGATAGACAAATAAGAAAGATGTATTCCAATACAGCGCTGTAGGTGAATTCTCCCATAGCAAGAGAGAACGCACACCAATATGTTGTAGACAGTGCTTCTTATAGGCGCTAGTTGATGATCAAGCAAACAGCTGTCCAACACAAATTATCCCAATGGCACCGTTCAGTCTGCTTGACCCTGAAGGGTCCCCTGACTCTCTGTCAGTCCTGAGTCTCGTGATGACCCATTGACCCATAGTCTAAATTAGTCTCTAGTTTAGTTTACAAGTTACAAGTGTCGAATGAGGTAGAGGGGACATGTTGGCTGAGTGTTTAACAGTTTAGAGGGCACAGCTTGATTATGATTCAAGTTTATACAGAGTGTTTAAAGTGCACAATGAAAACGCATCCTATAAATAGTCTAGCATGGCCTACATAAAGAAGAGGAATCCATAACTTTATATTGATTATTCCAGTTTTTTTTACATGGCTCTGACTTACAGTATATTATTAGAACCCTGATGATGCATTAAAGAATGATGACAAAACAGATGTATCTTCAGTAAACTTCAGTAAATAACTTACTCAAAATATCCTAGTTATTAAAGGACCGTCTCCCATCTATGTCTGTGTCGTGTCCCGCCAGGGGGGCACTGTCATCGGCAGCGCTCGGTGCAAAGAGTTCCGGTCCCACGAGGGGCGCCTGAAGGCGGCCAACAACCTGGTGGAGCGTGGCATCACCAACCTCTGTGTGATCGGAGGGGACGGCAGCCTCACAGGAGCCAACCTCTTCAGGGAGGAGTGGAGCGGCTTACTGGCAGAACTGGTCCAGCAAGGTGGGGGACAGGACATGAGCAGGGTTTACTGACATAAGCCCAATGCACACGGCGTGCGATTTTGACGCACCGCGAATTCGATTCCATTGTTTTGAATGAGACAATGCACACGGCGTGCAATGCGATATTGTCGCACGACAACATTCGATTCTCCATTCACACCCACACACTTCGGTGGTGTGAATTGAGAATCGAATGTTGTCGTGCGACAAAATCGCACGCCGTGTGCATTGGGCTATAGAGGGAAAGAAAAGTGTCTTACAGAGAGAGAATAATAGGAAACAAACCTGGACATGAGTGGGAGTGGGGTTTTTGGTGTGGCAGGTTTGTATAGTCTTACAAGATACTGTACACCTACAAACCTCCCCTGCAAACATAATCCACTGTGAGGTTGCTGGAAGAGGACAAAAAGAGGAAATCCCCAAAAATGAATGCTTCGGTCTGAAAGGATTTGTCCTGCGATGCTAATCCTCTGACCATGGGACATCAAGTTTGATTATGTTTTCATCTAAAAGGGATTTGCTATTTACTTTCTTAGACTTGTAGCCTGATTGTGTTTCATGCGTCAGAATAAAGCCACAACACTTTAACACTAGAACAGCCGTGCCATTTTACCTACTAAAAGAGCCGCCTTTTTCAATGCTAAGCTGCTATTTACACACAACGACCACTAGTTGGCCGCTTGTAAATTAGCCTGCTTCCTACACAGAGAAACGGCAAAATAGCTTTATATTAGCTTATCCTGATGAGATTTTGAAAAGGTAAGGATACTGGGTGGTAGAATGCATATACTGTATCTAGGAAAAGTCATGAAAGGAGGGTCCTGAAATTTGATCGAGTGCAAAGATATAACACTTTTTTTTTTACTCACAGGGACCCCTCATGGCTGTTCTAGTGTTAAAGATTATTTCAATAGAGGCTAATGTTGGTCCTAAACTCTAATGTTGGTCCTAAACTCTAATGTCGGTCCTAAACTCTAATGTTGGTCCTAAACTCTAATGTTGGTCCTAAACTCTAATGTTGGTCCTAAACTCTAATCTCGGTCCTAAACTCTAATGTTGGTCCTAAACTCTAATGTTGGTCCTAAACTCTAATGTTGGTCCTAAACTCTCTAATGTTGGTCCTAAACTGTAATGTCGGTCCTAAACTCTAATGTTGGTCCTAAACTCGGAAACAGGCTTGATTGAAGAGGACGCTGTTCAGAAGTACTCAGCCCTGCACATCGTGGGCATGGTGGGATCCATCGACAACGACTTCTGTGGCACTGACATGACAATCGGAACTGACTCCGCCCTGCACAGAATCATCGAGGTGGTGGACGCCATCATGACCACTGCCCAGAGGTTAGGAACATTACCCTGGCGTAGTGTTTTTGACTGAATGAGTGAACACTCATTTACACAGTATGTTTTTACATTCACCATTTCACTATGTCTTACAGTCACCAGAGGACGTTCGTGTTGGAGGTCATGGGAAGGCATTGTGGGTAAGTGGGTAACGTTACGGCTCATTTAACTGCCGATTGACATTGCTAACAGTCCGTAGTGGTGTCCTGCTGCGTGCCGTACAGCAAGGCAGGTGTGTGACCCTTGGGGTGTGTGTCCAGGTACCTGGCCCTGGTGAGTGTATGTGACCCCGGGGGGGTGTGTTTAGGTACCTGGCCCTGGTGAGTGTATGACTCTGGGGTGTGTGTCCAGGTACCTGGCCCTGGTGAGTGCCCTGGCCTGCGGGGCCGACTGGGTGCTGATTCCTGAGATGCCCCCGGAGGACGGCTGGGAGGACAAGATGTGTCAGAAGCTGTCGGCGGTAATGTGTCTTCTCACCTCTCGTTTAACCTCACAAAATCTCTCCACTGTATCTCAGCTATCTACAGTAACTAGGGCTGGCCAACCTGCTCTGTCTACAACAGTTAATAGTGTTCTTACACGATTTGTTGTCAATTGTAGATATTTCAAAGAAATTAGCCCATGTGCAATGAAATGCTGTTAATCAGTAAGGGCATTTGCTCTGTCCAGTGTCACGTATTAATAACATGTTCATTTAGATGGTAGATAGAAGATACTATGCGATTTGCAGGTAACATAGTGTTGATGTGTTATGGTGCATGTTTGGAAATGACTGTGTTTTATGGTCCAGACTCGATCCAGAGGTTCAAGGTTGAACATAATCATAGTTGCTGAGGGTGCCATTGACAGACATGGGAAAGCTATAACGTCTAGTATTGTGAAGGAAGTGAGTACCTTGAGTTTGCTGTAGAGGGCGACCAAAAGCACTGAGGCCCAACAGTGTTGAAACAGTCCAGCCGGCCTATGAGAGCAGGGCATTGTGGTTGGTTGCCATGGTGTTTATCGTCAAGACTACAAGATTGTAAGCGATAAAGTAAGTCAGGAAATCGCAATTGCAGGCGGTTCAAACCAAACGATCAGGACTGTTAGTTTGTTGAAATAAATCAGCCCATTTCTTTCTGGGTCTACAGACTCTTCTTTCACGGTTGGCCTCAGTCTTTTGAAAGCCCATGCAAAACATTGTGTTTTAGTTTTCTGTCATGTTGTCTTTTACTTCTCATATAGAACCGAGCAGGAATGAAAAGGCTGAATATCATAATAATATCTGAGGGGGCGATTGATTGTAACAACAAGCCCATAACCACAGACCATGTTAAGGATGTAAGTACAGTAACAGAAGGTCAGGGTCTGGAGCTCAGACCGCATAGACCTCTACTGCCCCTTGGTGTGGCTTTACTTTCTCGCCTTGCCCCTTACCCTGGAATGCTCACACACACTTCCTGGTGAGGCAGCTTTCTGTCACCTCTTCTCCAGCTACCCCAACTCGATCACCCGCTTTCTCCTCTACCAGCTCATCTAATGCTGCCGTACCAGATACAGTATAGCGCCTAACCAGGCTGTGAAAAGCACTGCAAAGAGAGGCATTCTATACCAAATAGGTATAACTAGGTGAATTCGGAAAGATTAAGGTCCACACATACATGTATAGTAGCTTTTAACAGAATATGACACCTTGGTGATGTAATTTTCTTGGGGTGTCCTGAAGGACTTTGACAGGACAGTCATACATGCAAAGCATTTAATACAGCTTGTGCCTACATATCCTTTCCTTGGTTTTGGCACGTTTTTTTCCAAAATTAATCTCATCAGCTTTGGATCTAATGTGCTCAGTGCAACCTATAAAGACCTCATTAACACAACCAAAAGACCCCACTAACATGACTGAAAACAACGATGGTTTGCAGGGTTTGCATGTGCGCTGCTGTTTCACTTTTTCCCGCAGCTAAAGCCTGTGATGGTGTTGTCTGTCTTCGTCTCTCGATGCAACACGTGAAACTTGTCTACACACTGTACAGCAATAATACTTAATAATAATAATAGTACTTATAATAATAATAATTATTATACTTTTCTACATTCCTTGTACATAGACTTTCCTCTTTGAACTTAAATTAAAATACCCTCAACAACAACAACAAAAATGTCTATGTGCATTATAAGTGTGCATGGAATAACATTGTCACATTTGGGGACATTGAACATGTCCCCAAATACCTTTAAATAGGACTCATATGTTGGTATGTATGTCCCAGCTTGTTGTCAGATGCCTGGGGTTCGACACTCGTGTGACAATCCTGGGTCACGTCCAGAGAGGCGGGACTCCCTCTGCCTTCGACCGTATCCTGGTAGGTGTTGTACTCTGCTCTTCTCTACAGCCCTCCCCAGTAATCCTGTTTATGCCATGCACCCACCAGGCCAGGGGAGGAAAAAACACTTGGTTAAGCACATGAACAGATTTGATATCATGGCACATACACCGATAGATGTCTCTATCACAGAGAGAGGGGTTAATCTGCTACGGCCTTGTTAATCTCATATTATGCAATAATCTATATGTAATCAAATGTTCTTATGTTTATGAAATCATAATTTTAGGATAATGGTGTGCTTATGCCAGCTTATTGTAATGCAGATATGTATATATATACATGTATGAGGGTCACCAATAAATTCTGGGAAAACTGAAGCAATAGACAGATGGAAAGTGCCACAACTCAGGTATTTGCCAAGTGGAACACCACACCTGGTTGTGGCCTAGAGAAGTTACCTACGTGTCTTTTTTGCCTTTCTCAGACAATAAGGGAAAGGTTTTTGGCAGTATGGGAAGTTTACTTTGCAACAATCTACTGAGAAGAGGGAGAGTCAAATTCTCTCCAGACTGACACTTTTGTGTTAGCATCACGGTGTATTGGTGAAAAGTGAACTGACAGTTTCCTGGTGTGAACGGGGATTAAGTAATGATATATGGTTTAAGATTTTTGTTGGAAAAATGTAAACCAAAGGGGGGATATTGTAGTGGTTTTATATCATGTTATACTGAGAAATGTGGGTCTCTCTGGAGTAGGGGCGAAATCTAGCACTCAAGGAAGGCCCATTTCCTTCCTGTAAGGTGTGAGCCAAGATCTGTGGTGCAGTGAACAATTCTGACTATGGACAAGGCCCATAACTTATGTATTCACAGATTTGTATAAATGGTTCCCAAGAATGGTGACCTCATGACCAAGGACAGTTCTATAAATATGAGTCCCACCTATCGTTTGGGGCCTTTTTTGCTTCCTGCTTGCTTCTTGCTCCTGCGCTCATGTAAACTTGGCATAATAAAAGGCCTCTTTGGAGACTATTGATCTAAGCTCTTGGTGCTTTGTAAGTTCTACTAAATCTATTAAGAATCAATTATATCCACGACACGCCCCCTAATCCAAGATCTAAGATCCAAGTTTTATAACAGAAAGAGAGTAAAAGAGTCGAGAAATACAAGTTCTGGGAGAGGAAGAGAGATAATCCTCCATGTGACATAAAGACATGTCCAGATTGTGTGTGTGTGTGTGTGTGTGTGTGTGTCCGTCCTCTTTAGGCCAGTCGTATGGGCGTAGAAGCCGTCCTCGCTCTGTTGGAGACCGACGCCAACACCCCTGCCTGCGTGGTCTCTCTGTGTGGGAACCAGTCGGTGCGCCTGCCTCTTATGGAGTGTGTTCAGATGGTAGGTACTGCCCGAGAAACACACTGCATTGTGTCAGTGGGATGAGCGTTGTTTTGTTTTCTCTGAGTGAGGCATTTTGGCTTAATCATTATCGCAGATAGTGAGGATTTGTTATTATTGTCTGCACAATGGTGATGACATTTGGACTTTCTCACTCCTAGCTCACGTGACTGGGTCTGGTTAAAAAGTCTGCAAGTCTGGCAACATCATTTTTCTGTCCAGATACTTTCTCGAAGCTTTCAAATTATATGTCATACATTGAAATCTGAAACAAGTTGAAGAAGTCATGGATATATTTGAATGTTGGTACCCACCCATCACCGTGCTGAGAAAACCAGCCTCAAAGTATTCAGACTTTTTTCACAGAGGTAATGGGTGGGAACAGCTGGTTAACTCCACCCTAACCACTCCCTCAAGACAACCACTCCCCCATTACACTACCTGTCATCTGTCAGTGGGGTTGTCTAACCCTCAGGAAACAAACTTGCAGAGTTGAGTCAGAGCACTTGTGAGTCAGAGCAGTACAGTACAAGTGTAGCAAATCCATGTGTAATCTGCTTTTGTTCCACAGACTCAGGAGGTCCAGAAGGCCATGGATGAGAAGAAGTTTGAGGAAGCAGTGAAGCTGCGTGGCAGGTACATACTACAGACAGCAGCAGACTGGGACTGATGAGGGACAGTGACCCTACTGTTCCCCTGGCGACCACATGACTGTGTCGGTGACTGAGAGATGTGCCTGGGAGAGAGTCTGCTCAGGCAGGAAGTTAGATCACAGTGTTCCGTCAGCTCACTGAAGTTTATGAACTTAGAGCTCATTGAGAAACAGCTTTACCAGTGTGGGAGGATGTCCCCTTTGCAATAGACCTATCGCTAAGCCACGCTCCGAAATAGAAATGGTCCAATCATACCACAGCAAAAGTCACGACAGGCAGAAAACTCGGACGAACAACTTGCTAATATCTGATGGTGAAAAGCTTCTAGACAAAATATTCTTGTCATCTTTAAAACAGAACATGTCTATTACTTGCTGTGGTAAATCAAAAATCTGAAATTTGCCAACTCCCGCCGTTGTAAGTCATCGAATGTCATTCAGTCACGGTCGGTCAGTCAGTCACGGTCGGTCAGTCAAGCGTTGTTTGTTTGTCCGAGTTTTCAAAGGGTAATACAGAAGCAATGGGAAATAACTCTGCACTGTACTAAGAGAACGCTAAGATAACACGTGGTTTCAAATACTTTTTCATGTTGCTGTCTTTGTGTTTCCACAGGAGTTTTGAAAACAATCTGAGGACTTACAAACTCCTGGCACACCGTAAACCAGAATCAGAACTCCCACAAGTAAGACAAACTGCCAGGGCCACATAATGTCCTTTGTTGATAATATTCGGTTGTTAAGTCTGACATCAAACGTGACGTTTAGCAATTTCCGGGTCCAAACCAGAAATTCCCTGCACCAGAGTACCAGTGTACTACAGCGGTAGAATGACAGTTCAATCGTTTTTTAGACTCGGATCTATTCATACAACAAGGGACACAATACTTTCCAGTTTTCCCCATACTGTCAGGGTCTTTGAGCCTCGGAAAAGCGCTATATTAATATAATGAATTATTATTATTACTGAGGCATTTCGAAGAGAGCGCCTCAGCCAACTTTGGACCCGGGGAACACGTCACGACTTAACAACCCAATACATTTTGTCCGCCCTGACTGCTCCTAAGATAGAGAACCCAGTGGGATAATCAACTGTTGAAATCCCTCCCCTCACACGGCTTCGTACGTCTTGAGAAATTCTAACTTCCAAGTGAGTCATTGTTAATTAACCCTGGTGGTAACCTGAGTTATAAATGGCACATTATTATGATTCTACAGTGCTGCTGTAGGTGTTCATCAGCATCTCTGCAGGAGGTAATTACAGTACCTGTCATTCACTTGGAGCTCATGTAGCCCAGGAGTAGAAACCCGGAGGAACACTAGCTGACTACCGTTCTGACCCTGGCAGGCTTTAAGCCATGTGATGTAGCTCTGCCTGAGGCTAGCCTGGGGGAAGATGCTTAGGCATGGCCAGCATGAGACCATGAATGGACACATGGTTCCAGAAAAACATGTATGGATTCCCTGTCTGCATCCTGACCTGCTCCCTTCAGAACCGCTGCTGGTGTGAGCTCCGGGGACCCCAGCTAATCAATGGTGCCCAGGGTGGAAGGTTCTGGGGGTGTGAATGAGTGAACTACAAGCAACAGAGACATCCTGCTGTTCGATTCAGAAAGTATCATATCGACTGTGTTGCATTGTAGCAGTTTGCAGGCTCGGCGCGTGCCTTGGACACTGTGAACACAGACTCTGAATGTTCCGATGACACAGTGTGACAATGTGACATTGTGAGCTTAGAATTATAAGGTTCTATCTCCGTTTAGGGTAGTTCAGAGATATTGAGCGTCAAAGTTTTTACATTCCATTATGTTTTGTGAGAGGGAACCTTTGTATTTTATTAATTACTAACTAAAAAAAAGTATACATTTTAAAAATAACACCTCACAGGCATTAATAAACACCTAATGGATCAGATTATGTAAAAAACTATATTTTGACCAAAAATGGAGATAGAACCTTATAATTCTAACATCACGACATGATGACTGAGGGTGACCGGCGACATTTAGTGACGAGGCTACAGTCTGACGGTGTCCTCTCTATGACGGTTCCCCTCGCAGAGTAACTTCAACGTGGCCATTCTGAACGTGGGCGCCCCCGCGGCGGGCATGAACGCGGCCGTGCGCTCCGCCGTCAGGGTGGGGATCTCAGAGGGACACAAGATGTTCGCTGTCAACGACGGGTTTGAAGGATTCTACAAGGGACAGGTACGTCCTCCTCGCTACTCTGTCTTATCGGAGATAATATTCATATTCACTGATCTACAGGGATGTCGTCTTAAGTAATGGACCTATCGCTAAGCCACGCCCCAAAATAGAAACGGTCCAATCATATCACAGCAAAAGTCACTACAGGCAGAAAACTCGGACAAACAACTCGCTAATATCTGATGGTGAAAAGCTTCTAGACGAAATATTCTTGTCATCTTTTTTTTTAAAAACATGTCTATTACTTGCTGTGGTAAATCAGAAATCAGAAATTTGCCAACTCCCGCCATTGTAAGTCATCGAACGTCATTCAGTCACGGTCGGTCAGTCAGTCACTGACAGTGAAGCGTTGTTTGTTTGTCTGAGTTTTCAAAGGGGCTTCGCTTAGCGAAGGTTGGTCATATTCACCAGCAAAGGTTCACTCACATACGGTAGGGTACATATCTGCCTATACACAAAATAACCACTCATTTCTCTTTTATAGTGTCGTTGTACTAAATATACAGAGACAAGTGTGATTGTGGAAACACCAGACAGAGGCAAGGAGAGGCGTGTCTAGATGATGTCTAACAGCTGATTCACCTAGTGCTTTCTGACAGGGATTATCGGCCCGGATTACTGTAAACCAATTAGTCTTCCAGATATTCCCTCCCTGCACAGGTTAATGTAGTACCGCTCTGCAATGACAGGGGGCGATGTAACCCACACACTGGGCTTTGAAGTTCACTAACAGGGGAAAAAGTCTGACATTATTATTATTATTATTATTATTATTATTATTATTATTATTGACGTCACTAGATATTAAAATGAAACAAAGGTGAATTGTTTTCTATGAAAGCCAGTGTCAATGGAAATCGCCATCTTTATCTTCAATTGCATCAACTCTGATTGTTCTGATTGTTTGGACCAACTCATGTAACACTAGCAACGCTGGTCCTCTCCCACTGGTCCAGACTCACATTATCAGGTGCAGTCTTTTCAATCATAAGTCACAGAGTGCAGTATCACTTTAATCAGAGCATTTGCACACTAAACACCCAGTTCTCCAGCAACCCAGTAGTCCTATCATTTCACTATCATCACTACCATTCACTATCATCACTACCATTGTAGTAGGTTCCACTGGTGAAGCTCTGGTGGGGGAGACATTCTTGCTAGCTGTACCTCTGGTCAGTTATCGGGTCAGCTGTTGTTGATGTCACATACCGATGTAGGAACATTCCCATCACTGTTCCTGCATAACCAACCAATCAGTAAACAGTTCAACATCCACTCACCCAGCACTTTATTTGGAACACTGACACAGCTTAGCATTTAACTCAATACACTAGTAAACACTGACACAGCTTAGCAGGTGTATCAGTCGGTTAGTGTATATAGAATAATGCTAAACATGCACTGAGTTAATAATACTCCCCACCTGGTGGCGTCAGCTGAACAGAACTGACCCTCAGCATGACCCTCTGACAGGTGTTCCTGTCTGTGTTGTTGTTGTGACCCTGAACAGTTCCTCCCCCAGGGCAGTGGGCATCACACACCCCCTGCCTCTCACTGACTCTGGGACCCCCCCACCCCCCTCTATCTGACACACACACACACACACACACACACACACACACACACACACACACTAGCACACAACTGACAGTGTAATCTATATTAGTTTTACATGACTCTAATTTACAGTCTATATAATTGTTGTCCTACTGCCCCCTTTGTCATTGTCTTTAAAAAAAAAAAAGGCTTATATATTGTTGTTTTATTACATTATTGTTTTATTATATTGTTGTTATATAAACATGATTGTGATTGTGATTGTGATTGCGTCCTCAGATAAAAGAGGTCAAATGGGCAGATGTGGGAGGATGGACAGGCCAAGGCGGATCTCTGCTGGGAACTAAACGGTAGCGTCACCATTGATAACACTCCCATACTGCACAGGATAGAGTGAAATAGTCACACCAAGACTCCATCCATCGTTTTCACGACCCAGTAAAACCTACCGTTAGTTATTGCTATCAATGTTTTTTTATGGACGGTAAGTCAGTCATCCGAATGTGTGATCCTGTGTCTGTGTTTGTGATTATTGTTTGCCACGGATTTATTGATTTACATTTTTTATGTCTTTGCCTCCAGAACACTTCCTGCAAATCATGTTGAAAAAATCGCTGAGCAGATGCGAGAACATAATATTAATGCGTTGCTAGTTATCGGGGGATTTGAGGTATGTAAATGTCTCTTTTTATATATTGCATATTTACTCATGAACTTGGAGCTTTCATTTAGAATTACCGTATGCATATATTTCACATTGTGCAGCATTTATGCATAAGCATTTGTGACCAAATATGGAAAGTTTTTACACTCTTAATTAAAACATAATGTCAGAATTGTTATTACAGTATATTGATTGCTCTGATCTTAATTTGTGTAGTATAATATTATGTTATGGTTAAGTAGATTATAGAGAACACTGTTATGTTGATTTTGCCAAACCCTTTCCATCAATTTGCTCCTTTGTAGTTACATGCTTTCATTGCTTAGTCATGCTCATATTCATTTCTCTGGCACTTAGTGTTGCAAATGTATACTCAGTGAATGTGAAAGATGTGAAACTGGTTCATTGTTCATTTATTTGTCTTGTAATGTCTCAATTCACCCAAAGTTAAAGTACGGTCCTTCAGTTGCGGCATTCAAGACAGTCAAATGAAAAGTGAACCAAATCTCAAATTGATAAAAAATTATCATTTGGTCATGAAAAACAGAGAACACCTGCTTATCTTAAGCCATTTCACGCACTTCTGTGTAGGTGCTCACCAGCTATTATCTATCTATCTGTGTGTGTGTGTGTGTGTGTGTGTGTGTGTGTGTGTGTGTGTGTGTGTGTGTGTGTGTGTGTGTGCGCGTGCGTGCGTGCAGAGTGGTACCTGTCTGTTTCACGCTGTCCGTTGTGATAGACCTGGCTCTCCCCTTGGCACCCTTTCATGTCTCTCCCCTAGTAGCGACAGCCGCCACTAAAGCCCTTGGCTGTGCCCTGCAGGCCTACCTGGGACTGATGGAATTGTTAATCGCCCGTGGGAAATATGACGAGCTCTGTGTGCCCATGGTCATGGTCCCCGCCACTGTCTCCAACAATGTGCCGGGCTCAGATCTCAGCATTGGCGCAGACACAGCTCTGAACGCCATCACTGATGTAAGTGAGGCTGGCGAGAATAGCCACATCACACGGCCAGCCAGCCAGCCAATCAGTGCCGCCACCTGTACCGACCAACCGCTCGGCCTTTCATTTACCAGCATCAGCCAATCAGCAATCACAGCCAGACAAGGCTAAAGGTTGCATTGAGTAGAGAGGGAAATAGGATGAATATAAAAAAAACAATATGCATGATACTTTATGAAGCCTTTAATTAAGGTTGTCACATGGGGGTATTTCATATCAACATACTTACTGTACTTACTGTAACAGCATTGGTTCAATAACATCACGACTGACATTCTGGCTCAATTAACAACCGTAGTCCATTCTTCGGTCAGATATTGAACATTTCCCTCAGCTCTAACTAACGGATAAGCATGCATCACACATCGTGGCTAGACAGACAGACAGACAGATGGTCCCTGAGTTTCTGGACTAGAAGGTGTGACTGGTAAAGCCAAAGCCGAGCTCATGTTGCCCAGGTAAGTGACTGACGACATGGAGGCATGCTGTGACGTACCATTGTGTCGTGGCCGCCATGTTTGCTCAGCCTGCCCCCTTTGACTGTGTGTGTCCCTACCCCATTCACAAAGATGAGTGGTCAACATTCAGGCTTAATAATAATTATAATAATTATAATTATAATAGTATAATAATAATACTGCTCAGTAGCACACACTAACCCTACGTGCACTAACTAGTCATGAGATAGTAAATCCTTGTGCAAGAGTTAGCTGACTGCTAACATCTCTGTAATAACACCTTGATATCATTGATAGGACAATGATACATATTGCTATGGAGTAGCATGTTCACTATGCATTGTTTTTTAACTGATCTGTGTCATGCTTCAGTCTCAAAATGAGATGTTGTACAGATGCAGACCAAAAAGCTCAGTGAGGGCTTATCCACCATGGGTTTGCAGTAGCTACAGTAACACGAGTACTTCTCAAAGGTACTTAAAGCATTAGAGCGGTTAAGTACAGCATCACACACATCTAACAACAACAGCAAGTTGTCCAATCGTGAAACAGATGTCCAGTCTTTGCTCAGGCTTGGCCACTATCTTTAGTCCTTCGTCTCCGTCCCCATCCCACCATCCTCATCCCCTCGTTTTCTGACTTCACCAGTTGCCTGTCCTCCCGCTGCCTGTGTTCCCCAACATCCAGCCATTGTGCCGATTGGCTGACGTACCATCTGAGTGCAGTGTCACCGCATTGAGCTGCGAATGCCCCCCGCCAAAGTCTTCGCCCCTGCGGAGTGACCCGTCCTCCCAGCCCTCCCCAGTCTCCAGTCACCCCTCCCTCCCTCCTTTTCCCCTGTTTCCTTTCTTTCTTTCTTTCCTTCCTTCCACCTTATCTTCCCTCCCTCCCTCCCCCCCACCCTTCTCCTCTCTGCCAATGGGAAGCCATAGCCGCTATCACACGGAAAGAGCCGGAATGGCAGGGTACGCTCGATTGTGAGAGGTTGGCCTCTCAGGCAGGAAGTGTACGTGGTTCAGGTGGACCCAGGCGGTTCTAACACAGTTTGTATTGACACGCTTTAGGCGCTTGAGTGTCTGCTGCAGCTGTATGACGCTCGGGCCCGCTTTGAGGAGTTTTGCATCCCGATGTGTATGCTGCCTGCCACCATTAGTAACAATGTGCCCGGCACTGACCTTAGTATTGGGGCAGACACAGCACTCAATGCCATCGTGGAGGTAAGGGGAAACTCCACCCAAATTACTCCACCCTTGTATGACGTAGACGTTGAGATGTGATTTGAAATATATATATATAATACATCCTTATCTATAGATAGACATACTTCTGATGTATGTTTTAGTTCCCGTAAACAATGTATACATGAACAATTGAACATAACTAGTAGATTATGCCACCGATGTAACACTGCAAACGTTTGTATGGTTCTTTCGTGTGTTAAGTTAACCAAGTTTGTGTGCTTTGTATCCTCCTACAGGACCACAGTCTTGTCATGCAACATTTATGAATGAACAGGTCTGAATGTTGAGTGTAGCAACTTATCCTGGCCTGTTACATACTGGGCTTGTTACATAACCCCCACAGTACATTCCAAGAATCCCTAACATAATATGTAACATATTATATTAACAGAATGAGAAGTGAAGGCATTTAGTGTACTGAAGTTAGTCTGCCCAGAAGAAATGTGTTTGTTGAGTAACTTTTTCAAACAATATCAATGTATATGTTTGTGGCATCTCAGAGAGATCTCGGTGCTAACTGTGTGTGTGTGTGTGTGTGTGTGTGTGTGTGTGTGTGTGTGTGTGTGTGTGTGTGTGTGTGTGTGTGTGTGCGCGTGTGTGTGTGTGTGTGTGCGTGTGCGTGTGTGTGCGTGTGCGCGGGGGGGGTCAGACATGTGACCGTATCAAGCAGTCAGCCAGTGGGACCAAGCGTCGTGTCTTCATCATCGAGACCATGGGGGGGTACTGTGGGTACCTGGCCAGCGTGGGGGGCCTGGCCGCTGGGGCAGACGCTGCCTACATCTACGAAGAACCCTTCGACATCAGAGACCTTCAGGTGATGCACACAGAGACGCCCTTCGCTTCAACTTCCATCCTAATGCAAACACTTAACACTAGAACAGCCGTGCCTTTTTTACCTACTATAAGAGCCGCCTCGCCCCTCTTTACAATGAAAAAAGCTGCTATTTACACACAACGACCACTAGTTGGCCGCTTGTAAATTAGCCTGCTTCCTACACAGAAAAAGAGCGAAATAGCTTTATACTAGCTTATCCTGATGTGATTTAGAAAATGTAAGGATACTGGGTGGTAGAACGCACATATCTAGGAAAAGTAATTAAAGGAGGGTCCTGAAATTTAATCGAGTGCAAAGATATAACACTTTTCTTTACTCATGGCTGTTCTAGTGTTAATGATAACCACACTAAATTATACATGATACCAAATATCAGGGCCAGCCCAAGGCATAAACGGACTAAGCGGTCGCTTAGGGCCACAACCACTAGAGGGAGCCACACTTAGGGGGAAAAAAAGGACTGATGTTGGATGGTGGTGAAAGGATGGATAGCTAGTTTCTACAGTAGCCTGTTGTTTTGTTGTTAACATAGTTAACAGTTTTGTAGTGTTCACTTTATTTATTTGGAATATTTTGCACTCATATTGATTGTTCATTGCGATTTATTTGTTTTGTGTTCATTTGTCATTGTCTTTAGTTATAGACCTTGTTACGTGCAAGGTTGTTGCTTTTATAGTTGAAAATGTTTACTTTTAATGTTATCTAACTTCTCAAATGTTAATATAGATGTTATGTTATTTATCGAAAACACCCGTCAATCAAAAACTCAACCCCCCCGATAAAACGTGTGTGTGTGGGGGGGGGGGGGGAGGCACATAAAAAATCCTAGTGCCGGCCCTGCCAAATATGATGCAAAATATGTCCTCCCAAGCAATTATAACAGCTGACATCAGCTTATGACAAGTGACTGTTATGACCCACACCTTTGTTTAGCTAAGCCAGGTGGCTAGTAGTATTACATCTTGTCCAAGTTTAATGTTAAAATACCATAGTATTGAAAAGAGCTTATCTGGGACCTGTATGTATAAATCCTTACAAGGAGCAAGCATGACCTCTGCTGGTCAAGAGCAGGCACACTCATGACTCCACCATCATGTCTTTCAGTCAAACGTTGAGCACCTGACAGAGAAGATGAAGGGAAGCATCCAGAGAGGACTGGTGCTGAGGTAATGTGTGTCCTTCCCTTCCCTCTCGGTGCTCTGTTACAGACGTTCACATCAGTTTGGTCTCTTCTACTCTCAGTCAGAACATGGTCAAACGCATGTGCAGTAGACATCCAACGTCATCAGCCATCAATCATCTTTAAACCGGTTCAGACTAGCTCAGGGGTGCAAACTTGTCACCTTTCTGCTAAATTAGCTGTTTTTACCTCAAAATAGGTCATCCACGTGAATCATGTAGATCTGCAAAACACATATTTGGGGGGGGGGGTGGGGGGGGGGCGGTCCAAGTCACATGATGGCTATTCTTCTAACTCATCTTCCTGTCTACTAAACTCCGCTGCTGTTGAAATAACTGTTAGCGTCATGCAGCTAGATACAATTCTAGACAGTGTGGAGGACACAGTCACAGTAAGCCACCTGTTTTCAACATAATTATGCGGGTGTTAAGGTTAGGGCCGCTGCTGAGACCACCATTAGCGCTAGCGCTATTCCCCTCCCCCCCATAACAAAAATGATCATTATCATTGATAATTGTCTTAGTGCAAAAAAAAGTGTCACCTTTTTGGGCCATCACCAGTTTGCACCCCTGCTAGCTAGTCAGGAGGAGGACATACATGGACAGCACATTCAGTGTTTGAAGTCCCTATTTTACCCTGGAAATGTGTTGGCCCTGCGCCCTGCTCTGAGTTCAGCAGCTTCAACTTGAGCAGATTGATGCAGCGTGCTAGAACAGCATCCTGTGCCCAGTAGCCATGTTGTCTGATAACCGTCAGATGTGGACTTCACAACTGACCTTTTGCTATTTTGCAGAAACGAGAACAGTAACGAGAACTACACGACTGACTTCATCTACCAGCTGTACTCTG
>NC_137683.1:13300342-13475342 GCF_963989245.1 Nansenia antarctica
TTAAGAATGCAAGAAGAAGCCTGTGGGGTCATATGCACATAGGTAATCAATAGTAATTACCATTTCATTTCTTCCCTTTTCTTTTTTTTAAATCACACACACACATCTGATCTCATTGGGCTGATATAAGGGTTGTAAATGAAGGCCCATTCCCAGGTTCCAAATAAAAGCCACATGTATACTTAGTAACTTTGTCTTCATTTAAAACTTAATTCTCTTTAGACAAGAGCCCAATTATAAGCTTGGACTGAATCACTGGAATAGCCTGGTAAATTGACCTTTTAGATTAAAAGCACAGCCATTCGTTCTTTGAGTTCATACACTTGAGTGTAAAGGCCAATGAATAATATTGGCTGAAATTTCTCGTGCTGCAAATAGCGAATACCCACGGTGCTAAAATAGATTACTTGAAAGGTATTGTGATAACAATAGTAACGAGAGCCGATAAATCTTAGCTTTTGTTATTAAAAAAGCAATATTTTTCTTTCAGATAAATCATGTGCATGTGACACGTGGAAAATTAATATTTATGAACTAAAAAATGCAAAAATAAACAAACATATAATACATTCCAGCAAAGACTGCACAGGGAGAAAGCATGGCTATGGAGTTACAGTATGGATTATGAATATGTAATAGTTCTCTGTAACCAGGATTGAAATAGTGTGTTTCAGTGATATTGGTTGATGCATTACTACACAGACCTCGTTTTCAGACATTGTTGAAGGTATTTTGAGCCCTTGCACAGCACATAGATGTTGAGAGTTGAACAATTCAATTTAGGATTCTCAAAATCATATCTTATCATCAGCTTCAACCATTACAACTTCCACAGGGCAATGCAAAGCTGCGGTACATTTGCCTCAATGTATTTCTTGGTCTGTATCGGTCCACTCATCTGTAACTCTGTTATGACTACATTTCTGCTGTATTTACTTCAGAAGCGATTAGTGAAATCTACATGAAAAGCCAATTTCCCTCTTTTTTTCTCTCTTTCACACTTCACTGACATCACAGACAGATGTAAAGAATTGTATTTGAACACTAATGATATTCGCTCTGCATCATTTCAAATGTTAATCTTTGGATGAAAGCGACTTTCAGTTTATCTTTATTTACTCGTTTGTGTGTGAGAAATAGGGAGAACAGAGTAAATTACACTGGGTGGTACTATGCAGTGTTTAACTAAAGAGAAGAATCTGTGGCTGGCAGTCATCTAAGAGACGTTAGCTCGGCTTTGATGCATTGTAGTTAATATCTTCCTGATATTTCTCAGAACAGATTTTCCATCACCAGATTTTCATCACCAGATACATCTATACTTTTGGGCCTCTGTGATAAATGACTCAGGTCATTCATTTTCTTCTCTCCATCTCTTGTCTTCTGTGGAAAAATCAAAACCTTGTGTGAGGATGTGTGTGTGCGTGTGCGTGTGTGTGTGTGTGTGTGTGTGTGTGTGTGTGTGTGTGTGTGTGTGTGTGTGTGTGTGTGCGAGAGAGAGAGCGAGAGACCCGGTGCAGGCAGCGTGCGATGTGGAATAGACGGCGGCATTAATGGAATTGACATTAATTTGACAGAGTGCTCGCTAACATGTGAAGTCACTCGCAGTTCATAAGAATAATATTAACTCAACATTATGCGTGACTGTCAGCCTCACCAGATGCCAGGCATTTTGGGAAACCAGAGTGCCATGGCCCTGTCTAGGGCATGACTGCAACCGCGAGCAATGTATAACAAGAAAACCTTCATTCCAATTGCCTCAGACCACATATTGTACAGCGGATGTATTGCAACAAAGATGCTATCCAACAGCATTTTCTGAATGGCTAAAAGCAATCGTGTAAGAAGGTAATGGTTAGGGAGAAGCCTAGAACATATTTATCACCCTACTGAGGATGTAGGCCACTGGTGCAGCTTGACACATCACTAGTATGCCCTTGAGAAAGGCTTGAGAACAGAAAGGCACACTCACAATAGCAACACGGATGGTAAAAGTCGACTTGAAGCATGAGTGCCTGGTGTTACAGCCAAAGGCCATTATGGCTCCCCCATTAACACTAATCAAAAAGCACTTTGCGTGATAAGAACCCTGGGGTCGACTACAACCTAGTGACCACATCCCTCTTTGGGCAAATATTGACTAGGACCAAACAAGGTGCCAGGAGGAGTAACCAGGAGGGTGATGAAGAGATGGAGGCCCTCCCAATTATTGTGAGGGAAAGGTCGGTTCTCACACCAGCAAAAAGTCCTTTGGTGATTTGTCTCCAGTGGAAAGAGATTGAAATGCCTCCCCGTGTGCTATGGATTCGGTATGGCTGAACTCATGAAAGATGCAGTTATTCAGATTTGTTCAGAGTGAATGAATGCCACCCATGGGGGCTGATGTAGCAGAGCGAGAGAGACCTCCGACACTGTACTGAGTCATTGTATGTGACCTACCAACGGGTTTAGAGAAGCAACAGCAGTTGTATCACCATGACAGTGTGGCTAACATCTCATAGAGGAAACTAGGGGACCATGTTAACACCCCTGTGAGTGAAAAAAATACATTCTATCTTTGCATTCGACCCTCCTTTCATGATTTTTCCTAGATATGTGCGTTCTACCATCCAGTATCCTTACATTTTCAAAATCACTTCAGGATAAGATAGTATAAAGCAGTTTTGCAGTTTTTCTGTGTAGGATGCAGGCTAAAAAACTAAGTGCCCTCTAGTGATCTCTGTGTGTAAATAGCAGATTTACATTCTAAAAAAGGGGTCTATTTGACCCCCAAGGCGGCTCTACTAGTAGAGGCACGGCTGTTGTAGTCTTAAACACTGAACTGCTCAGGAGAACATACTACATTTACATTTAGCAGATGCCTGTTATTCCAAAGCGACTTACAACAAACATACAACATACAACAAACATACAACATTTGACTAAGTAAGCGAATCATTATCCACCAGTCTTACGGCAAGAATACATCGCAAGCGTCGACCTCAGCAGCGCATGTGCATTCAGTTTCGGTGCTCATGTTAACGGGTCAGAGCAGCCGTACAATGTCCGTGAAGCGCGTGTCTCCAGCATGTCTCACACTGGCTGCTGCTCCACACCATCTATTGATTAGGACTCTCGCCGATTTGTTCCACTTGCTTTGCGCTTGCGGTCTATTTAAGGGCTCCGTAGGAACAAGTAATCTAAGCTCAATCCAGGGGCCATCGTCAGTCGCTGTGCTAAAAGAAGTATTTTTCAATTTGATACAGGAGAAACAGTACATGGGGGCAGTAGATGTCTCAGGAGAAACAGTACAGGGGGGTAGTAGATGTCTCAGGAGAAACAGTACAGGGGGGTAGTAGATGTCTCAGGAGGGACAGTTAAGGTGTAGCCTCATACTAAACCACATGGATGGATTTCTCTTTGCAGCAGAGGTTAAGTCCGATATTATTCTTGGATTCTGTTCTGTTCTATTCTGTAGGATGGATTGAATGGTAGAAAGAGGCTCATGTTGCTAAATATCAACCACAGTATGGTGCTCCTGATTTATACCCATGTATCCATACATTATTTAATGGCTGTTTCCAATTTCATTTCCTCGAAACTTATGGTAAGAGCTTGGGGCAAAGTTGTTCATATTTGGTGGATCAAAACGGAGCTTCTTGCAACTCGTTCAGTCCGAACTCCTTCATTTAACCCTTTATTAATGAGATCAATACCAAACTGGTACCCAGTATTCTGTTACCCCGTCATCAGGAATGAAATAATGAATTCAAGGTTTGATACAAAGGCAGATGTAGGCATATTTGAACATTCAAAGAGAGCATTCCCTAAAATTAATTTCCATCTCCAGGGTTCATACATATTTAATATGGAGCGGTAGAATATCACAGGGTAATACGATCCCAGCATGAATAGAGTCGGGAGAGAGAGAAGGAAAAAAAGAGACCATGATCGTTGTCATGAGCAATAACTCTCTGCAGAGCAAAGAAACAAAATAGCCAGAATGCTTTGATGAGAAAAAAAACACCAGTGGTTTGAGACGAGATTGGAGGTTAAATACTATGGAATGGTTCCCTGGATGGCTGTCTTTTGTTTTGCAGAGACATGATCAGAGGGGCAAGAAATTGATAAGTGAGTGGCACCGGTTGACAAGCCCTGTGGACACTGTCCCAGGGGTCTCCCACGCCCCTAGTCGTGTAAACACATCACAGAGTCTGCAGCACACACGCTGACTGCAGATAACTCACACATCCACACAGGACCCACAAACAGCTTTTACAACAAAACCCCCTTTTCTCTACGAATGCATGAAACACGTTTAGTATCATATATATTTGTTCTGTAAGGCCTTTTTATGTAGGTACTGTGAGCATGTACTGTATATAAAGTAGGTAGGGTGTATGTCAATGCATCTTTTGTAGCATAGGTACCTGTATGTATGTACGCCAGTAGTAGCTACAGTACAGTATGCTTATTGGGTATTCATCCCGCGTGTGAAAAATGAAGCATGAAACAGCGTTGTCATGCTGAACAGAATTTTAATTACAGACCGTCGACGCCCTCCCTGAGAGAACGGTCCAATTGGTCTGAAATAACAGCAAAAAAAAAAAAGGCTTTCTGAGGGGGGAGACTGTGCCATTAACACACTGCTATCAGGAGCTCTAGAAGAGCTATATCAGAACACAATTAAGACAGGCAGCAAAGCTACCATTTAAGTCACTTAAAAAAAAGGAAAAAGCGAAACGCTAATCAATTCGAAGCAGGGGTATCCCATCTGGATTATTAAGGCTGGGAAATTAAAAAGAGAAAACATATTTTTTGAAAAAGCCATTCATTTGCATTTAAAATGTTTGTGTTTAATTGAGACGGTAAGGTAATTATATGGAGGAGGAGGAGGAGGAGGAGAAAATGGCATTTGCTGGCCATATAACATGCCAAGGAAGGAGGCCGCTGCCAAACGGAGTCCCATGTCTCCCTACAACCCAGGAGGCTTTGATCTGCTTAGGATCTGAACCAAGGCTAAAGAGTCTGATCTAAATACAGCCGTTGATTAGCCCTGGCCAGGCCCTTCGCCTCCTCACTTCCAACCCCCATGCGGAGATCATTGACAGGGGAGGCCCACTAACTCATCTGGAGCCCCTGGAGCTTTGACAACGGGCTTGTTTTATTTCCCAGCTGCTAAATTGAGTCGTAAAGACTTGTAAAAATAACGATGGGCCAAGTCTTGTCCGAGCTGCCGATTTTGATTTTCCCATGAGGTCCCTGGTGGGCTGTTTGTCGACGCATTAGAGGCCTGACACGTTAACAAGTGGGAAGATATTTACAGACGCTGACCTTGAACCCTGGTCGGGTTTTGTAGTTTGGGGGTGTCAAAGAGCGTTAAACGTGAATTATTCCCCCAATCATTCACACACGGGGCTGTCCATGATCCAGAGGTATGCTGGACACGCCAACAGATGTGTGGCCTCTGTTTACCCATGAGCCACTGGGGAGATTGACTGTAAGGAACGGCAATATGAACTGACCCCCTTTAAATGGGCATCGGGTTAATCATTAGGTCCGGTGTAAAAAACACAAACCATAAATCCCCAATTATGACAAAGTCAATTATTTCTTCATATTCTGTTCTATAGTTACTCATTAACCCCTAAAACCCCAGTGCCATCCATTTGGAGAACAGAGGCAGTTAACCCTGTGTTTAAGAAAGCAGTAAAATAAGGGAGTGTTGTAAACCAATCAGCAACTCTATTCATCGATTCATTAGGAGTAATCCAGTAAACTACTGTAGTTAGCATGTTCCACATAAATCACACACAACAGAATAAGGATACACCCTAACCCTGTAGGTAGATATAAGTATTGGTCTGTGGTAGTCTGGGTGCTCAGTAAACAGTGCATGTCTGTCTGGCCAGATCCTGCTCACTATTCCCCTAGCCCCTCTCTACTCCCCCAGCAGCTCTCCTGAGATTAAACTCTGTGTGCCTGTCCTCAGTCAGGTAACACAATGTCATCTCCTTCAAGACTCGCCCATGTGGAAAGAGCCCGGCACACCTAACGCCTGGTAAAAGCTTTACCTGCTACTGATGTCACTCTGGCTGTTTGTCATCTGCTTACTCACCTGCACCGAGCCTGTTGTGAATGAATGAAACCAGTCAGAAGAGATGTTGCAAAACATGGGGAAGAACGGCATGTCACACAGAGGCTGACAGTCTGCAGTATTAGTCACACAGCAGGAACAGGGTTACACCTGCAATTAAGGAGTGAATAAGTAGGGGAGTTGAATGAGAACATAATATGGTGACTCTTATCAGATTCACCAAAGGAAGGGGCACTATCACCACGCCAGAAGAAAGAAAGGGGATCTACATGAATTCAAAGAGCCTGTAAAAAAAATTGGTGTTGGTACTTCAAATCATTAATTTAATCTACCAGTAACTCTTTTTTTATCCCTGTGTTTCCATGGAAACTAGTCAAGATTGGGCATGTCAGATGAGGGCGAATGAGGGGGAGGGTGGGGTGTTCGGGATGGGGGAGAGAGAGGGAGGTTGGGGGGGGGTTGTATTTCGGAAAGTGTGTGCGTGTGTGTGTGTGTGTGTGTGTGTGTGTGTGTGTGTGTGTGTGTGTGTGTGTGTGTGTGTGTGTGTGTGTGTGTGTAGGGAGGTGGAGGGGGATTAACTGTCAAGAAAAGGTGTCTGTAAGTCATCTTCTCTCTCACTCACTCACCCCTCTCCTCTTGCCTTCCTTGTCCTTGAAAAGCTTTGTAAAGGTATTCACCATTCGCCATGCCATTAATTACCATCCAATTAACTATTCCCTTTGTGGAACCATTGTAATTCTGCACAGTGTTGAGTTCCCACTCAGCCAAGCTCGGGAGGCAGTCTGACACCTAAATGTTTTTTTTCAACTTTACTCTCCAAACTCTCACGATCAGAGAGCGTAGAGGGGGGAAAGTTTTCACAAAGCCCCTGCTTAGCCGTGTCTAATTAAAAATGGCTGTATTGAACTGTTCATTTGTAAACGTGGGGGCTTCATATGAGAAGATTTGTCACTAAATAGCTTTTTTATTAATTGGCACGGCAGCTTAGCATTATGTATTTTATGTTGTGCACCAGGCCGTCTTTCATGTCAAAGATATCTCTTATTAATGTGCGCCACGTTCACACTTTCATGCAGACCTCCTTCAACCAACCGAACGGCTTCAGAAACTTTAGGATCACTTTTCAGGGGGCTTGACAGACACAGAGTGCCCCCACTAATTGGTTTGCTTTATGAATCGCCCAGTGGACATCTTGCACAGACATGGAAGTGGCATCTTGGGCTTGTTTGCATAAAATTAGCCTAGGAGCACCCGGGTGAGTGAATCAGCTCCAACGCTTCTAGCCACTCACAATCAAATAACTATGTCGCTTGCTGAGCCTTTTGGCCAAGAAAAACTCAAACACAACACATTAAAAAGCACTGGAATAAATACCTAAGAGCTTTTTTCTGCAGTGTTTAGCATTTCTATCAAATCAAAATTATAGTCTCACAACACAGCTTGAACAGTCGAACACTCCGAGACACATTCCACATATGTTTCTACCTACCTACACAATCTTAAGAGCTAGGAGTATATTTTTAGATATTTGGTATACTATGTAATGTAGACAGTAAACACATTCATTTCAGACTGTGTATGGGGGTCCATGGTTAGATAGTTGCATTCAGATGGGCTGAGAGTCTGCATCTCTAGGGGGGTCATCTGAGACACCACGCACTGCATGCTTATGGATGATGATGTGTTCTCCGGCCCCCCAGTGTGGACCCCCTGGATAGGAGTGTATGCTGACTTGGCAGCTAGGTTTGCTGGGATGAACAGTACACACGCACGCACAAACACACACACACACACACACACACACATACACACTCAAACACACATGCTTTCAACATGCAGACCAAACTTCTGAGCTGAATCCAGATATATCCAGATGTAGAGTAGGTCAGTGTTCGTAAATCAGTCAATCACATCAACATGTCAGAGCTCTCAATATTATGACCGTAAGGTTCACTTAGCACATTGGTCGCATGCATACTTACCTGACAGATTATTGACATTGTTTGTCATGAAGCAAGATCTCCACAGCAAAGTGAACACTAAGGGGCTGGGTTGCACCAACATGGATTAAATTAATCCTGGTTTAGACTTAATCTAGGGTTAGTAAATCTAGGTTTAAACTAGTTTATAATGAATCAGAGACGTCTTCATTTTAACCCTGGATTAGTTAAACCATCTTAAACAATGATTAAAATAGGAGTTGAGTGTAAGCTGCCTATAGTCAAATGTATTGATTGTAAGTCGCTTTGGAATAGGGAATACAAATGTAAATGTAAATGCAAACAGACTGGGGTTTTCAGAACATTAATATTTTTCCTTAACTGTTGGTGCAGACATGTAGGGCCGGTTTCTAAGACAAAGCTTAAGCCTAGTCCTGGACTAAATCACACTTTCAATGTAAAATCTCCATTGAAGATGCTTTTTAGTCTAGGATTAGGATTAAGCCTTGTCTGTGAAACCGGCCCGTAGAGTGTTGAATCATCTGCATACATAGACACATACATCCCACACTGTATATGTCTTGCATTCGAGAGAGAGATCCTTCTGTGTTCGATTAGTCAAGTAGCTTTTTATCCATGCTAAGGCAGATGGAGTAAAGCCATTACACTTCAGTTTCCTTAATAACAAGTTATATGATCAATGACATCAAAGGAAGCACTAAAGTCTAGTAGAACTGCTCCTACAATATTCTGTTCATCAATATCTTTTAGCCGTTCATCTGTCGATGTGTGGTTGAGTGCTGTGCAGGTTGAGTGTCCTTTCCTATAAGTGTGCTGCTTGTTAAATTGTTCATAGAGAAATAGTATTGTATCTGGCCAAATAAAACATTTTCCAACAGTTTTGTAATAACAGGTAACAAACTGATTGGTCTACTGTTTAGGTAGAGGGATTACCTTAGCCTCTTTCCAGATTTGTGGGCACATGGATGATAGTTCCTGTTTTGTTAGTGTACACCCTGGTCAGTTGGTTAATAACCTGAACCAGACAGGCACTGGTTATAGTAAGAATTTTTGACAGGTAGATAATGACAGGTAGTGTAATGGGGGAGTGGTTGTCTTGAGGGAGTGGTTCGGGTGGAGTTAACCAGCTATTGTTTCCACCCATTACCTCCGTGAAAAAAGCCTGTGAATACTTTGAGGCTGGATTTCCCAGCACGGTCATTTGGGGGGTATCAACATTAAAATATGCATAAATAACTTCAACTTCATCTTCAGATTTCAATGTATGATATATCATTTGAAAGCTTACAATCTACCCTTTCATAATCTGGAAAAAAATGAAAAATGACGTTGCCAGACATGCAGACTTTTTCATCAAACTCACATATGGATCTCCTAATTAGGAGATATGGATCTCGTAATTAGGAGATAAGGCGTCTCTTCTTTTTTGGGGGTGAACGCAACCAAGCACACATAAAATGGTAAATGGTCTGACTTATATAGTGCCTTATTTCAAAGCGCTTTACAATAGCCTCTCATTCACCCATCCATTCATTCACACACCAATGGCAGCAAGCTACCATGCAAGGCGCCGGCCCACTCATTCGAAGCAATTTGGGGTTCAGTGTCTTGCCCAAGGACACTTCGACATGTGGCCAGCTGGGGCTCGAACCGGCGATCTGCCAACCTTGCGATCATTAGACGTCGGCTCTACCTCCTGCGCCACAGCCGCCCTGCCACATAAGAGATATGATTCAAAGCAAACTAAGTCACATCACACAAACACAAAATAATGTAAGTCCAGCCTGTGACATAACCATAGCATTTTAACATCACACGACATTAGATCGATTCTGAGTTTAACAGGGATGTGGAATGTACAGTACATTGTACAGTATGTAAGGCAAGGCAAGGCAAGGCAAGTTTATTTGTATAGCACATTTCATACAACAGGGGCAATTCAAAGTGCTTTTCATGCATTATTTAAAAATACAGCATGTAAAGTACATTCTGTCCAGAATGTACAGTACATTGCAACTCCACCTCCATATCTATCCCTCTCATTTCTATAAATGCTGTATCCCTGTATCTCCAGAATTCTATCAGATGTTAACAAGTTATCTATATCCTGAACTGTATTTATTAAGCTGCATATATTCATATATTGTGTTCAAATGGGTATTGTTCATATTACAGGAAACACAATGTGTAATAGTGTTGTCTGCCATTCTCAATATTATTTCCACAGATGTTCATTAAGTGAATTATAACTGAACTCATGTAAGTCTACAGTACGAACCCCTTGCAGCAGCAAACATATACTGTATGTCGCCATGGATACGAGGTCAGTTCAAAAGTGCATGCACAGTTGTCCATAACATGAAAAACAAGGTAATTTTGTCTCCTAAGAAACAAGAGGAAATGCCTCGTGAAAAGAGCACACTCAACGGACTGATTACCCAACTCGCAAATGACCTTTATCTGATGCTCCACTAATTGAATCATGTGGTAAATAGATGATGATGATCGTGATGATGATGATAATCTCGAAAATTACTTTTTATAACCGTGGCAATTCAGAGAGGTAATAGTTGTGTTCTAATAGTATTTCTTAAAGGTAGTAGTAGTAATTAAAGTGAACGACGAGAGATTAAATGAATAATGCAAGACATCAAATAAGAATTGGCTGCTTGTACTAAAATAGAAGTAACCTAGCAATTACTAGTGACATGGAGAGAAAATGATCATTAAGGAATCCAGCCCATTAGTAATAGAAAATGAGCTGGTAGGCTCCGACTAAATAGGCAGTGAACAGACCATGAATTTTTCAACAAGACGAACACACCTCAAACACCCAATCAGACACACCAGTGCTATAAAAAGCGAGCATGTCTATTTGATGCCACATGCGGGCACGAGTGAAATGATTGACATAATCAGAATCTAAATAATTGCTACGGAAATAACACTGCCAATCAAGCAATCATGTTCTTGCAAAGACCAGGGTAATTGGAGACATGGTGACTGGCAGTATCAGCATGTGCAGCCCCAGTCACACCTGGTGTCATTTCCACAACACACGCTTTCACTTTTGAACACTGTGACAAAGCTAATCATACATACTCTATTCACAGTAATGACAAAACAGAGCCGAAGTGTTATAATACATCCGCAAAACGGAGGTGATATGACTGTACTGTGTAAGCAAGCGACACACAGAATAATACCCAGGTAGCATATATTTATATATTTGTCCCATGCACAGTCTCAGACTTGGCTGAGAATCGTCTTTCCACAACAAGCCATTGCGGCCTCAGGTTGACTCAACCTTAAGTTCACCCCTCTTACACGCTCCCATTTCCTCGGCCGTGGTAATCTCCTGGGTGCATTTTACTGCACACGGCCGAGTGTTTGTCTCAGGCTTCAACTTTCAACCCCAGGGCGGGTTGCTTTAATGGGCTGAAGGAAACAACATTGAACCAGAGCCCTGTAGATCCTGATGAGAACAAAAAAACACAGCCTTAAAAAAGGAAATCGTTATCACCAGAGCTATACCCTGGTTTCATTAGGTCACTAAGTTTTTTCATGCAGCGGAACATGTCAGTCAATAAGGCTTCTGGGGATCCTGACTGGGGGTATGGCACTAATATAAACCATATCTCTCTGCTTTGGCCCCACGGAATACCTCCACCATCTTACGATAAGGTTTTAGACTTGCACTTGCTGATTGTTCCTTTAAGGGCTCTGTTAGTATTGCAATTAGTGTTTTATCTTAAGAAAAAGGTCAACTGTTTTATCTAATTAAAAACAGGTTCATTAGCATGTGCATGGCTCAGCAGTGGTCACTGCTTTCGTTTATTTAGAGAATATTCAAGGTCTAGAGGCTTTTAGACTGATACAAATTGAGCAACTTTTCTAAACAGCCTCAGATTTACTTGCATAGATTGTGTTATTCGGTTGTTAAGTCTGACGTCATGCGTGACGTTTAGCAATTTCCGGGTCCATTTACATTTACATTTTTGGCATTTAGCAGACGCCTTATTCCAAAGCGACTTTCAATCAATACATTTGAATACTAAGCATGTGAATCAGCAATCCACCATTCGTTGCAGGAGGAGTAATCTAGCTCGGGCCCGGGGCCACTGATAGAAGAAAAAACCTTCTCCCTATATCCCCTTCTACTAAACTTTTTTTTTTTTTTTTTTCTGGAGAAACTTAGAAACAGTACAAGGGGGGCAATAGAAGTTCTTAGGGACACAGTAGAGGGGAAAGCGGGTGTCTTTAGGAGACGTAGTGGTGAGGGTCAGAAGATGTCTCAGGAGGAGCAGTTAAGATGTAACCTGAAGAAATGGGTCTTCAGTCTACGACGGAAGATGGGTAGTGACTCAGCCGTTCTGACGGCCGTGGGGAGCTCATTCCACCAGCGGGGAGCCAGTGTTGTGAAGAGACGTGATCGGGCAGCCCGACTGCTGTGTAGAGGAGGTGGGGCCAGTCGGCCAGCCGAGGTGGAGGAGCGGAGTGAGCGGGCAGGGGTTTGGGGGGTTACCATTTCCTTCAGGTAGGCAGGGGCTGTCCCTTTAGCTGCCTGGTATGCAAGCACCAGGGTCTTGAATCTGATGCGAGCTGCTATCGGGAGCCAGTGCAGGGTGCGAAGGAGAGGGGTGACATGCGAGTATTTGGGGAGGTTGAATACCAGCCGGGCAGCAGCATTCTGGATGAGCTGCAGAGGTCTAATGGCTGAAGCGGGGAGCCCAGCCAGGACTACATTGCAGTAATCCAGGCGAGAGATGACCAGTGCCTGGGTCAAGAGTTGCGCTGCCTCTCTGGTAAGGAATGGTCGTATCCTTCTGATGTTGTAGAGGAAGAATCTGCAGGAGCGAGCCGTTGCTGCAATGTTCTCCGCACAAGATAGTCGGTTATCCAGGATCACTCCAAGGTTCTTGGCTGTCAGGGTCCAAACCAGAAATTCCCCGCACCAGAGTACCAGCGTACTACAGCGGTAGAATGACAGTTCAATTGTTTTTTAGACTCAGATCTATTCATACAACAAGGGACACAGCACTTTCCCGTTTTCCCCATATTGTCAGGGTCTTTGAGCCTCGGAAAAGCGCTATACAAATATAGTTAATTATTATTATTACTGAGGCATTTGGAAGAGAGCGCCTCAGCCAACTTTGGACCCCGGAAACACGTCACGACTTAACAACCGAATTGCAGGGATTGAACAATGACTAACCCTTCCATGTCACTGTAAGACTTGAAGTTGAGTTGAATGATTCATTTCCTCCAATACCTCACCAGAACAAGAAGTTCCCGATGAGAAAAGTGAAATGAACTGGATCCTAGACGCCTCCAGTGATACAATAAGAAAATACAACCCCTCTTTAAACCATATTGAGCATTTTCCATCTCTAAAACCACATCTAACCACTCCAGGTGTTTGTATCAAGGCAATATGTAGCCAAAGTGTCTCCATCTGCTCTGTCTGCTTTTCTTTCTTTTTTCTGAAGGCTGAGGGTGATTCAGTGCATGCATCACACTCTGTCATCAAATGCTTTCATGGTTTCCTGAGCTCTTGAAGAAACCCACATTTCATCAGTCAGCAGTTTCACTGAGAGGCAGAGAGGCAGTAGGCTTTGTTTTAAAAGCCAACGGTTGTCTCCTAGCTCACGGCTCGTCAACCTTATCCACCTCCTCACCCAGTCTAGAAAAGCTTATGACACACTTTTCAAATAGAGAGAAAGACTGAAATGTTTTGTTTTTTTTGCCTTTTTTCTTTTTCACATCGCCATGACAACCTGACACACACCACAAAATGTTCCTCCTTGTTTTCACAATAAAACAAATTATTTAGCACTTGAAAGAAATCTCATGATTCTTTCATCTTTTTTTAGATTGAATATCATCTTATGTAGACATTCTTCTGAATCTCTCGCAATCTGCATAGCTTTGTGTCCCTTGATGTCCATGTTTTGGAGAAAAAGACAGAAGTATAGATGTTAAGATATTGTAGTGCTAGTGCACATCATACAAGTTGCCTGAGCTTCAGTACCGTCCCTTTTACCATTGTATTGGGTTGACAGTGTTGAAATTTTAAAAGTCTAATTTATGTGAATAATTATACATAATCATATTTAATTATGCACTTAATGCTAATATCACTATTAATATGATTTAAATGAAGACAGCCATGACAATTCATAATTTACCAGACCAGATTAACTATTGCAAAATGCATTTACATGCATCAATGTGTGTACGCTTCTGCCCCCTTCCCTAACACACCACCACCCCCCATCCTAAACAACAATTAATGTAGAAAAGTAAAGGTTACAAATGTAACCCAGATTTTCTGAAGGATATGAGGGAGACACTGTTGTGTACCTTTCACTGTAGACCACTATTCAGTCACGCCTGGTACAGGCTTGTGATGCTTGCAGGTGATAACCCTAGCACCCGCACCCGTCCCAATAAAGGGATGTGGCAAACATGGTATCTTCACTTATTGGTCTGTTCATGTAGGCTACACAGAATGTTGAACCTTTGGATTATATGTAACACCGACTGTTTTGTTAATGTATTTATGACGTAATGTGTAATCTCAAGTAGGTGTGTCCTCACAGGTGTTGCCTATTCAATCAATGGCTGACATGCACCAGTTTGTTTGTAAGGCTACGGCTGAAAACCATTGTCAATAAATCTACACTTTTTGCACTTTTTGGGAACGAGAGTGTGCGGCTTCTACTTTATCCTTTAGAAACATCGTGACATTAGAATTATAAGGTTCTATCTCCATTTTTGTCAAAATTGAGTTTTTTACATAATCTGATCCATTAGGTGTTTATTAATGCCTGTGTGGTGTTATTTTTAAAATGTTGACATTTTTGAGTTAGTTATTCATAAAATACAAAGGTTCCATCTCACAAAACATAATGGAATGTAAAAACGTTGACGCTCAATATCTCAGAACTACCCTAAACGGAGATAGAACCTTATCATTCTAAGCTCCCAACATGGTATCCTCTTCACAAGCTCAGTGCAAGAGGGCCAATGAGGTGAGAGATCAGTTGGGGCGTGGTCAGGTACTGGGGAGTCTGTGAGTCTACAGAGTCGCCAAGATCCCCTTCGCCTTGGGTGATAGATGCTTCTGGTGCTTCCGGCTCCAATTCCCAGTCCCAGAGAGGCCTGCCCGACAGGGCGGGGGGATGGAGGATGGAGGAGGCTGTGTTGAGGCTATTTTAGCTGAGGACCGGTCTTTGGCTTGGGAGCATCTGGGCTGCCGAGGGCGATTTTGGGATCTTGAAGTGCGGAGGAGGAGGTCTCGTGGTCAAGACTTGGCCAGGGAAGAATTTCTTCTCCGCCCTCAGTCGGTCCTTCAGGGGCAGAGCGGAGGTGTAGACCTCCTTGTCCTTGCATCTCTAATTCTAACTCTCGCCTTCAGGTCCTCCAGAGCCACCCCAAACATTGATGATGTTACGTTGTTCGCAGTTTTTTTTAAATGTTTGACTTGTCCAGCCAGAGAGGCCCATCATTTTCCCCACTGACCGGGCCTTGACGGGGAGGGTCATGTGGTCTCCGACATGCTGGAGCTCCATACATGTTTCCGATTCGACGCCTGCCTCCGTGGGCTTGGACAAGGTGACATCGCTTGCCAACTCTGCCAGGTAGACTGACAGAAGTACGTTCCTGTTAACCTTACATGCCACCTGTGCTGCAGAGCAGTAAACGTGGTCATAGATGTGACACCCGAACTGATCCGCCCCTCTGGGAGCAGCATAGTGACTAGCCCTTGGATCAAGATACTTTACCAAAGAGGCTTCCATCGGATGTACAGTAGTTTGGGCCACCCACTCTTCTCCTCCTCATAGGCTTTCCTTCAAGTTTGCTTGCATTTTCTTAAATGTTACAAGCTAGCATGGGCAACATGTACTCTCTGCAAAATAGTCCTACTTGGTTGGAAAAGACAACGCACATAAAAACAAGGAATCATTCTACGGGCATGCGGGGGAGAGCTTGGAATGCTACATCCAATGACAGTGTAAGCACATTCTCCCATTGCTTCCGTCCAGCTCAATTCCAGTAAAGACTACCTGATCGTAGGATTCTCAGTGAGTTGTTAAGTTAATTGTTAAGTTGTACGTAGCTACAAGAATACAACAGCAGTGGACAATGAAGAGTAGAAAGGGTACAAAGGTTCGCTTGCCATGTCCCTTTATTGCAGCTGTGGCGCAGGAGGTAGAGCCGCCGTCTAATAGATCGCAAGGCCAGCAGATCGGCGGTTCGAGCCCCGAATGGCCACATGTCGAAGTGTCCTTGGGCAAGACACTGGACCCCAAATTGCTCCCAGTGAGCGGGACGGCGCCTTGCATGGTAGCTTGCCGCCATTGGTGTGTGAATGTGTGTGTGAATGGGTGAATGAGAGGCTGTTGTAAAGCGCTTGGGATAAAGGCGCTATATAAGTCAATCCATTTTTTATTGGGACAGGTGATATGCAGGGTTATCCTGCAAGTCACCAGCCTGTACCAGGCGTGATATAATAGGGGTCTTCAGCGAAAGGTACACAAGAGTGCATGTCCCCACAGTGAGAAGTCGAACCCAGTCGAAAGAGAACACAGAATGTGTAGGTGATGGTTTTAAATACAATAGTGAACATGCAGTACGTGAGCTTAGAATTATAAGGTTCTATCTCCGTTTAGGGTAGTTCAGAGATATTGAGCGTCAAAGTTTTTACATTTCATTATGTTTTGTGAGATGGAACCTTTGTATTTTATGAATTACTACTTACTTTTTTTAATGTAAAAAACTCAATTTTGACAAAAATATAACCTTATAATTCTAATGTCACGAGAGGCTTTTGTCACTGTTGTTAGGATGCTACTGATACAGTAGTATATATTTATACTCTAGAGTCATCAACAATGATTGTCAATGAGGGATATCCTGAACATCATCCCATCACTAGCTGAGATATGGAGGGCGGTGGGTTTCAGGCATCTCAATGAAATGGTCTACAGGAATTAGAGGTATGACCTTTTCCTTAAGAGTGGCAACACCATTATCTAAAGGTCAACACAAATTACACATTAAACATTACAAACTGTTCCATGTTTAATGGTAGAGAACCATGTGGGGATTACAGACAGTAGTGTTCAAGCTTTGAAAGGGGTCGTCGCTATTATACTCGGAGCGCTTTCAAAGAAAAATGTGGTCGAGGGGAGGCTGATTCATATGCCATGACAATCAAGTCTCTCAGATGGACCGAGGAAATGTGAAATCTCACAATGTACTCAGTAATTTTCGCATTTAGTTAACTGCACCTCTTTGACCTTCAATCCTCAGAATTCTCAGACACATGGCCAGTGTCTAACTCCAGTTATTGACCTGTGTAGCCTTAGTAACCCTTGTGACATTGCACTGCTCAGATTGAAAAAGGATAATAGACGAAGGTCGACCTTTATGATAAATTAATAATTAATAGAGTAATTGGCCTGCTGGCTGACTGGACCATAAAGCATACAGCTTTGTCTATCCACTCAGACGACCAGAGTGATTATTCTGGACTGTAGGCTGGCAAAGGGCAAACAGGATATCAAATATTCACCATGGAGAACACACACAATTATTTCAGACTTAATGAGGTTTACTTAGAAAAATATTCCTAAATGCACCGGACCGAGGCACGTAACTGTTTAGGTGACCTTGGATAAGATGGTCAACAACATGGAAATGGGTACGGTAATCACTTTCATCAAGGTATGGAAAATGATATGTGTCTTGTATTGACAGTAGAATAACCGAAATGTGATTAAAGTCTCTCAGAAAGGTTGTTTTTTTTGGAGTTCAATTTAAAACTTACCAAAAAGCTTACAGCAGGGAGTGGTGCCTTCCTCCTCAGCCCCCATGTCATCTCTCCTGTGTCATTCTCTCTCTGTGTGGTGATAAAAGCATTCTGTCATCTTCCTTCAAATGCTGCAGAGGTCTGCAGATCAACTTTAGACAACGCTGCTGTGATATCCATTAAGACGTAATTATGTTAAAGATCTTGTATCTATTATTTGATGCTTAGCTGTGCACGCAAATTGCAGCGAGGTCAAGCTCTAATCGAAGCCCTGCATTTAGTGACTCTGAGTGCTTCAGAGGTTTTGTAATTGGCCTTTTGAACGCTAATGGTACGACATGATTGATGCGCTCCCAGAATTGAGTCTTGCTGTATGCATTTTGCCTATCAAAAAAAGTTAAGGAGAGAGAAAAAAAAGCATGTCTGTTTTTTTTTACTGCATATAAATACGTTTCTGGCTGGCTGAGTGATCTCCCAGCTGAAAATGGGTTTTGGTCCAGCTATTACTGACTGCCTGCTATTTTAATGATAAAATATGATGTTTTTGTTTCCCCATCTGCTGTTGGAGAGTATGGAGAGTGGGGGGGGGGGGGGGGGGTAGGACACAGAGAGAGGTGGGTCTGCTGGGGTTTTCTATAGTATCAAAGGTGAAGCAAGCCCAGGCTGACGTATGACGCTCACTGCATGTTCACTGGCTCCTACTCATTCAGTGAACGGTGTGTATGATGAATTATTCCTATTCGTGTTGCATTCGCAAGCACCACCACTTCGCTAGCCTCTCATGCATTATTTGTTATGCCACTATTCTCCAGCTGTGAAAACACTGCCTCTAAAAGACACACCAGGAGAGCAAGGCAGGTTTGCTCGGTCTATCACTTTCCACAGTGGATGGGTTTCATTTATATATATATATTTAAATCAACTCTGTGGTGAAACAAAACTCTTTTCCTTTTGTGTGGCTTGAAATAATAGTTAAAAATGGAATCGCTTTTAAGAAAAGAACGCGACAAAGGAGCGCAGCCTAGACGTGACGTGACGTTTGATGTATTTCTAGAAGCACAGCCCATGTAGACTGCCGCACGGATCACCTTGAGCATTCGCTCAAAAGACATGCAGACAAGTTCAAATTCGTATGCAAGCTGGGTAGGAGATAAGCGAAAAAAAGTCCCCATTTTTAGACCATTTTGGGTTTGAAACACCCCCCTCTCTCCCAGTGTGAGAGGAGCCGAGTTGAAAAGCATCCACCAAGATGCACACAGCAGGTGGTCGCCCAAAAAAAGTGAAAGTCTGAAACAAACTCAAAGTACTCTCCTCTCTCCTCCGAACGGAATGGCAATGATGGTTCAAAACAGGGAATACCGAAAAAAAGGATCAAGTAGAATTTAGTGTCTATGGTGCAAACATCCATGCTGAATGTGCAGAAGATGCTGTCTAATTAGTCATTCTGGCCCGTCTCTGAGACGCCACAGGGCAGGTGGGCTTAAAGAGGCCGTCTGGAGCCCCACTGCGATGAGAGCTGGCGTTGTCACACGTTCTGATTGGATGGAGTTTAATTGTAACTAAGCTTGTCTCTGAGCTAGATAGATGTGTGCAAGTGGAGAAGCATTTAGAAGTGAAAGCATATGGTCGGAACACAATAAATCTCCCATTCGAGTACCCGTCGTGTACACATCTTCATGTTTATTTGTAATGTAAACCATTGTCATTTGTAATCTGCCTGATTGAAACACTAAACAGCAGTTTAACTGAGTGAAATGCTTCGAACACAGGTTTAAGAACGTACAGTCGAAGTCAACGTGCTTGTTGATGCCTCTATGAGGCAAAAACAACACATCCAGTCCAGGATGGCCATGAATGTAATCTACACACAATGAACGATCTGAAAACAAAAACAGAATAGGAAGCCGAGAGAGAATTGACTAATCCTGCTAAAACCAGGGATCTCAGTCTTATTGACTTACTGTCACCATAATCCATATCGTAACCATCTGCCATGGTGGCATGAAATACTCAATTGGGTATTGGGTGTACCTCCCCTGTTGGGTATATTAGCCATCAGTTGTTTGAAGGGCCGCTCCATGTAGTCATCTGAACAAGTAGCCTAAAACCAGGCCCAGTGAATCCTAATTCCCCTATTGTGTCTCGTGGGGAAGTCAAAACAAGTTGTTATCCTGGTCGCGATATACGTACTGCACACACAACACTGTAGGCTTTATAGGCAACAGTAGCAGTTTCTCTGTACTGAACATAAAAGCATAATGGACGTATGGTCTGTATGCTTGCAGAATGCCGTAGCCCGTAGGTCATGTTTTGATCATTAACGATTCTGAAACGTTGTGAACATACAGTATATAGGGCTGTAGGGATAAGGCATAAAGCAACATTTCCATGACATGATAGATTCCTATTCCTGTCTAGACATTGATCAGTGATTGACAGTAGACTGTAGACAGACAGTAGACAGTGCTGTCCAACCCCTCTGGATATGTCTAGTTAAAGCAGCGCAGTTTTATATTAATGGAAAGAAAGCCTTCGGACAGGAGTCTGTCCCTTTGTGAACTCTCAGTGCTTCCACATAATAACCTTTCCGGGCCAAAACACAGAGGTTATTTACTGTCAACCACCTCCAATAACCCCTATTCAGTCATGTCCTGAGTTCGGCTGGACAGGGATTTAATGAAACCTGCTGAGTTCCCCATTCCACAGTGACACCGACTGGAATAACGACCAATACTATCTGTCTCTCTGTCCGCCGGTCCGTCCGTCTGTCTGTTTGTTTTTCTGCCTGTCGTTCCGTCTCTCTGTCTCTCTTCTCTGTCTGTCTGCCTGTCTGTTTGTCTCTCTGTCTCTCTTCTCTGTCTGTCTGTCTGCCTGTCTGTTTGTCTCTCTGTCTCTCTCTCTGTCTGTCTGCCTGTCTGTTTGGCTCTCTGCTATCCCCCTCAAACCCATCCACATACAGAAAAAATTTGACAATTGAGAACCCAATGTCAATTGTATGTAATACAATACTGTAACTGCTATGGATCGGTGTTTAGTGTGCAAGAGTGGTAGACGGTCGTTGGATATAATCTGCGGTGAGTGTCAACATATTAATGTGACTAGAAGTGTGACAAACCCAATACACTCCCGTCGCAGTGTCCTTTCAGTTTGCACAATGACAGCCCTCTCTCTGTTGCTAGTTTTGTCCTTTTCTTTTCATTCCGCTCGGTTGCGCCAAGGTCCAATCGCTCTGCAAGGTTGTAACGTCTCTCTCATAGACAGAGGAACCTCTGAGAACGACGCAGACCAAGGTTACAGTGTTCACAATGGAGAACGCTCTTCTGTGACCCACTCCCTGGGTTATTGTCTTTCTCTGAAATGACACGAACGAACGAGACTTCTGCACGTCATTCGGTTATAAAACGTCAACTTGTGAATGCTTCCATGAAATAACATCGGAATCACAGCATAAGGTCATCAAGGTAATTTGACGACTGTTCATATTTTTGAAGGACTCTCATGCTGGCAGCAACTGCATACAATGGAAAGAAAATAAGATAGTGATGTTCCTGCGTTTCTCTGGCACATGCACACTAGGCCAAGCTGTCCTTGTGCTTTTTATTGGACACAAAGGATAGATATACACTGTTATATAGCTATATACGGATGTCTGTACAGTGCAATTATGATGAGATCATCCTGTCTGTTTGTTTTTAGTGGTAGGACACCCACAGTTAAGCCTGTGCAACGTGAAGTAATTGAAAGCTTTCTTGGGAGCAAAGCTATCACCTGGTCTGGAATTACAGGAAAGAGTAAATACATGACATCACCATGGGGTCAACAGAGAATACTCTGCAGCACTGAGGAACAATACAGAGACACAGCATGTGCACACACATACACACACACACGCACACGTACATGCGGGCACACACACACACACACGCACACACACACACACACACACACACGCACACGTACATGTCCGCACACACACACACACACACACACACACACACACACACACACGGATGCATGCACACACACCACACTCCTCTGAGAGTGACTAGCTCGCAGCGCTACATTTGGGTTCTCCTCTGGGGCAAATTAATTTGGATCTCTTTAAGAGAGAGAAATACAAGCACAATGGGCTAAAAGAGAGATGAGATGATCTCCGCACCATTCACCAACACATGGAGATCGCTACCACAGAGAGACACACGGAATGAAGACAAAGCTGTTTTTCACCAGCAAAGTAGTGTTATCGGGTTATCTGGATGGATGAACGGTGAGGCCTTATAAATTAAAGTTAAGAGAAATCCTCCTTGTTGTGAGTCATTATGGATCAGCTCTCTAAACAGTCAACACCATGCTCCGAGCCATCCCAACTATCCATCAGGAGCCCTCTGTAAATGCCAAGCCCGATAATTAATGATAGATTTACAGCGCTATTGCTAATGAAAGATTTACAAGGGGGTTAAGGATACTTCACAACAGATAGCCTGTAGGAAGCATCTGAGCTATGTCAGCTAGCCCGCACATCAATTTCGACTTGGAGACAGGTGCACATAATGGGCAAGCAGTCAAGGCAATGACAATTGTAGGAGAGGGTAAAAAATGTGTTGGCGGGGGACACTCTGGTGACACATGGCAGTAGGTAGTGCATCGCGGTGACAACACGGAGAGACGTTTAACCTTCAGCCCCCTCCAGGCGCAGCGAGTAGGCCTAGCGAGTGACAACAGTTTGGACGACACTTGACAAAATATTAAATTCTGACTTAAGGTTATTTTCACAATCGCATGCATCCCCCTTGTCTTCTTTTTTTGTCTGCAGCTTTCAATGTGTTTCCTTTAAAAACCCTGGTTCATAGGCCACTGCAGTTCAGTGCCACTACAGCTGGTGGCTTATTAAGTTACTATGGCAACTTGCTGCATCCACTTGTGTTTCATTCCACCCGACTGGGGACCCCCAGGGTAAAGCTTTAAGCAGAGAGACGAGGGAGGCATGGATTTGGGGACGACGATAAGGCTCGGATTCTGAATTGCTTCTTTCTCTATCGCTCCGTTTAACTGACTATTGAGCACGAAAGCTGTATCAATGTGGATGCCTTGTTGGCATTTGACCAAACATTACTAGAGTCCATTGGCAAACCATCAGGAAGGAAAATGTTCTATTAAGAAAAATAGAGCCCGCACATATAACAGACAATGTCAATGTTTATTTAGTAGCCATTATAACTATACTATACAGTTGAGGTTTTACGCAATGGCATCTTAACCACTGACTATTTGTTTCAATCCTCTTTCCTATTTTAAAGTAATCTACACCACCTTGTATTCTCATCCCCTCCTCAATAGGCTATCTAATAAATAGCAGTGCATTGATTAGATCATCCATGTTCATTCCATTTCTCAACTGTGTGGGGGTTTATTGAAAAGAGAATTGATGCATTATAATGTAATATAAGGTAATACTTCTCATTTAATTTCACATTGAGGAATGATATAATTAGTCTTGTTAAGATATTTCTAGATGACAGATTAGGAATGACTTTGTATGCTAAACGAGAATATATCTTTATATCTAGATATATCTATCTCTAATGTCATATCATTCTTAAAATACCTCTTTATCCACACGTAGTCATCAGTAATTGTAATTGTAGGAAGGATTCAGGATGTAAGGTAATGTTCCTGCTCCATCCACTGCTGCTCCTTTGAAACATTAATTTTGAAGTTCAGTGTAAAGTGAAATCTTTACTGTATGAAGAAACTACTTCACTTCTCGTAGTACTCTATTTCAACACCATTGGGTAGAACTGTTTTATTTCAATTACTTATTGATGTGGTTTTAGTAATAATAATAATAATAATAATACATTTTATTTATGGGTGATTTTCAAGGCTCTCAAGGACACCTTTACAAGACAGTTTAAAACCACATATCAAAACATTAAAATCAACCAAGCAAAATGAGATAAAAACAGCAAAATCAGATATAACAACAAACAAAATACAGGAGATCAAACCAAGTAAGCCATTGTGAAAAGGTGTGTTTTAAGACTGGATTTGAAAGTGGCTAAAGTGTCAATATTGCATATGTTAGGGGGCAGAGAGTTCCAGAGGCGGGGAGCAGAACGGCTGAAGGCTCTAGATCCCATAGTAGTCAGGCGGGCAGAAGGGATGACAAGTTGGTTGGCAGAGGAGGATCTGAGACTATGTGTACAGCAATGTGTACAGTAATGCTAACCTATTAGTCAGTTCTGCTGCTTCCATTATAGACCCATCATAGATCCAGGTGTACATTTGTCATCTTTGTTGGCTGAAGCAGCATGGATTGGATAGGGACATTATAATGTATTCAGATATTACACATGTTATGAATGGAGTAATACAGGCTGATGCATAAACACACATTGGAACACATGGCTCATCCAACCTATGAACATATTACTCCTTCATTATAAATAATTAGAGAGAATGACGTTGCCTTCTCCTAATTGTTTCCTTAATTACTCAGATAGATGATCCTAGCATCAAAAACAAAAAAACTCAAAGACATGGTTGGATTTTTATGACAAAGACAATAAAAGCAACCTCACCATTTGTTTAAGACCTGTCAGATGGAAATTATTACATCATTAGGAGGAGAGAAATGCCCACATATCTCATCAGAGTAAATAAATGAGCCCATAACGTCTTCTCCTCCCTCTGTGTAAGTCTGGGGTTTAGGGCGCTACAGCTGGGCTCCGTGCTTTGGGAGTGTGTGTACGCCTTAATAAAATGAGAAGGTCAGTGGGGGACAGATATTGGAGCATGAATGGTCCTACTATGTTTCAAGGTTGCTGACCTCAAGTCCAAGTCGACACCCCCCGAAGGACACCTCATTTACTCCGGTCTTTTCATTGTGTTTGGGAACCATGGCGATATTCTGCCCCCCTCTCCCCTCCCCTCCCCCACCCCCATAGGACCCCCTTTTATGCACTAATCCATTGCCAGGAAAGGAAATGATAGTGAAGCATGACTGAATGGAATGTATTGTTGAGTTAGCAGAGAACTTTTTAAAAGGCTTTGGCCAGTGTGTGTCACGCTTTCTCTCCACCTCGGCAAAGAGGAGTGGAGGGAGGGGGGCGGGGAGAGGGGATTGGGCGGGGGGTGGGGGTGGCGGGGGAGGGGGGGCTTGGCAGGAAGTGAGTTTGATATGGCGTCAGGAAGGAGGAGAACAGGCAGGGGGGTGGGGGTTGCTGATTAGCTACAGTTTATCAGTAGCCGTGGTGTAAATACCACATGTAATCTATTCATTGCCTACCGATAGGCTCCAGCACAAAGGGGTCATTCTGGCAACGTGGTGATCTCATCGCTGAGCCATCTCTGTGGTGTCAGGACCTCAGCCGCCCATTGGCTCTCTGTCGCCACCAGTAGCTGAAGAGTGGCAATCTTTTTTTCTTTTTTTCTCACTTTTTTTTCTTTCTTCTGCCATGGGCCATTTCTTAATACCGCCATTCAGCACTGTATCCCTGATGTCACATGACCTCACAGTCAGTGGGATTCCCTATACTACCCAAGCCTTATATGGAGCTCCACTACTACTTTGTTTGTTTGCAATACCAGGAAGATGAAAAAGATAAGAGGTGGCATTGAAGCAGAGAGAGGGGGTGGGTGGGTCTACTGGGGTAGAGGGAGAAAAGAGGGAGAAAAACTCCTATTCTGTGTGTTGTTGAGAAGCAAGCAGAACACACATTCCATTAGGCAGTAAATATTGACTCAGCAGTGAACAACTGGTTTCTATTGCACAGCAAACAAAGGCATTGTGGGGCCTGGTGGGGCTTGAATGGCCTCTGTTTGCAGATTATGCTGATGGTCTGATAAGTGGGTTGAGCCCAGGCTCACCATGGGGGTCTTTTCTCCTCTTTCTCTTTCGCTGCTTTGGGGACAAATGACCAACAAACTTGACTGTAAACCTCACTGTCTCCTCGCAGGCTTTCTGGAGGCTGTCGCTTAATGATTAAACGAGCGATGGTCAAGTGTACATGTCTCCTACGAGACAATGGAGGGGACACCACCCAATCAGGCTGCTGCTACACTCGGAACCGTATATCAGCCCCAATGTGTGTCATGGTGACTTCCATAATGTTTCTCCTCATAGTTGGTGGCATGAAGTTGAACACTCATAACAAAAGCCAGAATACAATTGCTGAGTGAAAATGATAGCCAAATTGCATGGACAAATTAACACTTTGACTTTTGAACCCCATTTTATTTGTTGTTAGCGGTGGCTAAAGTTAGCGAAAGTAAGTTGTTGGCTATTTTAAAGGGGCAAGCTGAGATTGTTACATACATGTTTTCACTTCTAAATTAATGATATATATATCATTATAAATATGTATATCAATTGATTCACTGAGCGAAGAATATAACATATAAATGCCTCATGAGCATAGTTCATCTTAGTTGTCTTACCCCATCAGAACCCTGAATATAATATAGTTTTACTCCTGCTTTTTCTTTGTAAACAAACACTGTACGGCTTCAGAACATGGTTAAAACTAGCATTTTAATCTCATGGAGGGTCAGTCCATGCATCCATAACTAGTCTATGAAATTGAGATTTTATTTCTCCAGCCCCATCCCTCAAACCTGGTGCTGCAACTGCTTCATTGTTGTTTGAATTCCATATGGCTCCTTTAAATAACTCAGAACCATGGATTACAGTTTCCCGTAGCCCATAGACAAATCATTCACCCTTTGCTAGTTGAATGTCTATGAATCCTTACTTATCATCATAATCATTATGATTACTGTTCTGTTGACTAAAGAATGACATCATTGACATGTGTCAGAATTGTTGCCAGCTACAGTAGCTTGCACATGAGGCTTGGGTTGGGAGGTAGGGTTGGGGAACTGTCAAGCAGCCAAATCACAGCACTCTCTCTCTCTCTCTCTTAGGAGAAGACATTTTAATTGTGCCCAAATCTCCTTCTGGAGCGCTACCAACTCCAACCCGAACCTAACACACCTGATTCTACTTATTAGATACTCATAAAAACCTTATTCATCTATACCAGGTGTGCTAGGAGGCTAGGGCTAGGATATTTAGATCATGCACCTGACCTTTATTATGGGTTTAGCGCCCAAAGAGGTAACCTAATAACATACAGTAGATTTGTTGATTGATTGATTGATTCTACTTTATTTTAGTTGTGGATGAACAGTAGAGGTCTAAGAGATACTTCAGGATTTGTGGGCTAATTCTTTACATAAAATGTTGGCTTAAAGGTCCAGTATGTAACATTCAAGCCTTCTAAAAGCTTCCTAATGGTTGTAATGAAGATGTTTAACTGGTAGCATTCAAGGAATAAGATCTCTTGAATTATATATTTCATTGACGAACACTGTCTTCGTCCAGAAACAAACACTTTGTGTTACTGTCAGGGGTCAGGGGTGTTCTAAGGGACTGGATTTTTGTTTTGTCTTCTGCATTTACCTCCCCTGCTGTTGTGTCTCGTGTTATGTCCCCCCCCCTTTTTTTCCTTTTCCTTTTTTTTCTTCATTCTATGGTTGTATATGTACTGTTGTAAAGCTCTTTGAGTTGCATTTCATGTACGAAAGGCGCTATATAAATAAAGCTTTACTTACTTACTTACTTACTTAGTTTGAGTTCAGTGTTTTTTTTTTTTTTTTTTTTTTTTTAAAGATGTTACATTTGCCCCTGTCTACTGTTACAATTGCCACACTTACACGTTTCTAATATCAAAACAATGTAGAGTGGTCTTTGAGTGGCAGAGTTGAATGCAAAACATTTGACATTTGCTCCTGGTCTCCTCTAAAATAGTGAACTATCCCTTTAAGGGTGTGGATGTGGATACAAAACCTTGATGATTACTTTGTGGGCTTGGTGAAATGTTGACCTTTGATCTACTTCTAGTAGATTTCAGTATATGAAATCGTGGCATGATGGGGAAAACGGCTTTTCAACACCTTTGGTTGTAAACGTGTGGTTCACACCCACTTCCTGTTATGAAATAATGATGTATGACTGTTGTAGGGTCTTGCTACACATGTATTACACAGCTATCTCTCTAGCTAGGAATGTACAGTACATTCTCTTGTTGGTGTAATGTCTGCCAGGTGAAACAACATATGTTTGAAATCTGTGTAGAAACAGCGTAGTAGAGCATCCTGTCAGGCATGTGCAGAAATCAAACATGTGTTCATCTATGCGGAAATGTTACCTTTGAAAAGTAATTGAGTAGATGTGTGCGGCGGCACAGGGGTTGCAACGTTACAAAGTCTTTGTCTCTATGTGATGTCTACCAAATGTTCTCAAATCGACTGGCCCGTTATACAGCCTGTTTATCACACTCCACGGTGAATCCTGTAATATCGTGCAAGATTGAAGGCTTTAATACTGTGAGCTCGTAAAGAAAAACTGCAGGGAAAATGAAAGCTAACCCATCAAAGCACAATGTGTGTGAATCTTGTAGATGTTACCCTCTCTCTCTGTCTCTCTCTCTCTCTGTCCTGTCTCTCGCTCCTCCTCTCTGTACTCACTACCAGTGGTTGCTGTACTCAGCGTGCTGCTGCTGTGACAGGAACTGCATAGTAGCACATTCTGTGTGATAAGAGGGATCTGCCGTGACCTTTTCATTGTTCACTGGGAAGCCTGCGACAACAGCGGCTGGAGTCCCTCCAAATTAAATATTTTATTCATAAACAAACTCACAGTCGAGGGGGCCGAGGTGTAATCCCACAGGGAAAAGGGGGCTCTTCGATTTTGAAGAACAGAACGACAGGGTGGAAAAAAATCCTCTCGGCCGGCATTAAGGCTCTCAGCCCTCACTCACACTGCGGCTAAATGTCAGGTTTTTGTATTCAGCTGAAAAAGGAAGGAGCATCATTTAAATAATGTTTCTGTCAGCTGCTGGGCTTCTAGTTCACCACATGTCCCCTGGGAGAAATCTGCTACGATTTACTGCAACAGCGCTACATGCGCCGGGCCCCCATCATGTCATGAGAATGAGGAAAATATAAATGTTACTGGGTCGGATTTCAAAGTGAACATCGATTTATATCCCATTGTTTTTTTCCCCATGATATAGCGTTTCCTAATACCGTACACTGGCATTGAAAATTACAGTCGTGCATAAATGATGGAAATATAATTTAAAAGGGCTACTGCTGCTATTTTGGCTGAATATCAATGTTACCCTCGGATTTTTGATCCGATGGGGTATGAGAGGCTTGATATTTTGGAAGAAAAGGCTTAATGCCTGAGGCAAAGGTTTGACGAGCCTGTATCCTGCCATGCAGGAAAGGGTATACACAGTCGTGTTATGGATATGCTCTTCGTAGAGCCCCCCCCCCCCTATTATACAGGTTATATAGGTTAAAACTGATAAATGCAGACACACTTTATATTTGAATCAAAACTTGACTAATGGAAAATCATTGATTGATATCAAAGTAGCTACATTTTGTTAAGATTTTCATTGGAAAACAACAATCGGCCAATCCAATCATGAATGGTACTGTTCTTGCCAAAATAACCGACACAAACATCTATGAGCAGAACCAGACACATGCCAGACCACCTCAGATCCACAGTAGAATTGATATACCAACTCAATTGGAGCACAGACGTTCTGTGCATCACTATTATATAATCTCCATGTCAGGGAGAGAACCCTGGAGCTTAAAATAGCGCTGGTGCCATATTTCCCGGTAGGCCCAATATAACCCACCACTACTTGTGTCAGCTAAGGGAATGTGGAATCTCTGGAGTCTGGACTCAGTCAGACTTGAACCCAGTCAGCAGAGCCATGAGTATTACATTCACTTAACACTTAGAGATGGGTAACCCCAGACTACGGTAGATCACTGCATGGCATATATAGTACAACATACTGTATATAACATTGCACTCATACCCATTGACCCATTTCATCACTATTTAGTACTTTTTACAGTGTATCATTGTCACTTGTGATGCCATTCACATGCCATTGGTGCATCTTACTAAGCCAGAGTACATATTGCTTTGGTCTTATCTTCCTTGGCTTACCAGTCCGTTTGCGATTGCTTTTCTTTTTTTCTTTTTAGCGATGTTCCAAACTGTTGGCAAGCAATTTCAGCACTCGTCAGGTTTTTGTTATGTTTCTGATCTGTTTCTGTTTTTTTCTCTCCATATTTTTCGGCCTAACAATAGCTTCCTTGACTTTCATTGACTCCTGTTTGGTCCTCATGTTAACAGACACCAATAGCAGACAGACTCCAAAGGCAAAAGCCTAAAATCAATACTTACACATTGCCAGCTCTTGTATGGCTGCACAAATGATGTGATAGAAGACACCTGATGTACCACAAACACCTGTCAAGCAATTTTCCAAAACTACTGGTTCCCTGAAATTGGGGAAGGACTATGTATAACAAGGGTTGTAATTGAAAAGTAGGTTGAAAAAGCAATCTGAAAAAGGAAAACATTGAATTAAAGGTGATTGCAATTATTTTATTTTTTTGACATTTAAAATCCTAACTGTTGGAGTATGGAGCTAAAAGAAGACTAAATGATTCCTCTAACCAACAGTTATGGAGGGAACTGTATTGGATGTTTGAAGGAGTGAGTAATGTCTTTCAATAAAAAAGAGAGGTGCATTGTTTTCATATCTTTTATCTACAATCTTTTCAAAGAACATTCTTCTAAAATAACTCACCCTGTGTCTTTGAAATAGTCATTGAGGCACACGATCCATATTTCACACACTGGAAAACATAGAAATTAAATTAGCCCTGCAATGTCATTCATGCATTGAGTTGTACTGAAATTGAAATAGATTTTAATTGAATGATGGGCAAATCTATATTAACTCATCATGCCACACAAGTTTAATTTGATTATTGCAGTCATAAGCCGTACCAAGCAAATGAGATACAGCAGCCATGCATATTTACAGTGTATGTTAAGTCTCCATGGCAACAGAAATGAAATTGGAACAGTGCAAAACTAGTAGGTAGTGTAGGTTCCTTGTCTGGTATGCAGGATTCCTAGGCTGTGTCTCGATAGGGAAGTATGAGGTATTTTAAGGCAGCGTTTGAAGGCGCTTTTAATTTTCTTCATTTGAAGTTACAATTAGGATTTTTGGACCTTAAAATGATACCTGCTAGGGTGCCTTCATTAGGCCAAACCAAACCATGCATCATTTGCCAAGTAGGATATCCCATAACTCAATGGTCTAATAGGAAAGTTTTAAAGGCAGACAAAATCCACCAAGGAAGAGAACTGTGAAAATGAGGATTTCTTCTACTACAATTTCTGAAATAAACAGACTAGTCTTAATGTAGTTTGCCACCTGATGCTTGCAAGCTACTCTGTTACTAGCATAGACGTGCCTATGAAGTTTGTGTTAGCATAATCGCTAATTGTTCTGTAATTATCTTACCAGCTAAACATTGTATCTGGTAGCCTAGCAACAATCACATGTTTTCTGCACATGAAGCATGAACAGGTATGATGTATAGTAGCAGCTACCTTCACATCTGTCTCAAACCGGTTTTCTTTACCTTCAGTCAAAAACTATACCTTGGAAGGAGAGTGATTTTGGAGACAGTGGGTTAGGTGGATTTAGACACAGCCATAGTGCAACCACAGGGCACAGACAACCCTTATATTGGCCGACCAGCTATCATTGAAAGCTCCAAATCGCCTTGGCTAATTGCTCAGCCATTTGACCACTGATTTTGATGCCATTTGTTATGTCTGCTTACAGTACTAATGTATACACATCCCCTGAACAGTGAAACAGCAATTTCTGCACAACTGTTTGGGATACGGATTTCGGGCCCTGTCAGGTAATGTCTCAGAGCAGTGCATTGAGGCTGAGTTATAAGTAATATAGTTGTTATTACATTTATAAAATATTGCATGCACATACCCATAGACGATATGGTGAATACCAAAATGCAAACTGTTTTGATGAATGTCTAACATGAACGTTCTAAGCTGCTGCAAGATACAGACAGCAACAAATCACGCAGTTCCAAGACATGGATGGATGGATGGATGGATGGATGGATGGATGGATGGATCAGGGCTTGGCTATGATATTTTCAGAGGCTAACACTAAACACATAGGTTTAGTAAATATGATGTGGTTTGTGTGTGATTAAAACTATTTTTAGTTTTACCCATAATATTGTTATCTAGCATCACAGCTAGCCATGGAGCTATAGTTAGATTAGATTAGCTGGCGTCATTTCACTAAGAGGCCTTTGTTATGCGAAAGTTAGATATCATTGCTGAAAGGGGTGCCTTTGCTAGGATAACAATGTATTAACGTTAAGTTATGCCCAATACACCAGAAATCGAACTTGCTATCCACGGTAGTGGGTACTACTGGACAATCATTTGCTGTATCGGGCTGGTCTTGTGATACTCAATGTGGCCTGATGACCCTGAATCAACACAATAGCAAAGAGCTGGATGTGTAACACTGTATCTGTTGAAATGCCTAAAGTCATTTTTGTGTGTGTAGAAGTCAAATTCTGCACGTCCATAGAATAGTTCCAATGTTCAGACACTCCCAACAAGACACAATTATACAAAACAAAACTATAATAATAGCTGTCAGAGGTGGGATGCAAACTAAAAACCTTAATCGAGCCATGCACATAACCACTACTCTATCGCTTCTCCACCATGAAAGACTGGGTTTCATATAGGCTAATAGGAATTGTGTGAACTTTGAATTTGTTTTCCACGCACTGCAAATCACTGAGACGCCCCATGATCATTTGGGTCCGGTGCATCAAGCTGTACTAAGATGAAACTAACGCAATAACAATATGTTAACAAGCATGTCATTTCAGTCAGAATGTCAGCAGGTCTACTGCAAGCCATAACTTCTCAATTAAAAAACGTTTTTGGTCATTAATTGTCAAAGAGGGGTTGTTTTCCCTGCATATGAAGTCCTCAATGCTACAAATAACACTTTATAACACTTAATAAGCAAAACATTCTAGTGTATGGGTGTGTACAGATATAGATACTGTAGCGACTACACTAAGACGAAGGCCAATCTGTGAGTAATACATCAAAGTAATCTATGTCAAAGACATACAAAGTAGCAATATGAGGTTCAGAGCCCTATGGGTCCAGAACATTATTATTTACTCTTGGTGGGGGACGGGGGTGGGGGACGGGGACAAAAGTGGAAGGGCAGAGCGATTCAGAAATGCTAAGACAACTTAAATAATACATTTTATTTGCATGGCGCCTTTCAAAACACCCAAGGACACCTAAAGGTGAAGAAATGTTGATTTAATAAAATCTTCAAAGTCAATTCTAATTTGAGTAACTGTAATTATCATGTGCTGCTGCACGACAATAGCAACAAGAACGACAACTGACAACAGCGTGTTTACGTGGGAGACTTCCCTCAGGTAGCGTAGCGAATTGTACGTCAGTCATTCTGTAAGCAAACCGCTGTGGCATTTCGACCAATGATGAATGAGAACGTTCTGTTCGGTTCCAAAACAAGAGTGAAATAACAACATGGGTGTGTTAGGAATTCCATCTGAATGAATTGTTTTGGCTGCCACCCAATGGGTGCTTCCAGCGCCAGTTAAAACACAGATAGCGTAGTTATTGTTATGTTAGGGTTTTACCCCAGAGGAGGGATTTGTTGGAGTATGAAAGGGAAATAAATAGTGACACAAACTGGATTTGTATGGTTCAGTTTGTTGTTTTTAGGAGTGGATCAGACAATGTGATGGGGAGGTTATGTGAGGGTGGAAAACAGATGCTTGGAGGGGAGAAGATGTAACTATATGCCCTCCACAAGTGCAGACTTGTTCATCACAGGTTGGCAAACACTGTAGATTTTAAAATAAAACCACCGGTGTAATGCTCCACCCATTTTGGGAGTTACCTAGTTACAAACATATACAGTAGTTAGGGAAATGTAAATGCATGTTTTGTTTAAACTGGATCTTGCTTTTGGCTGAATGTCAACACATTTCACCATGCAAATAGGCCCTACATGTTTTCAAGATACCAGTTTGTTGTTGAACTTCCAGACAATATCAGAATGCATATATATGCATCTTAGATACATGTTGTGTACTTAATGTGCACTGTCTAAGTAGCAAGCACAGATTAAAGCCAATGGAGAATTCTCCAGTAGCAGATAGGCTACTATGTTTACCGGCCAATCACATCGGTATCGTATACACCATGAATGCATTAGCAGGTACATACATTGTACTTGCAACAGATGTTAAATGTTAAACCTTGGATTATTCAAAACAACCTGCATTCTACCTGTACCTTACCAACTCTATTGTGATGCCATAAAAACCTGTGCTGGCAGTGATATTGAAATATTAGTGCTATTTTCCAGGCCAGAATTCTTTCAGCGCATGTGATAGCACTTGACCTGCTGCTTGTTGTGAACACTTGAACACATTTTTCACCGGAGACACAAACACTGAGTTTGGACTTGTCAGACCTGTCAGTTTTGCGCTGGCTGGCCCTAAAGTTACTTACAGTAAGAGATGCTTACAACAGACGCCCACCAGTAGCTGCAACAGTAATGCTACACAATGCATGACACTGTATACCACCAATATCACATTCACAATTGTGAAGTCGTCCTCCTCAGCTCCGTGTGCCTCCAGCAGAAGATGTCCTCATGGTACCTGATACCCTGGGGGAAAGGAGGCCCGCCATTCCCAGCTTAACACACTCTCTCTCTCTCTTGGTGTGTGTGTGTGGGGGTGCACGCATGCGTGTGTGTGTGTGTGTGTGCGTGTGTGTGTGCCTGTGTGTGTGTGTGTGTGTGGGTGCACGCATGTGTGTGTGTGTGTGTGTGTGTGTGTGTGCGTGCGTGCATGCGTGCGTGCGTGCGTGCGTGCGTGCGTGTGTGTGTGTGTGTGTGTGTATGTGTGTATGTGTGTGAACCACCTCTGTCTTCTTCTGGTCTCAGCCTACTCTTGCTGGCTTATGAAGGAGCAGAGTGTGTGTGTGTGTGTGTGTGTGTGTGTGTGTGTGTGTGTGTGTGTGCGCGTGTGTGTGTGTGTGTGTGTGTGTGTGTGTGTGTGTGTGTGTGTGAGCAGAGTGTGGCCCTAGAGCACAGAGCTCCCTGATCTGCATGAGATCTGCTGAGAACAGCCGGAGGTCGTCTACTAACCACAGGGGATACACCTTGCAGTCAAAACCAAAACCAAACCTGCTTGTATTTTACTAATTTATTCATCTATTTATTTATTTATCTATTCATTCATTTATGCATTTATTTCAGCTTTATTGTTTATGGGCTTGGTTGTTCACAGTTCATCAGTGCTATCCATCATGCATGGGCAGATTCAGTAAACCGATACATCAGCAGTGCAATGTTGTAATCAGCATAGCATGGAATATAAATCAGATTCAAATAGGGCCGTAATGCATATAATTCATCAGTTGGAAATAGTTACCGACAACAGATAAACATGTGTTGGGTAAATGATTAATTTAATAAATAAGTAATTGATTTCTTCATGTATTTGCGAATTGAAATGACAACGAACGTTTGGAACAATACAGCATCTGGAGCATTGAGAAAAGTCTTTATAATATGGTCACTGTCAGATGGTGTAAACATGTATTGCTACAGGACTTAGAGGGCCATTCCTCTAATGAATTCATATTCATGTTTAACTATTATTTCCAGGCAATTCTTCCTGCCTGTTATAGTCTTAGTAAGACTGTAGCGTGGGAGAATACTGTAGGGTCCTGTAGCATAGTAACAGTGTTTCCTCTGCAGTAGATGGACTGACTTATATAGCGCCTTCATCCAAAACGCTTTAATACGGCCTCTCATTCACCCGTTCACACACACATTCACACACCAATGGCGGCAAGCTACTATGCAAGGCGCCGGCCCGCTCAATGGGAGCAATTTGGGGGTTCAGTGTCTTGCCCAAGGACACTTCGACATGTGGCCAGCCGGGGCTCGAACCGCCGATCTGTCAAGCTTGCGATCATTAGACGGTGGCTCTACCTTCCTGCGCCACAGCCGCCCCAGCAGTCGAAGTGTGAGGGCTTCGCTGCCTGGCTACACCAATAAAAGATTGATGAGTCTCTTCAGGTAGATACAAAGCCGGATGTCTTGTGTATTAATGTGCTCTGATTGGATCCATTAACTGCATTGTGTAAACTAATCACCATGTAATGCATGTTGTCGTTTTGCCCGAACTGCCGATAATGTATTCCTCCCTCATCTTTGCAAATGTCGTTATTTTGTAATAGACTTGTGAAAATAATGTCGTGTCAGGAGTAAGGATTTTGGCCCAATGTAAGCATGTTTCACATTCGATTGATCGAAGCATGTGCACTCTAGCTTGCCAATGGCCATTATGAACACTTACTCAAATATGCAGACCACAACACAACATGAGCTCAGACTGTCCAAAGAAATAATCGGAGATTCCAGCCATGTTTCTTATCAAGTGTATTCGAACGACATTTGAATGATTCGGCATGTGCCACAACATCCAGTTGGTTGTATCATAAGACAGTCCACTTCAATGCATCATACGATATATCAAGTGTTTTTAATAGATGCTTTTATCATTCATCTGGTTGAAAGATGGGATATTATTGTAGACATGCTATCTTTTTTCCCATGACATGACACTAAATATACATCGCCACAGTAACATGGGGAATGGAGAGCAGAGATATGTAATAGCAGATCTTAAGTATCACTTTCTCAAAGGAGAAACAGGCGCTGTGCATAACAGTATCATAAATGATTTGGCTGACATCCAGGTTACCATCGAAGGGATCAATTTCTTCAAAGGATATGTACAGTGTCTCTACAGTCTACAGTATGCAGCATTGGTGATACTCAGGTGCGCCGTTGTGACTTTGAAGTGTAAAATACCATGTATTTCAGTGGAAAGGAAGATTCACATCATAGATTTCTCCACTGAAAAATGTTGCAAAGCCTCAGAATGAATATACTGTTTACTATGATTATGATACGTCTAAGATATTCTGCTGAACATTTGTTTTCAATTATGAATAATCCAGTACAACATGTCAAGAGGGATACAGTAGTTTTGTCTTCTTAAACTTATGAAACATGCATGTACAGTGATGTGAAAAAGATACAAAGTACATCCGATGAAAAACGTTTTCCTTTTCAACACATATGGACATTCAATCTTCATTTTAACAATATTGAGAGATGGATAACAAAGCAAATAAAACAGAAAATAAATATTTAAAAAAAAGAAATGCTATTTTCTTGTGTGGAAAACATTAGGACACTCCCACATTTATTACTACTTAAAATTAGAATCAAGAACCTCAAACAAACTGTGAAGCGTGGGGGTGGAAATGTCATACTTTGGGGCTGCTTTGCTGCAGCAGGGCCTGGCCATCTCACCGTCATAGAATCCACTATGAATTCTTTATTACATCAGAGGGTGCTTGAGGAAAATGTCAGACCATCTGTCCAAAAATGTAAGCTGAAGTGGATGTGGACCATGCATGACAATGACCCAAAACATTCCAGCAAATCCACCAAGGAATGGCTCAAAAGACAGGGCTGTGCATGCAAGACACTGCTCCAACATCACACAGCTGAAATAATTCGGCATGGAGGAATGGAAAAAACGTTCTCCCAGTCGATGTCAGAGACTGGTAGACAGGTATAGGAAATATGTAATTGAGGTTATTTCCGAGGGGGTAATACCGGCTAAGGGCATAAGGTGTCCTAACTTTTTCCTCAGTAGGAATTGGCATTTTTGTTCATTTTTTGTTAAATGAACGATAACAAAGTTACATTTGTCATTGTTTTTGGTTCAGTTACATCACCTTTATCTATAGACATTGTTCGAAAGAAGATCAAATATTGATGTCCATATTTCTTAAAAAAATAACTACATATTTCATGGGGTGTCCTAATTGTTTCACATGGCTGTATTTGTTAGGCCAGCAGCCTTCGTTATAGTCTATAAATATGAAAACGGTGGCCTAGGCTATTCTTCTCCAACATGTTCACTCCAACAAAGCTGGCAGTCACATGGGAACTCCATTTCACCAGGAATGGCATTACAAATAGTGCACGTGTGGAAAACAAGAAAGAAAGCATCAGTACAGCATGTCGCTATGTTTTCTGCTGTTAAACACGGCTGAGACTGTGTGTACCACATGCTGTGGTGCTACAATGGTTGTTGTTCGGAGAGTCATCCCCTAATGGATTGGTTTGCACATTCGATAATGCATGCTGCTTGGCATCCCTGTCAGATTAGGGATGCTGAAGAGAGCAGGAGCTATGTTAGCGAAATAAACACATGATTGGGTGCCACAGAAACAAAGGCTAAACGACCTCAAAATGGACATACATGTACATGTTTGACCCCTTCCCTTTGAAGCAGTTAAATGAGCAGAGGGCATGTTTTCATCACTTGTTTTGATTGTTTCTCTAGACCCATGCACGGCAATGTGGAAGTACAAAGCTGTTTGAATTTATGATGAATGGCTAACCCTAACCCATAACGTACACATACTGTAAGTGCTATCGGTGGAACATCATAAAGAAAACACAAATGAATGAGCAAGGGCAGCCCCCCTTCATGAAAAAAAAAACAACCACATGCACACAGTGTAATTACAAGATGGCCATGTCCATTCTGCAAGTGCCCCCATTGTTCTAAGCCAGTAATTCTAAACACACCTGCAATCCCTTCCTTCCTCCATTAAGGTTCCCACAGACACAATCCGAAGGGCTGAAAGGGAGAGTCACAATGATGTAATTACTTTTCCAGGTTCCCAGGATGCACTGAAAGGAAGGGGGAACACAGGACCGTGGCTAAAGAGCAAAGCCGGTTTTGGTGCTCTTGAAAGCCGACTTGGGGAGCAAGGCTCTCAGGATTACACCGGTACATGATGTCATGGCACATTCTCCATCGGTTAAGCTCCACACACATCATCAGTGACATAGGCATGTTCTTGTCCAGAGTATTGAGCATGCAGGCAATCAACAATAATGATAGGTACCAAGGTGTTGTTTTGCCTTTCAAGTTTAACCTGCTGTCAGTGTTTTAACGAGCAGACAAACTATGGAGCATCAAGTTTCCTCCTTTGCAAAGCCCAAGGATGTTTATTAGGCATTGAGTGCTATCACAGCATTTGTGTTACCCACCAATACACATCCCTCTCAGTTCTCTGATAAATGGACCCGAGGGAGTTTGGTGTTGTCAAGCAAAAGCTTATTACTGCTGGTACAAATTAGCCAAGCAATGTCTACGTCTGCAGTGGCTGTGGCTTCTAGGGAAGCACTCTTGCAATGATGGGCTGAAGAAAGTGTCTAATGGGTCCTTTGTTTTAATTGGCATGTGGTATGCTTTGAAAATTGCCTTAATTTACTTCCTTTTCCACCAAGCTGAAATATCTAAGGGTTTTAATGGATGTACAATTTAGACACTAGAATGATGTACATTCTAGGAGGGGAGACCAGAGGGAAATGTAACATCGTATGCATTCTACCTCTAAAGACGACGCACAGGATGACAGCATGGATTTTTAATCCAAAAAGGCTGATGTTACATTTTCCCCTTTAATAAAACACCAAATAAACCAACTGAACTACAAACTAAATGCGGAATGCAAAACTCACACACACACACACACACACACACACACACACACACACACACACACACACACACACACACACACACACACTAATGCTCCATTAACAATGTGTTGATCCATGCTGAATCCTCGTCAGAAAATAATATCTTCATTCTTTGAGCAACAAAACACAAAATGACATTCTAACGAAACACAAAAGTCCTCCTCCTGCATCTATCCAGAACCATTTTAAAATTAACACTCACAAGCCGAAAACAAGTCCTCGACTTAGACAGTGTCTATGAATATGAACTATTTGGGAGCATGGCCAAAATAAAGGTCAGTAGCATAAATATCCTAACGCCTCATCCTAATATACTCTGTCGTGTGCCTCAATGTGCTACACACTGGAGTCTGTCTTGATGTGATCCACAGTCAGATGGCACAGCAAGAAAACACCAACACAAAACACAATGCATGGAACTACCTGGCACAAGCTACTGGAATAGAGACTGAGCGCCTGTTAATGAGCTTGACAGCCTAGACACACATAGAGCCTTTTGCCAGACGTGGCTGATTAAGACACTCAAACTGATTATAGTAGGAGAGATGTGTTTTTCACCTCAACACTCGCACGCAAGGTCAAAATGGTGGCGCTCAACAAGACTTTCTTCAACCCATCGAAGGTCTGTTGGCATTCTGGTGTCCAGGCAGGTGGGGCATTATTTGCTGTGGCTGCCGTGCCCTTTAAGAAAGCGTTGAATGGTGCAGCGACTTTAGAGAACCACGGTAGTACGGTAGTAGCCAAGGAAGGGCCAAACTTGTTTCTTGTTTCTGGGGAACTGGCACTCCCTCCCTCACCACCTCGGTCTTGAAAGGATCTGTAGCCACCCCCTTCTGACTAATGATGTGACCCAGGTAAGATACCTCCCGTTGGAACAGTCAGCACATGAGGGCTTGAAGTTTCCTGCCGTTTTGAAAAACCTGTTCCGTGTGAGTCACGTGGCTCATGAAGTTAGGTGATCACAATGATTTAATGGTCCTCCCAGGCACCTCTGCATAAGCCCATGGAAAATTGTAGTGCCACCAGAGGTGCCAGTCCTGGCTGTCCCAACGGAAGTCTGGCCTAAGGACCATTAGTGGGGCAGCACCTGGTTACAGGATATCTAGGCTGTAATGGGACAGTCCTAAATGCAAACTTAAGCCGGGTACACACATAAATATAATCTGGCCGATTTTTGGGCCGATTTTCCCCCTTCCGACCAAGGACAGCAAACGCCCGATTATCGGATGGCTCTAAAGATTATCCTACAATATTATCCTGTGGTGTGAGGTGTGTTAAGAGTCAATTTCTCCCGACAATCTGTTCGGGCCGACAATCGTAAATATTAAACGTGTTCAATATTCACGACCAAAAATCCTCATGTGTGTGGGCAACTCCCGACTCCCGACAACTCCCGAGCAGGGTTGCCAGACTGTGGTTAGGCTGGAAAATGTCAATCCCATCTGGCAACCCTGCTCACGAGTCCGATTGTGACGTGGATGGAATGTAGCCAATCGAGAAGCGAGCTGACTTCTTCTTTTCGATCACGTTTGATCAGGCGAGATTTCTGGCTTGGGGAACGAGACTCTAGACTGTCGTAACGACAGATCTTTATGTATGTGGTGTCCTGTATTGGTAATATCGGCGCACACCACACACACTACGATCAAAACTGTTCAATCCATAATTTTTTATCTTCATGTGTGGGGTCTCTCTCAGATAAAACATCTGTTAAGATTTAGAAAATCCTTATATGTGTACCAGGCTTTAGTGTGTTTTCACAAACGCAGTTAGCCTCAAACACAGAACCAGCCAGACACGAGTCTCAGAGATTCACAGAGATGCAACAGAACACAAGGCTAAAAACAGATAAAACTCTGGAACGGACCCTCAAATGACATCATGACATCATTGTCGTTGTGAGAGGGGTCATGACCTTGAAACTAGCAAAGGACCTGGTTGAAATGCAGATGTTATTTAGTTTTTGATTGATTGATTGAAAACCTTTATTGTCCCCAATGGGGAAATTTTGTTGTCAAACAGCTCAGTTAGGGCAGAAAACATTCAGTACAGTGCGCAAATGGTTGTGGAGACATGAACACGGAAATGAGTCAGCGGAGACACTCACATTCGCTAAAGTGAACCCCTCGTTCCCCAAACAAAACTCAAACATGCTGTCAAATAGGACGTTTACTAGTGTAGGCAGGTAGCTTCAGGACCCAGGAGTTAGGCAGCTCACCGTTGACAGTGTAGATGGGGAACTTTAGGACCCAGGAGCTTTTAGGCAGCCTCTAGAGCTCCACTTTTATATCAAGCCCCACGATAATTCAAGTTGTGTTTGCTAATGGAGCCTGTTGGCAATGGTTAGCACGCTGAATGTCTCAGGCAGTAACACAGTTCTACTAAGAAATGTTTGCGCCTCCCAGGTAGTACAGTAGGTGGCCAATGAGCCAAACACTCAGGTCGCAGGTCGCAGGTCACATCCCCACAGCAAGCAGTAGATGGCCAAAAACATCAAGGACATTTTGGAAAAGCAAATTCAGGCAGAAGAGCAGAGTCTTGGCAGGTGCACACACTGTCACAGGCTGCCAATATATCATAAGTCATGATTCAGCATGATTGTTTAGTGACATTTTCAAGAGGAAAGTTAGTGATTACATTAGTGATTTAGGTTATCTCTGTATTCATAGTTTCGTTGTAATTGTATGTTCAGTACAATGTTGAGATTCATAAAGTATACCTATTGTGGAATTAAGAGGAAAAACAGACACGAAAAGTAATGACTACCGGTACATTCAATTCTTGCTAACTTTAATCATTGAACGACCCATAATTCATTTATCAGAAGCCTCTTTCTGAGTATGTACCACTTTCTCAGTCTTTCCCCTCTTTTCTTTTGATAGTTGTGTTCACACTAGCTGTGGCTGCTGAACCGTTCTGCCAGCATTGGCTTGGTGTACCTTCTTTTTTGGTTGTTAGGGGAGTGGGTGGGGGTCTGGGTTCTCTTTTGAATCTGTGTGCTTTTGATTCAGTGCCATATTCTCCGAAGCTGAAAACAGTAACAGCAGTAACTCATTGTGTATGGATGTCCTCTGGAGTAGAGCCTGTTTTACATTGATGCACTGTGTGGTGCTTTGCAGTTATGCACTGTACATCTGTTGAAATGAATGCGCTGCCTTTTTGAGGGATTGTCTATCATTGCTGAGGTAATACAGTACTGTATCTAACTGGCCTGGCCTAGTGTATTCAGAATGATTATTGACAGATTGTTACTTAATACAAAACATTTGATTTGTCATCGTGACGAGGCAGCCTAGCTCCTTTGACATTTGACCCCATGGCAATCAGTGGTAGGCAAGGCATAACCAATCATGCGCATCCTAGAGAGTGTCTCTGCTATGCTTGGCCCACGTTGACCGCATTTCAAGTTGAAGTTGTTTTTGTCTTTTGGGGGATTTCACAGGCCATCCATAATCCAATAAAAAAAAACCTTGGGCCTTAAATGAGGCTAACTGAGAATAAAGCAAAAAAAATATCCTGCTCCTCATATGGCATAACAGAGATCTACAGTATCTTCAATTCTATAAAACATTAAAACTGATTTTTACGGGTAATTTGGTCGGGCATTTCCCTGGAAGGTTTTTAACGGGGGGCCCGACATAATTTCAACATAAGGGAGCAGCATGCTCCCCTTTTTGGGGTTTTTTGAGTGCTCTTTTTGTGTGGTTGCCTATTAGTGCTTAATTGAGAGTGTCCTGGGATAAGCTGCAGAAGAATGCAAGTCCTGTCCAAGCCCTGGCCCCCCTCCCAATGCGGGTGGGACAGAGCAATATATGAGGGGCCATGGGCAAACACTTGGCTCTGTCTCCCTGCTCCCCTGCCTACTTGGCCCAGTCTCCCCCCTCCCCCTCCCATGCCTACTTGCCCAGTGGAGGATCTATTTGTCTTGTTTTTTTGTTCCGTTTTTGCTTTTCTAGATAGTATATGAATATTTAATTTATTTGGGAAGGGAGGAACATTTCTTCCGCTAATTTCTTCCCCTCCTCCCGACTGTTCCGTCTCTGTTCCATTCCCTCGACTGCGTGTTTACTTACTTCTCCTTTGATGATCAGTTGTAACAACTTCAAAAACACGTTGGCACAGAACATACAGACAGATGTTTGCCATGAAATATTTATCCCATAAATTGAAACGTGGATTCCTCTGGTGCTTCCAAGCTCCGCCAACTTGTCTATTATTAATGATGAATGGGCATTTTTTTTTGTCTACTTTTGATTTGTAAAATAGCTTGTATGAGTGAGTAGTTTTTTATTTATTTTCTTAGAAACGCACGTATCGGTGATCTGTGATGGATGGAACGGGGAGAAACAGCAAACTCAGGTCTGTCTTTCGGAGATGAATCTCCATCTGAAATCCATCTTTATCTGCTCTTCCATGGTGATGACTGGCTGTTCAAAGATATTCAGGAATGGGGGGACGTCTGCGGAGATGGGAGCCAAACTGGCTGTGTTGGGGGAGATGCAGGTTCCTCCCACTGTTTGACATAAATAAAAGGGAATAATAATGTGCAAGCCATGCATGAGCAGCATATGAATATAGACTTGCCTTTATGACAGTACCCTCATTTTTAGAAGAGGGAGACTTTAATCCCAACATTTCTTTAAAAAAAATATCTAGTAGTCACCTAATCCCACATTGGGATTTCTCACTCCACCTCTTAGCCAGATTAAATATTAAAGTGGCTAGGCTACATCTGTAAAAACCAGCATGGTTACAATTCTAAGAAAAGATGATGGAAGCTACTGTACATAGCCCTGTACACTGACCTACTGTTCCTTAGAACTAATCTGGCTCTGTATGTGTGCCAGGCTGTAGTCATGTACATTCTCATTGCCAGACGGTTTCTAAAAGGAGTAAAAAGGATGGTGGGAAATGCAGAGGATGTGATTAATTGGCATTCAGGGAGAGTAACTGTTCCCCCTCTGCCGATCACAGGAGCGGTGAGGCATGACAAGCATACACTATCTCATACTTTTCATTAGGCCAGGGATGGTGCCAGCTATAAACTTTATGCTAAACAGGGGCTGACACGCCTGTCTGAGAGTCCCAAAGACCTTTAGACCTCAAACAAAAAACGCAGGATACGCACAAGACGAAACAAACAATGTGCTAGAAATATTTTTTTCTAAGTCTGTGATGGAAATGGAATATCGAGACTTTTAAACTGAGGAAAATTTGAGAGAATATAATAAGTCGAATGGATGCAAGAGAATCAATATAGAACTTTCCTCAAGTGATTAAGTGGAGCCACGACTCTGGAAGTTTGCCCTCTTCATTTTCAAAATGTATGCTTCATTTTATTGTCAGCCATTTGCAATCAGCAGTATGACTTCCTTTAAAAAATTATGTGTAAGCTAATTACAAGGTAATCAATAATTAAGTCTGGGTCCATATCCCTGTGTCTTAATGTTACGTTCGTATTAGTACAAACAATGCCTGAGTTCAATTCCTTCTTTTGCCTGCCTTCAATCTCCTCCTTTTATTGTCACAGCTCCAGAGTAGTCCAGAACCAGAACCAATAGAGTAGTGCCTTCCCCTTTCAGACATTAAAACAGCCACTTCCTGGATATAAAAGCTTGATACTGGGCACAGGAGCCAGGGCGGTACTTGTGGTAAAATGGATGGAGTGATCAGAGGCCTAATGATGCTGAGCCATCACCATGCTGACCCCGCTGAGTGGGGAAATCACCTCTCCTCGCTGAGAGGAAGCTGCCGGCTCATAATAAGGGAATGTTCTGGAGGCTTCTTCTCTCAGCAGTATACTAATAATATCACTGGAGGAGGATGAGGAGTCACAACCTTCTTCTGGCTGGATCGATCTTGAAATTACAAGAGATGCCAGTGGGCTGGGTAGGACTGGATGTTACAGAGCTGGATAGAATTGAACATACTAAATCAGACATGTCTGATGTCTGGCTCATGTATCGTGACGTTAGAATTATAAGGTTCTATCTCCATTTTTGTCAAAATTGAGTTTTCTTTTACATAATCTGATCTATTAGGTGTTTATTAATACCTGTGTGGTGTTATTTTTAAAATGTTGACATTTTTTAGTTAGTAATTAATAAAATACACAGGTTCCATCTCACAAAACATAATGGAATGTAAAAACGTTGACGCTCAATATCTCTGAACTACCCTAAACGGAGAGAGAACCTTATCATTGTAAGATCACGGTATGTCAACAATGACTTCTGATTGGTGGTCCCAGATTGCTATGTTATACTGTAGTCGCTATAAGTTCATTCTCCTGAGTTGTACCGGAACAGTGTTGCACTGCCACTCCACGATCCACAGATGCATGTTTTCAACGTGTCGACATATTTTGAGCATGGGTAGACAAAATATTGCGAGCAAGGGTGGGAAATGCATTAATTTGAATGCAACTCCTTAATGATTAAAAGCCTAATTCCGAGCCATACATATTCCTCATCCAAGCATGGGAGGTGCATTCATGGCAACTGAGTGTTAATAATGAGCAGAGCAGAACAATTATGTCACAGTGTTTGGCCTCTCATGTGAGAAAGATAGCCCTGCCCCCCCAGAGCAATACAGTATGCAAATGCAACTGGCTTAGTCTGAGAACCAAATAGTGTGGAGCTGGCCAGGCTACTGTTCTGTTGCATGGAAGGGTGAATGGCATCTGTAAGGCATTCATTTATGGGGTTGGGGGGTTCGAGGGTTGTGTGGGGGGTTGTGGTTGTGAATTGGAGCAACATTCCATGGGAAACAAATGTTTTTCCTTGTTGGAAACCCATGAAACACATGTTTTAAGTACAGTATGTAGTAACCCCATATAAAGCATAAATTCACCCCCATGCCTTTGTGTGAACCCTGAGATTGTTCAGTGGGAATAATAAGGAATGTGGAAAATGAGGGGGAACCACAACAAGCTGTTGGGTGACAAACAGCTTAAAACAGCATGAGAAATGAATGTCAATTGCACTGCCAGAGTCATTAAGTGTGGGAAAGCCATCCCCTTGGCTGTTGAGGTTTGCTTTTTCAATTCAGAGTCACACACAGTGCCATAATGACGAAAGTATAAACAAGTAGAAGTAATAAGTATGATTCCCCGAGAAAATGTAGATCTAATCAAATTGCCTAAATGTGCACTATTGATTTTTCCAACCACCCCCCCTGTCTTTTTTATCCTCCGTGCATAAATTAGTCAGACGTTATTTACATCGCACCGTCGGTGGCATGTGGTAGATTGTACAAAGTGACAGGGTCAAAGTGTCCTCCGCGCTCCATCAATTATGCGTGAAGTGCACATGTTTAATCACATGACGCACACAACAGGAGCGAACAAACGAGCCTGACCTTCTCATAATTAAAATGCAAAAATAAACCTGTTGCCTGTTCACCATACTGATACAGTCTGCAGCCTCGTCAGTCTGCAGCCTCGCCTGCCTCATGGCAGGACGGACCCCTGTCAGCCTGTAGGCTATACGCTGGCCATACATAGACCATAATGTGACTGACAGGTCAGATGCTGGGTCTCCTTCCACATGTTTGAGCCAGCAACATTGGAGTACTTGTCTTGCAGAGATGAAGTATGCTATGCCATTTTAGCCATGATACAAAGCCATGAAAAGTAATATTCCCTAGATGATTCTAACAAAGATTTTAAATCTTTCAATCTCCATTTTCTCCAGTCTGGTTAGATGGTTAATATGATCTCTTTAGAATGTGATACTGTGCAGCAGTGGTGGCATAGAGGATATCGATCGGTTTAGGATATTTATTTAGCTTATAACCTGTGTAAGCTATATAAAAGAACATCACCATATCTTCATGCTTTTGATTTTTCTCCCCCTACCCCACCTGTTCTGTCTAGCAGTTCCATACGCATTAATTGTTGTAAGAAAAGAAGAAAATGTCCCTGCACACTCAACAGAAATAGCTTAGGATATCTGATTTTCTCTAAGCACACTGGGGTACTAAAAGGTTGTTTAGTTCCCACAATATAGCTGCCATTAGCTTCAATGTCAACCTGGGTTATGAAACCTTTTAACATTCCTAAGTGCTCTTTCTAAAACACGAGGCAGTAGCATGTGTGAGAGGCTGTCCAGATCTCAAGTCATTTATATTTTTACTACAGGAACCTTTGACCTGGGGGCTCGACGGTGAAACAAAACAATAACTCTAATAATTGGAGGAGACGTTTTACCCCAGAATAGACCTCTCTATTAATCTCTGAAACAGATAACCTGTCAGGTGGAAATAGAAAGTGGTATGCCTCTTTGTCTCTCTTCTCACCCCCTCTCTCATGTGTTTACATCAATAAAGCCTTAGGATACCCCCCCCCCCCCCCCCCCTTAATGTGTTAACACATCTTTTCTGTGTCCTTCATACCTTACATAAGTGGATGTCTTCGGCAGGTGCGGAGTAGGTATTTAAATTGTACAACTTAATTACAGAACAGAACCATCACAACCCTCATAACAATATTGAGGGAAAACAACAACAATTCTTCATCTTATGAAATATAAACATTTCCTCTGCAGATTAAGCGTGCAGTGTAGGCTCATTTGGGTGCAAGGAACTAACTAGATTTTTCATCACACTACAGTAACTCCCCAGATAGTATTTTGTGAAAAGTGCTTCAGTATTTCAGTCAATAATTGAAAAAAATAGTTTTTCGAGATGAAGGGAGAGACGGATTTCATCTGTAAGTATTCTAGTTTCCAAAAAGCTCACATTTATTAGGACAGAGGATTACTTGATACTTAAACACTGAATGTACAATATTTAGTGCCTTAATATAGGAGTTAAAAGTAATAATTCCGTTCCCAAATGAAACCCTAAAATATAAAATCTAAATACAAAAAAAAATACTTTACATAAGGACTCTCATAGGAACATGTATGGACACTGAAACATACTTGGCACATGTGATCCATAAGCTACTTTACTGTACGTAACATTTTCCTGTATTCATACACTACTGGTACTTATACTATGCTTCAATCCTGTCTGTGATGGGGATAATGTGGGGACATCATTGGAGGGGGCAGAGGGAATATTCCTTTGGCATATTTGTCAAAGCTTGGCAAATCTCAATGGATGACACTGTAAGTACATTTACATTTACATTTACATTTTTGGCATTTAGCAGACGCCTTATTCCAAAGCGACTTACAATCGATACATTAGACCAAGCAAGTAAATCATCAATTCACCAGTCGTAGCAGGAAGAGTAATCTAGCTCAGGTCAGGGGCCATTGGCAGTCGTCGTGATAGAAGAAGAAAGAAATAAAGTTTGGTTTTGAAAGTTAATCTTTGAACTGGAGAAACAGTTCAAGGGGGAAGTAGACATTTTAGGAGACACAGTATACACACAGTATAGGGGGAAGCAGGTGTCTCAGGAGACACAATGCTGGGGGGTAGTAGATGTCTCAGGAGGAGCAGTTAAGATGTAACCTAAAGAGATGGGTCTTCAGTCTCCGACGGAAGATTGGGAGTGACTCTGCAGTTCTGACAGCCGTGGGAAGCTCATGGGCAGCGTGACTGCCGCGTTGGCATAGAGCTGGTGGGGCCAGTCGGCCAGCAGAGGTGGAGGAGCAGAGTGAACGGGCTGAAATTTGGGGGGTGACCATTGCCTGCAGGTAGGCAGGGGCTGTCCCTTTTGCTGCCTGGTAGGCAAGCACCAGGGTCTTGAATCTGATGCGAGCTGCTATCAGGAGCCAGTGCAGGGTGCAAAGGAGGGGGTTGACATGAGAACATTTGGGGAGGTTGAACACCAGACGGGCAGCAGCATTCTGGATGAGCTGCAGAGGTCTGATGGCGGAGGCGGGGAGCCCAGTTGTAGTAGTCAAGGCGGGAGATGACCAGTGACTGGGTCAAGAGTTGTGCTGCTTCTCTGGTGAGGAATGGACATATCCTTCTGATGTTGTAAAGGAAGAATCAGCAGGAGTGTGCTGTCGCTGCGAGGTTCTCCGCACAGGATAGGCGGTTGTCCAGGATTACTCCAAGGTTCTTGGCTGCCTGGGAGGGGGTTACAGTAGAGTTCTCCACTGTGATGGAGAAGTCTTGGAGAGGGCAGGCTTTCCCAGGGATGAAGAGTAGCTCAGTCTTGTTAAGGTTTAGCTTGAGATGGTGGACTGACATCCATGTAGAGATGTCAGCGAGACATGCAGAGACACGTGTTGCCACATGTAGGTCAGAGGGGGGGAAGGACAGGAAGAGTTGAGTGTCATCTGCGTAGCTGTGGTAGGAGAACCTGTGTGAGGAGATTACTGAGCCAAGAGACTTGGTATAGAGGGAGAACAGTAGGGGCCCTAGGAGTACAAATTGAAAACATTCAGAAAGTGTGAAATTAGAATACACATTGTTAAGACTCCTTCTCGCCATATATTTCTCTCGCTCTCTCTCTCTCCATCTCCCTTCCTCCACTGGGCATAACTGAGAGGAGGTAGTTGTCATGGTGATTACTGCAAATGCATAGAGTTAACCTGGAGAAAGGATAAGGATGCTTTTTGAAAGTATTTCAATCCATGACACAATCAAATAAGGGTCTATGTTCTCTCCAGGTGTAGGGGTACTCTCTGAGATTAAAAAAACATACCATTTTTTAATAGCTTCATATCTGGCAGAATGTTTGAATAAAAGTTGAATAGATAATTAGAGTCATTCTATATTTGAATTGAGAGAACATTTCATAAGATGTCTCACCATGATGTCCATTGAAAGCATAACCATTCCGAGGGAAAACATTTCATAATAACATATTGTCTTGTCACAATGTGTTTGATAAGCATACACTATGCTGTTATTTATTGAAGCAGCTAAGCAACATCTGTTTCTAATGTCATGTTATGGAAATTGCATAACATCTGTAATCATCAATGTTTACAAACAGAATAGCGATGCATACCATCTAACTGTATACTTTGTCATGTGGTGTGACCAGGAATTCAGTAATGAGAGTGGAGCGAAGGGACAAACACAACACATCATTACATCAGGGACCATTATGAAAGAACGTGCACTTACCACCTCTCACCCTTCCTTGACCACTCAACCCTGTGATCTAACAGTCTGCTCTCCTCTCCTGTGTGCACACCACTATCTGGCAGACTGACATAAACCGAAGCGCTGTGAAATCTAATTCCATTTAAAATGATGAATTTGACCCGGGTTGACATTGTATTCAAATAGATGAATTCACCTTGAGTTCTTGCATCTGTTGTTTCCCCTAAACTCCTAAAGACAAGAGCCACAAGTTACACAACACACGCACTCTTCTGTAGATAAGCATGCTTATTTGAGAATATGCCAGACAATCTATTGTGTACTTACAGCAAGGCTTTTGTTGAGCGTACTTGAATACAAGTAGACCCACTCACATGGACTCATTTGTAAGAGTGTCTCTTGTATTGAAGTTGTACTAACACACAGACATGTCGTGAGCTTACAATGATAAGGTTCTATCTCCGTCTAGGGTAGTTCAGAGATATTGAGCGTCAAAGTTTTTACATTCCATTATGTTTTGTGAGATGGAACCTTTGTATTTTATTAATTTCTAACTAAAACATTTCAACATTTAAAAAATAACACCACACAGGCATTAATAAACACCTTTTTGACAAAAATGGAGATAGAACCTTATAATTCTAACGTCACATCTTGTATTGAACCTGTACTAACACACAGTCAGGACTTGCACTAGTGATGTCACCCTGGCTTGGCTTTGCATAGGACTCAGACATGCTCTCCTGGTCACCCGTAATTCCGGGACAAGGTCGCTCTTAGTGACATCACCCTGGTGAGATTTGCTAGTTGCTGGTTCTACCTCCCACCAGCACTCACAACGTGTCACCCACAAATCTCTCTGAGGCTCCTCTCTTAGAAATGAGCCCTCCCGAAGGCCGTGTCTCCATTTCCTAAATGAATAATGATGCCTTTCTAGTTTGTCGTAACGGAAATTAATCTATATTAAAAGGAACTGTGCAGCCGTTCTTCCTGGCAGTTCTGGGCTAAAAACGTCTAATCACACTAGTCCTCGTTCCTGGACTACATTCCCAGATCCTCTTCTCTCGGAACTAATTGCAACATGGTAATTAGGTGAATAATCTAATTTAGACAAATGTACTGTATATATTAAACTCATATATTAATAGTAATATTTGAGTCATATATTTATTTAAGTAAATATATATAATAATATTATTGAAAGTGTCTAAAGATGGAAAGACAAAGTGATGATGATGATGATGAAGATGACATTGGCTGTCACGGTGGGTCAGTGACCTCTGATTTCAGTTCTATCAATTTCCACACCGACCAAAATCATAATAGAGCCCATTAACAGAGAGGCAGAGAAACCCCTGACACTGGCACTTTCTGAGAGAAGCCTGCATGTGAAGCCTGCTTTCCTTATGTTAACTCGCTGTGCTCCCATTGCACTCTATTTTCTAAAGTGTTTATTGCACCCAAGGCAAGTGTCTGATGATGATGATGAAGTTCAACCTGCTTCATATTTCAAGGGGCAAATATAAGTTGTGCAGCACCCAACCACATCAGACAGGCCAACACCCTCCCAACATTTAAACAGGCCCTCAAAGCCCTTCAAGCTCGCCTTCATAATAATCAATGATTATTATTATTATTATGTCTGTTCAGTTTATATCCAAACACAAGGGGCAAATATAAGTTGATATATATGATATTCATGACTCCCAATCAAAATCATTTTTGAAATGATTATGATGTTAAATAGTCATGACCCCTACTCTTTTTTTTTTCTTCCACCAAGTATTTCCTGGTACATTAGGCGAAGATCATGTGTGTCACAAGAAAAGGTGATTTATTGGCACTTGATAATCCAGGGTTTTAGGGGGGTCTCGAGACAAACGTGGGAAAGCATGCCATGCACGTACACATAATGTGACATCAAAGGTACTGCTTCATCCCATTGCAACATTTATGGGAAACATTATACCTATCAGCGGTCACTTATCAGGGGATGAAAAAGAATCTGTTCTAGAGGATGTGAATCATAGCTCGGTAGAACACCGATTCTATATGTGACTCATTTCTTCATTCCAAGGTTGCTGACACGGGCTTAGAGGGTGGTTTCTTGGACCCAGATTCAACCCACCTACTGCTGGACTAGAAACCCCCTTAGGATATTGTTTATCCAGCATATTTTTGGGGGTTTTGTTCAATCTGGGTCCGGGAAACTATTCCTCAGAGTATTAGTCGATCCTTTGGGGGCAACATGATAGGTGGTCATAGAGAAATAGATATCCCTCTAAAAGTGCTATGACCTGTATAGATTTAGAAAAGATGAAAGGCCATCAGTTCATATCTTCAACTATAGATGCAGGGCAGGTCTATCTGAGGAGTAATGGTTAGAGACACCACTGGTTGCTGACAGCTTGTCTTGGCACTTTATCGACGTATTATGCAAGGTAGCCATGCTTCTGAAATGTTTTACAAGCTGTTTTTACAACTCAGAAGAGATCAAGGGAAGCAGCATTCGAGGCACCAACAACATTCCTCCTTCTATCGGAGCTTGGAGAGGGGCTTTACAGTGATCTTAATGATCAACTGAGGGCTGAACTTCAATTAAAACCAGAGGGGCTTTATTGGAAATCAGAGGGACCTAGAAGTTGCCCATTCTACCACTGTAACCAAGGGAACGGGAAGCGGAAAGGAGGGAAGGAACTTTTGTTGTTTTACCAATGATTTTTTTTATTGGTTTGTAACTAATGCAACCCCTTTAGTTTATCAACTGCAATGTATCTTATCATTATTTGTGTCAAGTAGAGTAATTATCTAACAAGTGTATAAAAGGGTGATGCTAATTAAATGCCATAGGCTAGCAGAGATGGAGATAAATTATTTATAGTGCTTTGATGAGAGCTGCTGTAAGTACATGCAGTGCTGAAAGTGCACTGTAGAAACCTGAACTTTATAAAGATGTTTTGGGCTGCAGCCAAACCGTGGCAACACAGAGTCACTAGGCACAACCAGAGAAAAGGTGTGTACGATTTTTGTGTTTAGAAACCAGCTCCTTCAAGGGTGCAATTTGCTACTGTTCAATTAGATTTTTTCACATTCTGGTATTTACTAGCAGGAAGAACAGTAGGGGAACTACTGTGACAACATAATAAAGGACCTGCTTGCAGGTAAACATTGTTAATGGCAAATGTGCAAGGAAGTAGGTATATTTAACCACCCTCTCATTGTATTTCCTCAGACATGGGTAAGAGCTTTATCAAAATGAGAAGTGTATTATGCTTGACAAAGCATTTTAGCTCTTCACATGCACAACATGTTTGAGATGCCAGTTATGCATAATCCCTAAGAAACTGTTTTATTGTTGTGGCTGTGTTTTAGGGTAATGCAGCAAAACAAACATATAAAATGTTGATTTCTATCAGGCCAAATGTGAGTATTGTGATGCCATTATCCCCAGTGCTAATCTAGTCCTCCATATCACACCATTTGTTGGACATGAGGCAATTTCCCTTTCCATTTCTCCTGGCCAATTGCTATGAATACAATCAGAGGTTCATTACTGTACTGCTTGGTTTACTAAAAAAACTGAATGGGCAAGTTATATTGGTGTTCCTCTACCTCTGATCTACCACACCTGGTAAATATGAATAATATGTTAAATATGAATCTAGTAAAGACAGAATCAAAAAAGGAACAAAGCAAAGTCTCATAAGAATGTCTTATTATTCCAATAAAAAATACATTCATACAGAAATATAACAATTTTGCAAAACAATTTCAAATAAAATGTCAAAGCAAAAAAACAAACAATTTTACAAAATGTTTTTTTTCTTTTTCTTTTATACAAAGATTCTGTAGAGAACAGGGAGCTGTGTGTGAAAGAGAGATAAGAAATGATGGAAACGGTTTTGTTAAGATGCAAGCAAATACAAAGCTTGATTAAGGCTCGATTACCACCTGAATGATATTGGCTGCTGTTACAAAGACAGGATGTTCCTTTTCCTTGCCCACATAAGCATTGCTGCCACTCTCATTTTATTGAAGCAAGCTGTTTCAAGTTTGTACTCATCCTGCTGCTTCAACAATCTGATCTCAAATCTGTACAGTGCGCTACACTGAAGTTGTTGCAATGTCAAATTCCTTTCTTCTACCAAAGCATGACATGTCCCTGCTTAAGTACTTGTTGTATTTCAATGGAATTATCATCTTATATCATCATTTTGTTCCTTTCCTTTACCCTGCAAAATGTCTACAAATTCCCTTCCACTACCAAGCAAAATAGACAGTAGGGTTGTTATTGACTAGATTTTCCAATTCCATGTGTAAATCAACAATGAATCAGTTCAAATGGGCGATCTTTATCTTTTTCCAGAATCCTGTTCACTGGTTTTTATAATACTGTAGCTCGACTAAAACAACGCGCCCCAGACAGGTCAATAACCAACTTACAGAGTCAGCAGTCTGTAACAGATTCTATGCCAGCAAAGCCTTTAGCAATTCATTACAGAGATGCAGTACAAGGCGAGGCCTGTCCAACTGGAGCTTGTTAATTACAATAAATCTTTAGTTTTTTTTTTCTCCTCAGTCTTGGTTGCAGGCGATCTAGGCCTTTACAACCAATGCCAAGCATTGTGGAAGCAGCTGCATAACTTTTGTTTCATATAAACCTTGTCTTTATACAAAGGTCCATGTCCTAGACTCAATAGGGTGTTTGTACCTTTTGAGCAAAAATTTACATTTACACCAAATCCCTAACAAATATAAACATACTACACAGTAGTAAATGCATTAAATATGTTTTTTTTAAAAGTGCTCTCTACATGATGAACTTAAATAGTATTTATTTACATTGGCTTTGTTTTTATTACACTTGATAGATCAACAGGGGGGCTTTGAAATCATATCTTCAAAAGGAAGATCTTTGTTGTACATGCAATAACACAACACTATAGGCTATTCACAATCTACAAGGGCTACTTATGGTCTCTGAAAACAAGGAAAGGTGCAAATACATGTGAAATTGAGCCTTAATAAAGCTTTTTTCGATCACCCATACAAGAATATGTGACCCCCAAGGAATGGTATGCCCCCACAAGGCTAGGTCACATGCATAAGGCACCATTAAGGTCAACAGTGCATTATCAGGTAGAAAAGAAGAGAATATACAAAATCAAACGAGTCCTCAAGGCATAGATGCGTGAAAGAAAGTAGCTTCATGAATGGTTCAGTTGCTAAGCAGTAGTGGTTACTCCAACCAAAATAGAGAGTAGAGAATGGGTCATTAAAAAAAAAATCATCAAGGCTTTATGTACAATATTGTAACATTTAACCGTTCGTATTTAGCTGCACTTTATTGGAATTTACTTGCAGTCCTGATTACAAAGAACAGGAAGAGAAAAAAAAAAAAAAAACTAGAACCATGCAACACCTGTCTATGATAATGAAGTTATAGTATATTTGTGTTATACCTCTAAGCACACAGCTTAAAACAATTGGACTACAAATGAGCGTTGTAGCATGTAAAACAAGCTACATAACACACTGCACATTTAGTAGCTGCACCAAACACCGAAAAAAGCTCCTCTCATACAGGACAGGGTTTCCACTTTTGGGCTGCTGGCTGGAGGGGGGGATCACGTCACCCCCCTAACTGCTCCAGCGCTCGACCCCCCGACCCCTCAAGGCTTCTGGGCGAGAAACCCCAACCCCTCAGTCTCGCTGCTCCACAGGCAGACGAGCTCGTTCACACCCCTGCTCACATGACCACAAGGAAACAAAACACTGAACTTGTTCCCCGACACACCATTCAGTCCACAGCAACAGTAGTACCTGCCCCCCCCCCGCCCCCCCCCCCCCATCCCTCTCTCCAATCTTTGCTCAGAGGCCGCCCAGTCAGACATTCACAGTGCACACATGCTTACCTCAGACAAGTTTTTGTAAAGTACCAGTGTATCAGTTGTCCAGGAGTTGTTGTCCCCAAAAAACATCATGCACCATACATACAAATCATTCATTCGTTTTCTTTTTTTTGTGTCTTTTTTTTTTCCTTTCTAGTCCCCTCACGATTCACTGCTTCCGTACATGATTTCTGTCCTCTGTGGCAACAACCTTCAAGAGCGCCTTCTCCAAGAGTTCCCCCGGGAGGCACTGGGTATGGTGCAAAATGGCATGCTTTGGCTGGAACACGCTCCCCTCTCCGCTCAAAGGGCAGTTCAACCATGAGGCTGGTCAGGAGACAACATTTTCCCTTCGCTGTTGTTGGCGTTGGCCTGTTCAGAGGTGTCTCTTCATGTGGAGAGCCAGGTGGTCTGACCTGGAGAAACACCTGGAAGAGAAGGAGGAGAGATCTTTAACTGCCTGGGAGTGGAGGGGGCATATTTTGTAGCAGCAGAAATGTATCATTCTGATAACAGCACAGCAAGGAGGCTTTGTAATGCAATGGAAATTAATTGAACTCTCAGTGCAGGCGAGTTTTGAAATATATTTTGCCATTGGACTGCAAGCGATAAAGATTTAATCAGGGTTTGGATGAATCATGTAATGGTCAGAGAGGAACGTTGTCAGACTGAAAGACTGAATTGATAGACCAAACAAGAACTACTGAATGTGTCTGGGGTATAGACACTAGCCATTCAATATTGACAACATGATGATGTATCTTTTAGTCTCTCTAAAGAATGAAGAAATCCATTCTCGGTGTGGCTAATACAACGAAGCAGTTCACATCAATACGTAGAACCGAATCAATCCTCAACCAATCCTTCATTTAATATTCTGTATTGCAGTGTTGACAGATGTAGCTTACCTGTCACAGTGACTGCATTTAAATGGCTTTGCCCCAGTGTGCTTCCTGAAGTGTCTGGTCAACTCGTCACTTCGTGCAAATCGCCACTCACAGCCTTCCCATGAGCACCTGTATGGTTTCTCACCTACCAAAAAAAAGAAGAAAAAAATGTCAAATTGGCCAATCGGTATGTGCTAAAATCTGCCCTAGTCATTCTACTTTGGTCAGTCCCATGGTAGTAAAACTAATGGATATGAGTCACACAAGGAGGTTGAGTTCACTTGAGTTCTAGATCCCACTGGCCCTGTTGCACACTGTCCTTGTGCAATGCAAAACATGTTCGGAATGCCGAAAGTCCTCATGTCTTAGATGTAAGATGCATTTTTGTTGTCTGGTAATGTCTCTGCAATGACAATGATGTCGTATCTAATCTAAATCTAATCTAAAGTCAGACGTTTGGCTGAAAGCCTGCGATTTCATGCTGCTAATCAAAAATAAAGACGAAATGACCATTAAAGCCCCCCCCCCCCCCTCACCCCCCCAACTCAATGCCCTCCCTTTCCCATGGTGAAACGCAATCTGTTTTGAAGAACCATGTCCCTTTCATCCCCCATGTGCTACCCCCTCCCCCACTTACTCAGTCACATTCCTGATAGATTAGGTCACAGTTTAGGTATCCAGTCATGCACAGCTAATACCGACCGAGTGCAATGGCACTCTGGCTGAGGACCCACTATGGGGGATCTTTAATTACATTACAAGACTACTAGACAATGTCGTTTGGTTGCAAAATGAATTGCAGACACACTCCATTCAATAACTTAGGACTCTTTTGTGAACAGTGAGGCAGTAAACAGAAGGGGGCCAGCGTTACCATAGAGGAGATGACCACTCACCTGTATGAGTGCGCTGATGTGCTTTTAAGTGGGAGCTCTTCGTGTAAACCTTGCGACATCCGTTGAAGTTACACCTGTGCACCCGTCTCCTCCCGTCAGGGGACGCGTCGCTGTTGACCAGGCCAGTCTTCTCCGAACCCTTTCCGACGACGCCGGTTCGGACTTTGACTGGCAGGTGCGATTCAGTGTGTACGCTGCCCCAGCCCTGCGATATGCTGGGCTCGGGGCTGATGGCTTCTGGAGAAGATGGCGGAGTGCTAATGATAGAAGGGCTGCAGGGTCCGGAGCCAATCAAGACAGACCCCAGGGGGTTCGAGGTAAAGCTGTGTGTCGGCGAGAGCTCCTCCGAACTGTCCGATGCCTCGCTGCTGGCGTCTGAGCTCACACTATTGGTTTCCAAGATTAGGCTATCCTGATTGTCCTCCTCTTTGACAAGAGGGATCTTTGGGTCAGACTCGGCCTTATCCCCACAGGCCAAGATCAGCTTGCTCCAGAGGTCCTCCTGGCTGTCAAACTTAATGTCAGACGTCGAGACGTAGGGTTCGTTCTGTAGATATCGTTCCAACTCCAAGCATGTCTGGTTCAGGACAAACAAAACAAGACAAACTATGAGTACAGACATTGAAGATATCAGAGCAATGCATTGCATTTATGAGAGCTACCAATAACACAGTGAAAGTAAAGCAGCATTGAAAGTAGGCCTATATCTCATGAAGTACCATGATTTCATTGGCTCACAAAGCACACCAACAGTTAGTCAGGTAAAACTACCCCCCCCCCCCACACACACACATTATGATCAAATGAAAACTGGTTTAAGGTCAATGGGTTTAAGTTGAGTTGACAATCTGAATAGAGCCATCACCTCATAAAATGTGTCTTAGGGTAGAGGAACGGTTAATAACCATTCTCTGTGCTGTGGTACCATGACTCACAGATCAAAATTAATGTGGAGTCCTTTTAAGGAAGCCACACAACTTCCCCTAGATGACTCATTCAGTTGCTTTTCCTCATATAGACTAACATGCAATCACATCCTTCCTCAAAAATTCTGTCAGTTTCCCCAGATTCATTATAGATGAATTCCAAGTGTCTTCATTTTGAGGGTCATTCAACTGGGAGGTATAACAGTAGGTTTAACAGAAAAATCAGTTTCAGGCTAAATCCCATATTGGCCTTCCACAATATTGCTGCATATTTTTCCAGTTGCACTAGTATTGACTCATGCGCACTGGCATTGGTCGTTGCTGACATTTGATAGTCTCAGTAGCACAGTATGCTGGAGTCAAATCCAATGACCGACTTGCAAATGTACTGCAGAGAAATTACAATCTAATCTTTTTCAGTGTCATTTAAACTGTTTGTATAAGACTAAATAGGGGAGATACCGTGGAAATTGTAGCTCTTTTAATCAAACAAGAAATGTTTGTCACATCATAACAGCACAGGATTTCTCTATAACTGTTCAAATGTTTTCTATGGCAGAGAGAAGGAGTTGGCTCTGAGCCAACATCGCAAATTGCCAAGGAGAAATGACTTGGACTGATTTCAATAACGTATGAACTAACACATCTCCAAAGAAAATGCACAACAACGATTCCGACCAGGAGAAAAGAGCACACTTTGGTTGTGTAAAATTGTGCTCATATTAAGAAATCTAATTGTTGAATGAAATCGGGTAGGAACTTCTGGGTATAGGCTACTTTCACATCCGCTTATGAAGGAGTTCCGTTCCGCAGCATTTTTGAAGGACAGAAACTTCACATTTCTTGAACCGGTGAGCTTGGGACTTCTAGATCGATTGCACGATCCATCCATGTGTGGCCCGGGTGGTATGTAACTTAGAACATACCAAAGCGTTTATGGTTGCGTTCCATTCATTTGGAGGCACTCAGGCAGACACACGAGCTGTCAGAGAGGCAGTGATCCACACTGCACAACACTATCTCCCTCGAATCAGCATGCAAGCTATTCTACTGAACGATTTAAAGGGCATTGAAAGAAAGCGAAGTAATAGAGTAACATACAAGCTCTCCACTGCTTTATACATTGAAATAAAATTAATCCTAAAAAAAAATTTTTTTAGAACGTACGAGCAGGTTCAAACTTGAAACCAGCAGAATAGAGTTCTGCAAGAAATGCCAACTGTGCGATCCATTTTTACTAGCTACTAAATGGGACATAAATAACACATTTCTTTTCTTTAAAATACATGCAACGAATTGTTTGATCACAATGTATCCATCTATTTACATTGCATTCGTGCATTGCATTCACAGTAAACGGCCGATCAAAACATAAGGGGTGATTGCGGGACAGCTGCTGCCTATCCATGTTCAATCAACATTTAACATTTGTAACTTTTATGTTTTTAAATGTTACCTGCTGCCAGTACTCCTCGAGCGATGGTAATGCTGAAAAGTAGCCGGTGTCATGTACAATCTGAAGTTCCTGAAAGATGCTGCACATTGGTAGAACATCCATTTTCGAATCCCAGATGTGGCTTAATCTAATAAAAATGCACTTAAATAACTTCTTTAGAATCAAGGAAAGAAAAAATGTGACGGGCAAAGTATCCTTGTTGTAGGCCTACTTGCACGATCAGTTGCAACTTGCAATGGAAACAAGCGTTGTTTTGCTCCCCGTTTTTGCTCCCTGTTCCTTCACTTACGTTGAAGTTCGTCTATTTGCAAACACTGAACTCAATGCGCGTCTCCAGCTCTGTCAAGTTCCCTATTCAAACCTCGCAGCCAGCCTACCCCCTCGTGACAATATGACGCTTTTAGAATGTGAACCAATGAACACGAGTCGGCTTGCCCGCGCACATATGATATCACATCCGACCAATCATAATCCTCCCCTGACATAATTTTGTCCTGTCTCTTTTTTAATTGGAGGGTTTTACTCATCGCTCCTTCACATTCATTGGACAGCTATTTTTAGAAATGTATATATGTGTGATGTACCCACTCTCTCGTCCCGTCTTCTGTCAGTGTTGCTCTCTCTGCATATTTCGCCACAGAGAGCGCATGTGAGCAGCAACAATGTTTCCTCTTTGGAAACATTTAAACTGTAACATCGTAATTTCAAGTATGAGAGACTTGCGACATTGTTTCACTTCTACTTCTACTACTTTTGCAATAGAATACTAACAATCTCCGTATTGCGTTTAAACAAGTGTGCCTACATTTGAAAATATGATTCTTTTTATTTTATTTTTAGAAGTGGTCCACAATTTGACATACTGGCTTTTTTTTCTAGTCTCCTGTCTTAAAATAGTAAGCTCCAGTACAATTCCACAAGGGGAGCCAAGCTCCACATCGTCCATGATGACTCAAATATACCACTCTGGTCCGTTATGCACAGCAGTTGAATGATCACACTTACTTAACCCTGAAGTGCTTATTTGGATAAAGACTGCAAAGTCCAATGGTATTTTGTTTTTCCAGCATACATATGAACAAACTCTTCATAAAGGTTGAATGTAAGCCTTATGTAAGATGCAGAAACTACTTTGGATACTTGACAGCTTAGCAAATACGATTTTCAATTAGCCACATAGTTTGTTCTATTCAAAATAGAGGTTTATCTTCTTTGAAAAAAAGAACAGTCTTTGAGGATACATGCTACACATATTTCACTCACGCAATATGGCGTTTCATATCCAGTACATCTAGTGAGTTAGTGATTCACTTTTGGCATTCCTTGCTTTAAAAGTTGTATAATCTCATCCTGATGTAAATTGTTCCTGATCATACATTATTTGGTATAGGCAGAAATGGAAATCAGAGCTGAAGCTTAAAGATTGTCATAATTGTATGAAAAGTATGGTTTTGGTAATGATGAGAACAGACTCTCATTTTCCATCTCTGTGATAAGCCACACACGTGCCTCTTCGTTAGTGTGTGTATACTGTGCATATTTGCATTAGATATCATGAATTTTAATACATGCATTAAGGAATTGCAATAGTCATTGGGAATCATTCATGCTGAATTATAATTGTATAGTATGCATTTTAGCTCAATAATTTAAAAAAGTTGCAATTTATCTGCTTTCCTCCGCTCTTCCTTGGAATGTAATTCCATCATAGATAATTCTGCAATGGCATTACGTTATCACAAACGTGGCTTGTTCCCTCATTGCATATAGCTTCTTAATATGTTGGAATGATACAGAGGCAATGCTTTCATAACTGCAGACATTATAGGATATAAAGTAAATTTACTCTGTGACCATGACCTGACATTCTGAGTTAAAGATAGATGAGCAAAACAACATAATACAGAACATCATTGTTTTTAAGTGGCAGTATAGTCTGGTGCTAACCTCTGGAGAACTGAGTGTCTTTTGTGTTTGTCAGCTGTGAGGCATATTTGTAACTTGCAGCATCTGATTTAGTCATAGGGTGATGTCTTTGGAACCCTTAAGCTGGCCTCAATAGTCATTTCAAGGAATTTCACTTTGCCATTGTGCCACCCGCTAATGGTGCTGTGCATCATATCTCGAGTCATTCATGTTGGGACACTGGACAGTGACTTTGAAGTGGAAAAACTCCATCTGAGTCACTGTGATGCCCTGTATGGTTTAACATAACAACTAATTGGCAACCTCTATATAAAGCATAGGATGTATTTTTTAAATAATTCAACAATAATGATACTGATAATGCTTTGCAGCTTTTACTGTACGTACCTAATGAATGACGGGGCTATCTTTCGACCCCATTAGAGTATGAGTACCGGTACATAGATCCAAAGTAATCACCTCCTTAAGAGTAAACATTAAGAGAATACACAGGGTCTTGCATGGCAGCTTTTAACTTCTAAAGACAGGTCCCAAAGCTTCATCATCGTTATGCAATTGTATCCAGGCAGCCAGTAGCCAAAGGAAAGAGCAATTACACAATGACCCATTTCAATGCATCATTGTCAAGCCAATCAGTAAATTGTTTCAGGAGGTTTTCTTCAACTGTGCATTATGGAGACCCCCCTGTCCATCTAGGTCTATGTCCCATGATGTACAAGACTCATGTTGTGGTTGCTCTCTTAAAAGGTAGGTTTCCTATAAGCCTATGCTATATGCAGAATGTGTCACTGGATGGGACTTTAAATAGAATTGCCGTCAATGAGATTACACAGTCAGAGCACAAGCTGTCCTTAATCAGAAATGGAGTAAACACCATCCATTTCTGATCAGATTTGCAAGATATGCTTTATTACCGTACATGTGACCTTTATGTATCAGTCTCATTGAGATACATTCTATTTTCAAGAGAGACTTGGTCAAGGAAAACAATATTTCAGACAATTCACAAACAATGACACACATACTGTACAAAACACACATACATCACAAAACACACATGACATCACAAAACACACATGACATCTCAAAACACACATAACATCACAAAACACACATAACATCACAATACACACATAACATCACAAAACACACATAACATCACAAAACACACATAACATCACAAAACACACATAACATCACAAAACACACATACATCACAAAACACACATAACATCACAAAACACACATACATCACAAAACAAATTACAGACACAGATACACTATATGGACAAAAGTATGTGGACACAATTATCGTCTTGGGCTGTTTTCATGGTTTGGGCTAGGCCCCTTAGTTCCCTTAGTTCCAGTGAAGGGACATCTTAATGCTACTGCATACAATGAGTTTCTAGAGAATTGTATGCTTCCAACTTTGTGGCAACAGTTTGGGGAAGGCCCTTTCCAGGTTCAGCATGACAATGCCCCCATACCCAAAGTGAGGTCCATAATGACATGGTTTTCTGAGTTTGTTCTGGGAGAACATGACTGGCCTGCACACAGAGCTCTGACCTCAACCCCATCCAACACCTTTGGGATGAATTGGAACACCGACTGAGAGCCAGTCCATCTCGCCCAACATCAGTGCCCGACCTCATTAATGCTCTTGTGACTGAATGGGAGCAAATCCCTGCAACCGTATTCTAACATCTAGTAGAACGTCTTCCCAGAAGAGTGGAAGCTGTTATAGCAGCAAAGGTGGGCCCAACTCCATATGAATGCCCGTGGTTTTGGAATGAGAAGTTCAACAAGCACATATTATGGGTGTGACATACAACGTAACTTACATCTTATTCTCTATGCCACACTTAGTTACAGTGCCCAAGAAACAGTGTTTAAATGAAGAGGTACAGTACAGTTAATAGTAATGCATTTCTCTGTGGGGGCATTGAAAATGTGTTCAAGCTTAAATAAAATGAAAATAAAGTAATTGATTGGAAATCAATGGCGTAACATCAATCACTCTTTGAAAAAGAGAGACAGAGAAGAGGGGAAAAAAAGGAAAATCAATATTCATTCTAATTCAACATATCATAAATCAAAATTGAGTCAGCACTCACAGTGAGATAATCATTGGTCTAGTCTTAATTTTACATACTGTGTGGATTGGCTTGTCCTGCTTTTAACATGTTTGTTTGCTTAGCTCCTCATTAAGATGCAGTCAGTGTTGGGATGGGTGTTAGCCTCATGTTACACTGTCAGCCCATGTAACAGGACAGAGGGATGTGTGTATACATTGGGCCATGTGGTGTCAGCCCGTCAGAGAAGGCCCTTGCCTCACAGCAGCTCTTGACCTTGGGAAGGAGAATGGACTCTGTGTTTGTGTACATGGGATATATTTGAATGGAATTTCTAAATGCATAGGAGATCCCTTTGAGATGACTTATTTGGTTCTTTTTTGGTTTATTGGTTATGAAAAGGGGTGTAACTGTATGTGGTGTTTTAATGACACCACAGACAGTTACATCTCTTTTTCATAACCAATAAAATACTGATCACTTGATGAACACTCTTGTCGATGCAATCTGTCACTGTTTTAGAGAGGTTAGATGAGACGATCATTCTGCAGTCTATCGGTTTTGGCAGTAAAATGTATTTGTGTTGTTTACAAGAAGACACACTGGCTGTCCCTCTACTAAAACAGACACATTTGTTTGTTTCTCAGTCATGTTCTGGGAAATAAATAGTGTGTTCCATTTGAACACAAAACAGATCGTTCTATTTCAGTTTGATTCGCTTTTTCCTTTATCCCTGAATGAAAATAAGGAAACACGTGCACCGAATCAAGTGATTTCAAGTAGGATATCAGTGAATGCCGCATTCACGTTGTGGAGAGATTCTGTAGTAGATTTGAAATGCTACTGGAAAATCTGGAGGACAGTTCAATGGTCATTGTTTCACACAGGGTGGCGTATTCAGTGAAAGCTAGTTTGTTTTCCCCCTGTGATTCCATGTGCTTAAAGGGCTCTGCACACAGAGTGCGATTTCTGTTGCGCATCAACGTTCCATTTTGAAGTTTGAATGGAAGTCTATGAGAGCATCGCATTTACCCGCACACGGCCCCGATTTTAATCGCACGGCGAACATTCGATTCCATTCATTTTGAATGGGACAAAGCACACGGCGTGCGAGTTTTGTCGCACTGCTTTGTCCCATTCAAAATGAATGGAATCGAATGTTCGCCGTGCGATTAAAATCGGGGCCGTGTGCGGGTAAATGCGATGCTCTCATAGACTTCCATTCAAACTTCAAAATGGAACGTTGATGCGCAACAGAAATCGCACTCTGTGTGCAGAGCCCTTAAGACTGCATCCATTATACAGGGTTGATGGAATGTTAAGTATTTTATTATTTTCAGCCAACCTCTGTGGGAACCTACTCTCTCTCTTTTCGGGGGAGAGGCATTTATCAAGGGTATGGAATAAACAGAGACCCAACCCACTGATTAGAGACTTGGATGTATTCATCCCACACTTTCGGGGGTAGAAGAGAGAGATCAGGTTACTCTGACCATGAACATGTAGAGCTGAATCTGGCATTCTCATGTTGCTTTTCAATCTCTACTCCCATCCACGAATGTGACAGAAGCAAAACTGTTGTTTTGATAGAAAGGATGAGTGTTCTTGGTCTTTCGATTTTATATCAGATACTGTAGGCATGGAGTCAAAAAGTATGCTTATCCATCAAGTGTCTGTTGGTAGACTATAGTGCCATTATAATGAAAATATCCAATGCTGTCAAAATTCCTTCCAATGAAAAGTATGTTTTATTGTTTTGTTTAATGTTTATTTGGCAGGTCACACAAACCCTTCTCTCAATGCAATCCATCGACAAGTCGTCCATTATTCAATTTGCAGAGCATTCAAGGACATTTCAAAAGCTAAACTTTCATGGATAATAGCCGGTTTCATGTATAGTCTGTCCTACAACAGCCTCTGGTTTCAGACAATCCAGGCACGTCATGATGGATTGAATGCCTGTTGCCGGTGGGCGACCTGACCTGTTGGACCACAAAAAAAAGAAGCTGTCTTTTGTGCTTCCCCAGAATCTGATCCTGAGCCTCTGTTTACAATGTAATGTCAAACAGTGGTGACCCCTCCCCCCCATCACAGCATCTAAGCTTCACGTCTCTATCTCAACCCAGCAAACCTGGGAGGTGGGTCAAAGCCCAGGGGGGGTTCCTTGTCCCCAAACTACTGTGAACAATATGTCTCCACTCCTTATCTGTTATCAGGACATGCATCTATCGGGTATTGCCTGGTGGATCTGTGTCATAGATTGTTGTTTTTTGAGCAGAACTCGCTCTTCAGCCTCTCTCTTCTGTATTGTTGGTGAGCAGATAGAGAACGGAGATGTTCAAAGGGGATATGCCGAAGGAGACATGCTTTGTTTTGACAATAGCCCTAGTTCAGACAAAGAAAGGAAAGAAAAAACTCTTCTATGGGAATGAATGTTAACTTGTGCAGCCCATGGTAACCATAACAAAGGTCATGAGAAGGAAGATTAGAAACGCAAAGCCCAAACTTTCCTCCTGCTTATTGCAGCAGTTTCCGTGTGACTTATTGACGTGTCATAATCAGTAATGACATAATCAGTAATGACATAATCAGTTACTGTAGCTAGTGCAGTTAGGTCATGTTTCCTATTGAGGATAAAGGTGGAGAATTAAATGGAACCAAGTGGAAGTTAACATCATATCAAGATCATTATCACAAGATATTAATGCTGACTCTACAGTATGCAGGGACGCGGGAAGGGGGGTGCTGAGGGTGCTGCAGCACCCCCTAGCGGCAGGCAGAAGGAGCTCCTCCTGCCTGAATTTAAAAAATAAAAATATTATTCAAACAATAATTTAAAACAATATAATAACTATTGTTGCTTTTGGGAATACAAATAAATGTGTTTTTTGTAATAAATGTAAAAATGTGTTTGTTAGTTTTAATGTTAGTGATCACATGGTCATATCTTGCTAGGGAATCTCTGTGTTCTTTAGCAAAAATGCTAAATCAGCCAGAACAATTGAAGTGGAGTTGGAAGAAGATGCTGAGCTTAACAACACTCCCATTAATGCTCTACTGTCGGATGTTGTTGAGAAAGAGCAACAGACGGCCAGAAACGTATTAGAACTGATATTCAGATCCATCCGATTCTTCGGCAGCGAAGGGCTTCCGTTAAGAGGCAATAACAATCGACATGGAGTGCTGTCTGTAATAATGGTCAACATCATGTTTGTGGACATTGTGGGACACTGTAAGCTGAGTGGAAATTACTGTAAATTCCAACACATTGTTGGTAAAATATTGAACGTTACGTCTTTGTAGTGTGTAGGTGCGTGCGTGCTTAACTATTATTGCCCGTGCATTGGGGCCCGTCGTTATGCCACTGTGTGCGTGTGAGCGAACGAGCAATCAGCGAGAGGTAGGGAGGGAGGGAGGGAGAGAAATCGTTATAATTTTTTCCCTGGCAATTTTTTTCCCTGTAGCGTATATAGACAGCACCTCAGCACCCCCAGTCAAAATACCTTCCCGCGTGCCTGACAGTATGTGTCTTTATATTTGTTCCTTTACAATTTACTTTAAAATAGTATTCCACTGAAGTAGCTGACTAATAAACCCTTGGCAGTGGGCATAATAACATAGTTTACCCTGAAGGAAACCTGCACTACACACCATGTTAGCTGTGTCATACCTTTTCTACGGTCATGTCTTTGTAAGGTTGACGTACAAACAAGCCACTGTGTTGACTCAGCTCCTGTCCTAGCAACGCCAGTACACAGATACTGTACTTAGCGACCGCCGTTGCCAAAGTAACCGGTTGTAGCTGTGGGGACCTTACTTTAGTGGTGTACTTTGGACAGTTATGTCATGTATTTGATCTGTGTGTCATCGGCCTGTTCCTTTCACACGTCTCTCTTTCCAACGTTATATGTTTTCTTTTCCTCCGCCACGGGAAATCCTACCCTGAAACCATTTCCCTTCAAAACCTATTGTGCCATTACCTTTGTTCCACTCCATTGTCAGAGTATTCTTTGGCATAATCGTTTCCATATTAGGCCCTTTTCACTTGGACCTCTGAAGTCCATTTTCCCATGCCTAGATAATAGTCCCTCTCTTTGTTGGGTGCTTCAGATGAAATGAAGACTTAAATGAACACTTTTGTCCATGGAGTTTCCCACCCGGTGTGATTTTCACCTTCTTCGTATTTACAAATACACCTAAGGACAGGTTGTATAATTGTATATCAGATGTACAATGTCCAGCGAAGCACGGAGGTGTAGGTTCAGCAATGCATATTAAATTGAATGATTAAAATGAATAGTCACATCAGATTGCTAAGAGCTAGATTGTATGCTCACATTTAGCCATTTCTGCTATAAAGATCATTGATTAAACCTCAGTGTTAGAGGATTTCTTGTGCTACCTCCTTCTCTCTCTATCTCTCTCTCTCTCTCCCTCCCTCTCTCTCTCTCTCTCTCTCTCTCTCTCTCTCTCTCTCTCTCTCTCTCTCTCTCTCTCTCTCTCTCTCTCTATCTCTTTCAGCTGATATCTCTTCCCAGCTGAGTGTGACTCATTCATATCTTATGACTGCCTTCCAATGAGACACGTTGTGCCGGGCATACACTCCAGGAAAAAAGGCAGTGAAGTGTGCTGTTACAACACGTGTGCTTCCAGGATTAAAAGTGACAGAAGCGAATGAAATAAACAAACAGAATTAACCCCCAAAGCGTGCAAATCAAAGAAGGAATGGTGCACTAATGCCCTAATCATTGCCAAAGTGGGGCTTTAAGACTTCAAGTGCCACCTGCTTAATTCCAAGAGGACATGCTTCAGGGCTGCTTACTGCTACCAAGTCACGTTATGGCAGAGTGTGTGGTCGGGGGGAACACAGCCACATGGCCAGGGTCTCTGTAAGGTTACTGTCGCAGTGGTAGAACTATTTGAAAAAATATTTGTAGCCTGTCGATTTCGAAACAAGTCTGTGTTTGTCTGTGTTTGTGTTTGTCTGGCCCATTGTCATTCGGAAACTGTAGCAAAGGACAGCTGGCGTGAGGCCCGTCATGCAGCGTCAGGGTGAGACAGACAGACAGACGGACGGACGGACGGACAGACAGACAGACAGACAGACGGACGGACAGACAGACAAACGGACAGACAGACAGACAAACGGACAGACAGACACACAGACGGACGGACGGACGGACGGACAGACAGACACACAGACAGACAGACAGAGACAGACAGACACACAGACGGACGGACGGACAGACAGACAGACAGAGACAGACAAACGGACAGACAGACAGAGAGACAGACAGACAGACAGACGGACGGACAGACAGACGGACAAGGGAAAGGAAAGAGAAGTGCCAATGCCCCAGAGAGCATTGACACGGTGGCCCCATAACAGCCAGGCCAGAGAGACGAGAGCGTTCAGACATGAAACCCTCCCGCTCACCTCAAATGTCTAGGCAATAATGAACGGAGACGTACCTGTACTCCCCTGGGAACAACAAGAGGGGAAAACACCAAACCTCCCCTGCTTCCCACAAACTCTAATGGCTCGGCTAAAAAAAAACTATTGCGAAGGCAACAACAACCCCGAATATGCCATGACAGCAGCAGGTACGCTGAGCTGAGTTTATAATTGATCATTCTCACTTGGAAACTTCCATTTCCCCGTCTCTTCAATTCCTTGCTTACCTGATAAAAATGCAGTCATTGGATATAACATCGGTAGACAGAGTTAGACAGAGTAGACTTAACGGAGTAATTGAGACTTTTTTGTCATCATTATTTTTACGGTCGCTGCTTATTTATACATATTATTCTGAATTTTTCTTTCGCAGATAGTTTCTCTCCCCTTATCTCTAGAAGAAACTCAATGCTAGGCCTGATATGTTCTTCTGAAAGTTTGGATAGCACATTTCTGGTGCATCTCTTCATTCACAATGTGAGATCAACACCCAGCAGCTTGAGTCGAGCCCGCAGACCGAAGGCCATGCCATTACTGTCTGAAATGGCAGGTCCGATTGTGTGAATTAATTAACGGCATGGGCAGATTTTAGCACAGTTATTTGGGACTTTCGGAACGTAGGTGTGATATGTGGGTCAGTGGAGCTCTCAGGCGGGGGGAGGCTATTTGCTCGTCCTGCATGTCATCTCACGCTATCAGCCGGCGACAGCCGTCCACACAGCCACGATAAGCACACTGATCCTGGCCAAGCCTGCTGACCAGCACAGTTAACATTCCCTCTCTTTACACTGGCTTAATCCTGGAATTTAACAATGCGCTTGGCCCTCAAACCCTGGATCAAATTCCTATCCCTGGCTCGCTTGGCTCTATATTGGAACACACAGCGCCACCCACAAAGCCAGCCCAAAAAATTCACACACTCACACCCCTCATTCACTCAGCACCATCCACACACGCACAATTTGTGTAACACAGGTATGTTAAATACTGTATGAATTGCTTTATTTTCCGTTCCATGTTTCCTTACACTTTCTATTAGTCTTTTGACACTGGTATTCCCCTTTGAATGCCTATTTTCTTCTCTCTCTTTCTTCACATTGCTTTTGTTGTTGTTCCATGTCCTGACAGCTCACCTTGGCCTCAGACCTACAGTATAACGATGATAATGTCTTTTGATTTTAACCTGTATTAGGCTGCATGGGCATTGCCACAGGAACGGTAAACTGTATTTGCTGAGGGGCAATAGGATCAAACCCAGGGAGGAATCTATTTCCGTGCAAAGCCATGTTTTAAAAAACGGCACACGTTTGCTGACACACAATTACCTCAGACACGTCGGGGACACCGCAATTAGCGACTGTGTGTGCCACTATGAAATGTATTTATTTTTTTAGTCACCTTTTTCTCTGAGCAATTTTAGCATTCCAATGTTCCACAAGGTCAGATAGGAGAGATGCCCTACGATACTGTTGGAACCTCACAACTGAGCTTGGTAATTACTGGTGTCCTTGACATTTGATGTGAAATGGGGACGGTAACCTTTAGTGTTTGCCTGTGAGACCTCCCTCCCCCTCCTTCCCCCCCCGCCTGCCCTCCAGCTCGCCTCCAGAGTATGGTCGGGAAACAGTGGGCTCACTTTGGAGAGAAATGTGAAGTGTGTTCGCGTGCCAGGCGATGCCATGGGAAATGGTTCCACACACGACACACCCCAGCCAAATGGAGGCATGTCACTGCTGGTGATCTGTGAGGACACTGCTGATGGAGGAACGCTGTGTTGGGGACATGTGGAGCTGGGCTGGGGCCACACTTCTTCTTCTTCTTCTTCTTCTTCTTCTTCTTCAATTCTTACTCATCTTAAGAGTTTAGCCTTCATCACATAGGAAATATTGTGTTGGAAGGTTAGTGGACCAAATCCGAAGGAAGATAATAATAATAATATTAATAACAATAATAACAAGCTTTATTTATAGAACATCTTTCATACATAAGAATGCAGCTCAAAGTGCTGTACAATACAGCGCAAAATAACAGATAAAAAAACGAACACAACTAAGACATCAGCAATACAGTGCAAAAGAAAGAAAAATGAACAGATTAAAAACAACAGTAAACAATGATGAGCAACGAGATGCTTGTGGTCACTTGTTGATGTGAGAAGAGAAGAGGTGCCACAGACATTAGAGGATCCAGCATTCCCCCCAGGCTACTAATTAGACTAATGAGGACTCCTCTATCATGGGCTAATGTGCTGCTTTAACTCCAGTGTCAGTGTTGAAGACAGCATAATGACAATTAGGCTACAAACTGTTTACTCACCTGAGGAGACACAACAACTATGTTGATATCACCAGATAGTGTATGTAATAATTATGCAACAAAACAAACAGGTATGCATGTACAACCGATCTTAATAAGAATATATATACATATGTTACGGTACATGTGGGAATACGGTACATGTGGGAAAACTATGAATGAATGATGAATGAATGAATGAATGAATGAATGAATGAATGAATGAATGAATGAATGAATGGACTTTATTGTCATTGCTACAGTACAGGTACCAAACAACGAAATTTAGGAGGGGTGGCTCCCCTGGTGTTAGGAAAGGGGAAAAAAAACACTTTAAAAAGAAATCACAAGAAGGGAAGGAGCTGGTTTACATAAATAAAGGCTATGTACACTATCCACTGTACTATACTGTACAGATAGACGACTAGGGTTGTCATATTGCACAATAGTATTGTTTCACGTTATTTAAAGTGTCACAGTTTGCAGGCTTGAAATGTACATGTTTGTGCCTCAGCACTACACCTGATTTTTTCAGTCCAGCAGCTGCCATACAATCCGTCCAGACTGTCCAGGGCCCAGAACTTAGGTCTTTGCTGTGTTCAGGGCCTGGACGGCCCTGTGGTAGAAGCTGTTCTTCAGTCTGTTTGTCTTTGCGGCCAGGGTCCTGAACCGCCTTTTCGAGGGCAGCCTGGTAAAGTGTTCGTACCCAGGGTGGGTCGGGTCCCTGGAGATTTTGGAGGCACCACTAGGGTTAACTAGGGTTAGGGTTAGGTGCTACGTCGACTTGGTACATGCTGGCATGTCTAACCCTAATCCTATCCCTAACCCTACCCCCAAACCTAACCCTAACCTTAACCGTAGCACCCTAGCACCTAAACCTAACCCTAGTATTCCCACATGTACCGTAACATATATATATATATATATATATATATATGATATACTTGCTCATACCACTGGGGTTTTTACATTCTTACACCTCAACAAGAGGAGGCAGCTGTTATAGACACTCCTGTCTTGCACACATGGTTTGTCATTGTGCCATACATGTGTCATCCATCTGGTGTAAAAATTACAGGCATATTGTGTAACATTTCGAGAACTACTATGGCATAGTACCGTGTGTTTACGCATTCAAGCGCGAAGCTCAGTGCTGCAACATGCAAGGTGTTTTGACAGTCCGCCAGATCCTTTGCTCAAGTCATACATCTCTCTCAAGCACCACACACACAAATGTGCTGGAGGAACTCCAAAACATTCCCCCCCCCAGCTGAAAGGCAGTGTTATATAACCCTGTCTCATTCCATACCTTCTGTGTTTACGTTGGCCTGTGTTTTTTTTAGCACTGTTCAAGGAAGTGTCGACGGAGGGGATGAGGCGTGAGAGGCCCGCATATCTCAGATCCCTGGCCGACGTTATCGTCATAGTCCACTGTAAACACGCCGGGATCCCAGCCACACACTTCACAAAGCAGAGGAACTCTTCGTTATCTCCCTCAAACAACCGCGTCAGGCAGGTAGTCTTCACGGATTGACTGAGTGGCGTTGGGGCCTAGGTTGAAACCTGTCACGGTTAGATGAGGGCAGAGAAAGGCCCCGGTGTGTCGGGGGTTTGTGTTGAAGCATGTTGGAGGACAGGTATGACTCACTGCACTAACCCTGCCAGAGGTACTGCACTTAATAAGTTGTAAATATTGACTATGTTCTTGTCTTGTGGCTATGTGTGTACATGTCCATGTGATAGTTATGTGCAATGTGTGCAATGTGTGTATGTGTTTTTGACACTGCTGTATTGAGCTTTTCCACCTGTACCCGAAAACAAATTCCACCGACATAGGTCGTGCGGTCATTAAACGATTCAACGATTCATTCATTCATTCATTCATTCAGTCATTCATTCAGCCATCCATCAATCCATTCATTCATTCATTCATTCGTGTTGGGAGTGTGTATACTATGGACTTTGCTTCATTCAATGGGAGAGTCAACGGAAGAGGCAGAACGTTATTTAAGTTAAGCCCTATACCTGTGGAGAAACATTATGATAACCCAACTAAGGACATTGTATTAACATGATAATTAATACAAGTTATTAATGTTGTTATTCCATTGTAGGAACTACACAGACACAAGGGCCAAGTGGTGTAGACTGTTCCTTTAGGCTAGTCCGTTTAATAGTGTTTTTTCTTTGATGTAAAAGCTTTGATGTGTTCCGAATCCAGTTGGGAAAAGTAAGAGAAACAGGCTCATGCTTCAGTATCGTTGTTCATTCCACTATTCACAATATCTCCATCTTCTTCTTCTACCATTGTCCATCCGTTGCTACCAAGCTGAATGGAGCTTTTCTTCCCTTTTGGCCTCTCATCCTCATGCAGACATAGTGACCATGACTAACTATTCAACAGCTCATTATGAATGAATGAATGAATGAATGAATGGTCTTTATTGTCATTGATATAGTACAGGTACCAAACAACGACATTTGGGAGGGGGGGGCTCCCATGGTGCTAGGAAAGAGAAAAAAAACAAAAAAAACAAGAAGGGAAAGGAGCTGGTTTACATAAATAAAGGCTATGTCCACTATCCACTATACTATACTGTACAGATAAAACACTGTGCTGTACTCTATGCTATGCTATACCTATTCTAACATTTCCTATTTCTCTGCAACCTTATGTACCCTAGGGTTGTCATATTGCACATAGTGTTATTGCACATTAATTTAAAGTGTCGCAGTTTGCAGGCTTGAAATGTACACATTTGTGCCTCAGCACTACACCTGATTTTTCAATCCAGCAGCTGCCATCAATCCGTACAGACTGTCCAGGGCCCAGAACCTAGGTCTTTGCTGTGTGCTGAGTTATTACTTGTAACTAGTAATGTTTGGCCCTTTACCTATTCCAGAAATACCTGATATTCCATAGCCTATACATAATTGTACTCAGCTTGCAAGTAAAAAGAACATTAGAGAGGGAAGCATAGTCACATGGAGATGAAGCCTTTGTCAGGACAGTATCACCCACTTCTATACAATATTGTTTTGTATAATACTGTACTGTACTGTTTCTGTGTGTTACTGCTTGCTTGTACTGTGTTGTTATTGTATGGGCTTATCCATGTATCTTTTTAATGATCTGTATTGTATTTGATGACTTATTAATTTCATGTACAGTATTAAGCTTTCTATGTACGCTTTTACTGTGTGATGCTATTTTATCTTTTTAGGAAGCCTTTTTATAACTGGCGAGGGACTATGGATGAAAATTTGCCTTCTGGCTAAATCTGGCGTATTTACATGTTTTAATGTTCATTAATATGCATTGTCCCTTTACAATTAAAATTAAACATAAATACAGGGTGTAAGTAACTACTTGAAATGATGGACAGAATATAGTCTGCCATTACACTTGGGCAACACATTATCCTCATCCTATTTTACAATACCTCTGATTTTCGTAAATGTAAGGCGCAAGTACATTCTTACCCAAAATACGAACAGGTACTGTGACACAAGCTCTGTGACACAATCTCCCAAAATCGGGGAGAATACCATTATCTTAACTAAGCAGTGTAGCGACATGCCATGGTGCATTTGTCAAGAATTGCTCAAGTCTTCAAGAGTGCCTGGTTATTATTTATGGAGTCTCGTTATTGTAGCTCATTGTTGATGCTTGCTCCAGGCAACCACATGCATTTTCATCACAGCGGATCGTCTCTCTCTTGCTTTCATGAGAGATCATTAGCAGCAGGTTGTGACCGATGTTCCTGAAATCTCACTGCACGAGCTCCAGATCTACGGTGTGTAGACGATGTCTTTTTTCTTACCCCAGTTAAAAAAGAGCCAGACAGTTGGGGGGGGGGTGGGAGTGCCAAGATGTGGTGATTGCCTGCTGCCACTTCATTCAACCGCTTTTCAATCTGGGTGTCTGGAGAAATCTCGTTTCACAAATGACTTCACTGGGAGGACTTGAAGAGTAAGTGGGAGATTCTAGCAGCTGATATCTCCAGAACAAATCACCTGGATATGAACTATTCGCTTCCTAATGGGAATCCATATTCATCTTGCTCCAGAAGCCCTCCTATGGGGGATGCAGATGTGGCTGATTTCATATCGTCTTATCCTCTTCCCTTCGCTGTACCTAATCAGAAACGCTCATATTACCAGGCCTGAACCCGTCCGCTTACTCATATTGAATTGCTATGGCTACCCCGATGGGTGTACGAAGAGCCTTTGGTGTTATTAATGACACCGCACGGAGTTATCCATATAAATATGGAGATCAGGTCCGGGCATATGCTTTCATATAAAACAGGACTGATCTAAATCTGTAATGTCTTCTTTGACTGATGATGCCATCTTGACGCTTGACGTCGCTGATCCATTAATAACATTCTGCTCCCTTAATATTCAAACGATTCCGAGATCCCTCAAAATATATTTAAAGGTAACCCACTCCTCTGCTTCCACTCCTTTCACTACTTCGGGCTCTGCGGTGCAGATAAAGGGTCATCTTGAAGCCGGGGAGTCAAATTGAAACTAAGTGTTTTTGTTCTGTAAGATGCATTCATGTTGTATTCGCCCTCTGAAGGGCATCTTCATGTTCATTGCAGTTCAGAAAACACAGCGCCACATGCGTGTGATGCCAGATGAGATAAGAGGGATGAATTATGACTGTTAGGAGATTTTATTTATTAAAGTCCACAGGAGTTGGGAGTGTGCCAACTGTTGCTCTGTTCTGTTCACAGGCCTATCATCAGTTATTGGAAGGCAGATAAATATGGTCTGCGTTTGGTTCCACAGATAAGTCTGGATGTATATTAAGAGACAATTATTATTAGTGTGTAGGGGAAAGGCCAACACATTATGGGCGGCATAGTAATCATTCCAATATAAGGCTATAACTCTTCTCAGACCAGCCTGCGCTGTTGCTGTGCTGTTACTGTCTATTATCCTGAAAATGAAAGACATTAGATTTGTTACTTGAAGCTCCAATTGAGTGTAACAGAGCATGGTGTAATGGTTGGAGAGCACATCAATTTGTTGCAAACCAGTAGTCTTCTGACCCGAGCTGGTAATGAGTGTCATCTGCACATGCTCATCGGGATGCTTCCACACATCAGCTGATAGTCATATTTGTTCAGGGTTGTTATCCAAACTTAGGGAACAGCTCAGGGTAAACAAGAGGAAACAGAGCGTCTACACACGGAGCGAGCCTCTCAGCAAATGGCATCAATTTTCTGTCCTGGCTTTCTCTGTCGATCGGTTTTACTAGAAAGTGCTGCAGCAACTGTGCTCTATGGAAATGCTCGAATGCTGAGGAAATATAAGGCCATGTTTGAGGTCAACGAAAGGCTTTCTGTGTACACAGATCTTTGAGTCATATACGTACCTGTATTTTTGGCCTTGTTTTTGTTATGCTCAGTGATTTAATTTCGAGAATCCCGGAAATCCAATAAGGATGACTGATAACATGTTATTGCTGAGGACGACACATTTCACGATAAGTCTTACCAGCACTTGTGGAGAGATATTCTCGATCAGTAATCTTGAACTTCTCATTCATTACAAACCAACCAATAATTATAATTGAAATAAACCAATGACAAAACAAACACAGATTAGTAACAAAATTGTAACATTTCGTAAGTCAGAATTGGTGTTGTTACTGTACTGTTGTTTTAACTCAAATATATTAGGGGTATTTTTCATTCTAGTTTTGGACCCTTCTTTTTCTACAACAAAAGATGTCCCTCGGATAAAAACCCACACGTTGAGAGTGCTGCTTTGCCCCGTGACTCAGGAAAGAGTGTTTCACCCTTGACCTCTGTCATTACCCACCGTCAACATAGCGAACAGACAATCAAGGGATCAAGGCCAAGCAGGAGAAATCCTGTCCCTAGACATAAAATAGGATGCATGCTGTGATCTCTCTCCTCCTTGCCAGGAATTCAATTTCACTCTGCTAACATCTGCCAGAGATAAGTGAAACATAAACAATGTCATTCAACTGAGGGTCCATGTCTTTCCTGGTGAGCCACAGCGTTACCGACGCATTCCTAATTACAAACATGGCATCCATGACCGTCATTTTCTTTGCCATAGTACACAAGGAGTTGCATAGAAAAAGGTATTTGAGAAAAAAACACCATGTGGGGCCTAATCTTTTCAACATACATGAGGGCTATTACTCTCTCACCGAGCAGTTTAGCTGCGCCTTTAGAGCGTTAACAGAAAAACTGACGATTTCTAGTTTACGTTAAACCTTAAGTTAAACCGTAATTGTGATTGCTCTGTCAAATCAATCATGCTTTTAGCTGATTCAAACAGAAAGTTCAGTTTCTCTACTCTTACCATGGTAACTGTACCTGTCTTCTTCTTACAGTAGGCCTATGTTGTTATTGCCTGAATATGCGTGACAGCGTGTTATGGTGAAATCATTGAAAATATTATAATTATGAGTGTATCGCCTTTGCACTGCCTAAAATCTTCAATGTTTCTGGTTTTTGGCTAACGTGCAATCTACCCCGACCCATAATGGAAAGTGAGGTGACTAGCGGAGAACAGTGCAATCGAGTTCAAACTTAAGCATGCTCTAATCAAAGGAGGACAGAGCGGGACAGAGCATTCACGTTTTAAGAAGCTAGGAGTCTAAATTAAGTACACACATCTCTCTTGGGTGTACCAAGTCACTCCTCTAGACTTTACAGTGTGAAATCCAAAGGTTCTTCAGAGATGTTATAGGCCATGTTCTGCTGTCTCTTCTGGCGTAAAAGCTACATTATGGTTGATACGACACAGACTTCCCCAAAGCCTCTTAATAACCTCTGGGGGCCTGTCTTCCTCAGCTCCAGCAAACATGTTTTTAGCGAGTCCAATACTGTGTATGTCATAGAGAGAAACCTCGCACAAGTCTGTGCCATAGAATATATCCCTGCTTCTGTAAGCAAGCGGCTACTGCTGACAATACCTCATGTCAGGAAGGTATGTGGTTTATATCAACGTTTTCTCACGTCCATCTCTCATAAAGACAGACATCAGAGAAATGGTGTTATCGATCAGACATGCTTATCCTTACATATTTGAGGGAGAAAATGGGATCAGGTTGTTCTATTGTTTTCTTATGATAAAGATAAACCAAAAAGATCAAGTGACAATGACTCCACATTTTCTCTTATTCATTTACTGTAGCATGACTGGTCATTTTTTCTTCGTTCTGAAAAAGAAAGCAGATGCTGGAGACTCTCTGTCTCCAAATCTAATTACAGTTTCCTCATGAACCTGTTTTAAAAGAGACAAATCTCCAATGTGGCTTTCCTATTCGATTGCATTCAGTAATACTCATCTTCTCTGTAATGACAGCGATGTCTGTCAAGTTAGGTCGGAAGTATCATCAATAAAGACAGGATGTGCTTTACCTTTGTGCTCTTCTGCTGGTGCTTTGTCATGAGATTTATGGTTTATTGAAGTAAGTAAGGAACATATAATGCAATCAAGGCTAGCTGATGGAATAATCTTTTTCCTCCATTGCCTCACAGGGAAATGTGACTGTACCATTATCACCTAAGCTTTCTCCTGATAAAAGTGAAAAGTGAAAAAGCAGTTGCCCTCTCCGTGTGCCTTATACATTTATGTATAGGTAAAAGGAATATCCTTTTTGATAGCGAGACTGCATAGTTCTCATTATAGTTGCATAGTCTCAAGAGCAAATGAAGATTTTTTTTATTTTATTATTGTTGTCTCTCTTTAAATGTAACAGCAAATACTGCATGCATAAACATTTTTCGATTTTTCTCTTTAGATTCAGGGTGCATTTTCAAGTGAACACTTGAACATTCAAGTACAAAGAAAAGGGACTTGGAACTAGTGCTCAGTTGTTAGCAGTGAAGAGTATTTCCTGCTGGCAGTCAATAAACAGGATGCTTGTGCCATGTCATCTCAGATATTTAAAAACAGCTGCCATATGTAAATAGTACAGCTTGCAGTCTTACATTTTCTGAAATGTATTTCAAAATCTATTTTGGGATTTAGCCTGAGATTTGTATTTGATGGGAGTCACCCCCCCGCCCCCCCCTAAACACACACACACACACACACACACACACACACACACACACACACACGCACACACACACACACACACACACACACACACACACACACACACACACACACACACCACACCATTCCTTGCACTCACTCACACACCTGCTTTCTGTACAAATCAAAGGCAATTACACTCTGAGCTGAGATATTCTTCAAGAGAGTAAATATTGGATGGTTTGGTTTTGGACAGATTGAGCTTTTGTATGACCCCACAGACACAAGAAAACACTCTCTACATTGGCCAGAACTATGACTGCACTTCAAATATTATGTAGCCAAAATAAACATTTCATTTCTGTTTATTCTCATAGTTTCTCTCTTTCTCCCTCATTCTCATCTGTCAACAGATGGCTTCTCTCTTTTTGTCTCCCTTCAGTGACCACCCCATAGATCTCCCTCTGACATGACCCCCCCCCCCCCCCCCCTCTTCACCTCACACAGCCTCTGCATGGCCTGCTTCAGCCGGGGGATAACCTCCCTACCTCATCCTCCCTGTGGTCCAACCCACATCCTTCCTTCTCTTTCCATGTTCTTCCCGTTCTCCCCATATCTTGGTTCTGCTCTCTGGATCTCTTTCCCCTCTAGAGTAAGAAAAAAAAACACCATCTGCTGTCCAGAACCCTTCCCCCCCTTGTTGCCCTTTCCCAACAGTAAGAGGAAATTGCACCTGCTTTGCAGTGTTCACTTCCTGTCCCCTCTGTGTCGCTACATGGTAGGGTTTTACTCAGAACTCAGCTCTAGTGTAGGCTACATTGTAGAGTTTTCGTCTCCAACATTAGGGCAATGATTGCATTCCTTATCTCAGATACATACGTATAAAACACTCCTTATTACCTGGCTCTCACAGCTTGTGACGTTGTGTTTCCTGTGACAATAATATGCCTGGTCACTTATCTCCCTGTTGTCCTGATTTCTCGTGGTCAACCTTGGCCACCGATCTTGGCTACTATTGTCTCTGTAGAGACAGAGGCCCGCCCCTGGCCAAATTCCTGACATAGATCATTCTTCTTCCTGCTGGCCCCTTATCAACTCATCCATTACAGCCCTATTAGATGTTGTTGCAAGTACACAGAGTCCACAGAGTACGCTTCAGAGCTTCACATTCTCTTTATGCAAGTCAATAAAGCAAGTGCATTAGATCTTAGTTTTGCTTTTACATCCTCCTCATTCTTTTATCATATCTCACTAGGAAACTTACATGACATGATATGTATTTATTCATCTATTGTTTTAACCTGACGGTCACTTTTATCACTCCATCAGCACACCCCCACATGCAGCTGGCAGTCAGCAGGACTAAGCAGAGAGACGTTTCTACTGCCTGGCCTTGGAACACTCTCCCAAAGCACATCAAGGAATCCAACACCCTCTCCCCCTTCAAACGTTCCCTCAAAACCCATCTTTATCTGTATCTGACTTCTTCTCTGTGCCTTTTGCTTATTATTATTATTATAATTATTTATAATTATTATAATAATAATTATTATTATTATTTATAATAATAATTATTATTATTATTATTATTATTATAATTATTATTATATATTATTATTATTATTATTATTATTAGTAGTAGTAGTAGTAGTAGTAGTAGTAGTAGTAGTAGTAGTAGTAGTAGTAGTAGTAGTAGTAGTATAGTAGTAGTAGTAGTAGTAGTAGTAGTAGTAGTAGTAGTAGTAGTAGTAGTAGTAGTTGTAGTAGTAGTAGTAGTAGTAGTAGTAGTAGTAGTAGTAGTAGTAGTAGTAGTAGTAGTAGTAGTAGTAGTAGTAGTAGTAGTAGTAGTAGTAGTAGTAGTAGTAGTAGTAGTAGTAGTAGTAGTAGTAGTAGTAGTAGTAGTATTATTTTTGTCTTCTCCATGGATGTAAAGTGTCTGAGTACTGAGTACTGTTCATTGTTAAAGCGTATCCTGTTCTCACAGGCCAAACCTTCCTTCTGGAAGCATCTGGAGGACAGGCTTGCCCCTGACTCATCAGTGAGCCTGGACTCTGCATAGAACTGATCCCAGATCAACACTAACCCTCACCCATCTGAAATGAACGGGTGTGTCAAAGTGTTTATAATGTCATCATATCTGCTGCTGCTTGCATTGAGCCACTGCATTGCTTTGAAGGAAGAGTATTGATGTGATTATATTGTCTGAGATAATTTGATCTGGTCATTATTGAACATCTACAGGATGAGATTATCACACTGTACACACCATATGGAGGCAACACATTGTGAGGTTAGAATTATAAGGTTCTATTTCCGTTTAGGGTAGTTCAGAGATATTGAGCGTCAAAGTTTTTACATTTCATTATGTTTTGTGAGATGGAACCTTTGTATTTTATTAATTACTAACTAAAACATTTCAACATTTTAAAAATAACACCACACAGGCATTAATAAACACCTAATGGATCAGATTATGTAAAAAAAACTCAATTTTGACAAAAATTGAGATAGAACCTTATAATTCTAACGTCACAAAATGTTACCCTTACATATCAGGATAGAAATAAAGTGGCACAGTCAAATATGTGTCCAAGGAAATCCAATATGGGTGTACACATGCAGTGTTTGTTGTGGAGACAACAGAATCAAAGCAAGAGGATCCAACCACATTATTGTGATATACGTTTCTTTCATTATGGGAAAGGACCGACATAACTGATCAATGTTTTTGAGCATACTTATCTACTGAACTATCCATAACTGATAACATTTCTGTTTGACTAGATGTCTATTTATATAACTGAATTCATTTGTTTATTTGCATGCTTCATTCCATCAATATAATGTGAGAAAAACACCCCATGCAAAACTCTAAGAATCTTTCACAACTTCTCTGTTGTCATGGTTGCGTTGCCAGGAAACCAAACAATGCTCTCTCGAAACTCGATAACAGGAAATGATTTCATTGTCTCTTTCCTTTAATGTGCAACCAAAACTAGATAAGCAGAAAAACATGCACTCTGCACGTTGAGGTTAGCCATTCACTGAAAGTGAGATGTGAATAGAAGAAAAAAAGGATGTCATTCAACACATTTTAATTTTCTCCACCCAACTGAATATGACTGATAGTCGTGACGACGAAATAGAGCTTCACAGAAAGAACACATGCAATTCCAGAGTGCTTGCTGATTACTTTCTAAAACATCTGTGTTGCAGCATTCCCTTGGTCTAGAGAATGTCACACAAACAATTGCCTGGGTAATGGAGGATGTTTGGTGGTGTATGGTATAGCGTACTCTACATATTGTGAGCTTAGAATTATAAGGTTCTATCTCCGTTTAGGGTAGTTCAGAGATATTGAGTGTCAAAGTTTTTACATTCCATTATGTTCTGTGAGATGGAACCTTTGTATTTTATGAATTAGCCTACTAACTAAAAAATTTCAACATTTAAAAAATAACACCACACAGGCATTAATAAACACCGAATGGGTCAGATTATGTAATAAAACTACATTTTGACAAAAATGGAGATAGAACCTTATCATTCTAACGTCACGATATATCTGCTCTGCAACTGAGGTCAGCTTTCATGTCAATATCTCCTTGGTGTTGGGGCAGGCTGATGCTTGCCAGGTCAATACCAGAAGGGTTCACCATGGATGATAAGAAAAGCCTCAGGCAGCTTCCCTGACGTCTCATGTCTGTTTGATTGAGAGGGAGAATCGTATCACACACCAGATTCATGGGTTGGAACTATCAAATTGCTGGAAAAAAAGCTGCACTTTTAGGCCTATCTAGCGAAAATGATAATGGTAATTAGAAATTCCAATTATTTTGTGAGATATGATAGCCCCGGCTGTCTGTGGATGGATATTGTGTCTGACAGTTCTCCTTACAGTATGTTTCTCCTTTTTCTCAATACACAAGAAGGCTGTGGCTACAGGCTATGGCTACAGCTGAAATGTGACAGCAGCTGGTGAAACCGGGAACAAGTCGCCAACCGATCAAAATGTTCTGACTTTTATTCAGAAAAATTTAAATACATTTCAACATTGTTGAAAATCACACTCGCTAGTCAAGCCAAAACATTGCAATGCAATGGATTCAGTGAGTAATCCCCACTAGTTAGTTTAGACTTGAAACGCTGATATTTCTTTACATTTTTCGGAATAAAAGTCAAAACGGTCTGTCGGTTGGCGACTTGTTTGCGGTTTCACCAGCTGCCATCACAAATGTCTTACTATTTTGTGGCCAGCTGCATTTCTGCAGTTGTCCTGGCAACGGACAAACAATTAAGGGATTGGTGAGAGGGGCATGGCCCAGTGTGACAGCTACCATCAGGACATTCATGCAGTGTGTGTGACATTGTGACACGTTCTAATGCTTTGGTCCTCATATCGGGATCTGATGGAATGATCAGACTTTTCTTTCGAAAAATGTGAAAACATTTCCGCGTTGTTGAAAATTAATGACACATCACTAGTCAACTAACACAGCTTGTTTTGTGAGCCTGATAACAATGTAAAGTAGTGATATAGTTAACTAGGTAGCAGTGGGGATTACTCACCGAATCCATCGCGCTGCAGTATTTTGGCTCGACTAGCGAGTTTGTGTTGCGAGTCTCAACAACGTTGAAACGTAGTTCCGTGTTTCAAAAGAAAAGTCCAAACATTTTGATTGGTTGCCGATATGCGGACCAAAAGACTAGAATGTGTCACATTATTTTGTCTTGCAGTATGAGACATTGTCGTTGGTTGGAATCATCAGTTCATCTGTGTGAAAATCGCCAGATGATGAACTAACTCAGATTCTTTGCAGCATTGATATTATGATATTATGTAAAGCTAACTTTATTTCAGAATAACCAGTGCATAATTGTATGAGGTAGTGCGATATCTATTAATTCTTTATCCCTCTTTTAGAAATCCCTTTGTAATACACATGACTCTTATTCTATCATGTGTCCCTCTGTCTTCCCTTCAAATGTACATAATAGCCCAGCAGTACCTGTCACGGATTAAAAGAAAGACTTACTGTAAGTGTCTTGTGTTTTTAAAATAATTTGTAGCGGTTGGCCCCAATAGCGAGGCTCTGGTCCTCTCAGGGGAGGGATTCAAAAGCCAGGCACTACGCTCTTAGAAAACATGGCAGGAATTTGGCTCCGGGGCAGATGGGTATCCTTAAACAGAGAGGGTGGAATGTGATCCCGTGGGAGGGTGTCTGAACCAATGCCAGCCTCTCACTCTGAGACGTGGAGGTGATGTAAACAAGTCATGTGTTGTTGAAAACGGCCATCCCAAAGACTGATACTGGATATCGTGACGTTAGAATCATAAGGTTCTATCTCCATTTTTGTCAAGATTGAGTTTTTTTTTTACATAATCTGACCCATTAGGTGTTTATTAATGCCTGTGTGGTGTTATTTTTTAAATGTTGACATTTTTGAGTTAGTAATTCATAAAATACAAAGGTTCCATCTCACAAAACATAATGGAATGTAAAAACTTTGACGCTCAATATCTCTGAACTACCCTAAACGGAGATAGAACCTTATCATTCTAAGCTCACGATATATCTGGGCTTCACTCAAGCTATAGAATATATACAGTATACCCTTCCAATTACTGTCAATATGTCGTTTTTATTTTCTTATAATCTAATGATTTTGTTCTATGATGACTTATGATATGTTATGTTATGTATGTGCTGCTGGTCCAATTCTTACCTGAATTGAGTTAATATATATTATCAAAGGATATTAGGATATGTATTTCCATATACAGGCAGCATTATTGTAATCTTAAATATTTAGGTATCATTGGTCAAGAGGTTTGGGGCTTTCCTGGAAATCCCTAACCCCTCTCTTACTCACCCTTAGAGGGCTCCCCCTCATTAACTCATTCAAGGTTGGCTTGAATCCTAATCTCCCAAGATATGCCTTTCTAAACATTGTAGGCATTGTGCATTATTCATTCTCCATAATAGAGAAGGTGGACTTTGAGTTATTGCAAAAATCAGGAAACACAATATTAACCCATAACATTAGCATATGAATTCACTGAATGAACTACCCATGCAGTCGTTCCTCTGTGTGAATGCCCCAAAGCTAAGTATGTTCCATACCTAATATAAACACTATAGGACGGAATTAAAATTGTATGACATTCAGTCCGCTGTAAGACATACGAGTCTTTTCTCTTCAAGCTGTTACTTTACTGGTTGTTGGCAGAAAATGGTTTACAAATGAACAGCATAAACAGTGATACAGTTTATCCTCGATTGGTTTCAGACTATCCTCGCACGGAGAGAGAGTAAAGGACAGAAGGACAGAGGACTAGGTTGATAGGCAGGCTAGCATGATGGGTTAGATGGAGGTCTACTCCGCGTGCCTGCACATAGTATCTAGTTTATGATTTGTTGGAGCGTCAATTCATTTTGAATGAAAATCAATGATCCATTGGGACTAAATGGTCTTCATATAGCCTGAGGTTCACTGTGAACAGACTCTAATGATGCCCAGCACCCCCCACCCACCGTATCCCTTCCGGTCCTACCCAGCCCCCCAACCAGCTGTCTTTACACCCATTACAGATGTCTGCAGCACACTGTCGAACATACTTGGGGAATTTGAAAGTAGATTATTGCTGTTGAGGAAAAGAACAGCAATCTTTCTTCACCCCATTTCTGCTCCTTCTCTGGCGTATCACAGTGACGTGAAGTGGTGTGACTCTACTTGACCCAGTTACATCACTTTGCAGCCTCGCCATTTAGCAAGATTTGTCATAATTACATTATTAGTGTAGATACTTTGCGTGTGAGGGAGGAGAGTCGGTCTGGGGGTACAGACGCTTCCAACGAGACTGTTTCAGCAGGGTGTCTCTTTTGGATTGAAGCAGAGACACTTTGGCCCGGTGTTACTGGATACAGCACAGTCGAACGTCACTTGAGCGTCACCGGTTTGAGACCAGTGGTCTGAGGGGCCCCATTCTCATTACATAACCCTGCCCTCCCTACGGAATGCTCCCTCACAACTGCCAAAGTGCCTCGGCACTCCATGTGAACCTCAACATGAGGCCTGAGTGCACAGCAGGTCAACGCTCGCGAGTCGGAACTCTCAATCAACAGTGCGAAGGGAAAACGGGAAAACAAGTACAAGACTATCTCACAGTACAACTATAGGTTGAATCATCAAAGAACAAACTGCACATGTGTGAGATGTCAAGTCAAGGAATAAATCTCAATCAACCAGGTAGTTTAAAACGTAGATAGAGAAGATAGCTGCTGTACAATGCCAAAGCCTTGCGACTTACCTTTCCAGTTAATAATGGACGAACGTTTCTCATCCATTAAAATAAGTCTCTCTCAGACCTCTCTTTAGGAAGGTAATCTGTGGGTGAAGGTAAGCTGTGTGGGTGTGCACTTTGTTAAGCTCTTTTGGCCAAATTCCAATTGTGTCCAACCTTGTCATACAATGTTCTTTCTTCCGACAGTAGGTGTACCGATTGTGTACTGCAGTGCATTGATTGAACTCACTCTCAACTTTCTGTTAACTTGTACACAGCACCAGACATTATGATTTGACTGGGGAAGAGAAGGAAGATCGAAGGGAATGATGTGCCCACTGGGTGTAATGCCTGAATGGATCCACAGCTGAAACACCTCCACATCTCCAAATATAGATACAAGTCTACTGTACAACCTCTAGTACCCAGTGAATGTTTACCATTTTGCAATCATACTGGACATTAATCTCCTATTATCTACATTAGGAATTCATTTGTTTTTGCTATTTGTTATTCAGGTGTGTACTTCATGGGAGTTGACCACTCAAAGTGTTTATTCCACCAGTGTATAAGCTATACAACACGTGTAATCAGCATTCCAGACCTCAGTCAAATGCAACAGTGCATGAACTGTGCATGAACTGTACCTTACATAATGTTTCTTTCAATCATATTTTCCTTCTACTGTCACATCACCTTAGTGTGGGTTGGAAATGGAAAGATGATGACCTTAACTTCAAGATAGTTTTGACGTTGACTCAATCACATCCATCACGTATGAATCCTATCTATATAATGATGGATACAATATCTAAAGGCAAACAAGCGCTTCCACAACAGACGTGATCAACATTACAGTTAAGTTATTGTTTTTCAACTTTAAAAAAAAAAGCCAGTGCGAAAAGAATTCGTCCTTGATACGACACATGCCGTTTTAACGTTGAACGCTATTCATCACCTTCAGGTGAACATGTTTCATGTGGGTGTACATAATGTGATCGTAAAAACGGATGCTTCTCAGCATAAAGACCGGAAGATAATGGCAGTTTGGGATTTAAGCATATTTGTCACTTTAGTTTGTTTACCAAGTAGTAAAGTACATCAGCAAGGACAACTGTGGTTTACACGACCCATTGGCAGGCAGCCAGACAGAGAGTAAAAACAGACATGGGGGGGGGGGGGGGAAGCCACCTTACATCATCAATTACTTTAAAAGCTGACATGAGACTGATGTACTGTATGTTTCAACATGGGTGCAGGGACATTTCTGAGCAACTACATCTCCATGAATTGTATTTGGTGTTTCAAGAACACCACTTATCATTGTATTCAGCTATTTAATCATTGTGTTCCTCCTTTTGTTTATGTATCTGGGAATTTTGGACACATTCCAGCAAGGAGAGGTATTTCTTTCGTGGACATGAGCGATGATGTATCGTTTTTATGCGTTGTATCTATGTTTTTTTTTGTATGACCTTGAAGAGCTTGATGACCGCAATGCAAAATAATCTTGGCACATGGTGCCGTTTTTGCTTTCTTCATTCCATGCAGTGAGCATGTCCATCCCATCCTAATTAGGCCTTTGATTTCAATGGCTGTTATTCACCTTCCTCCAAGTCTAACCAAGGCTCTTATTAGGGCTGAACGATGTGATGAATGATATTGAAATATCAATGACAGAAAATGCACAGTGGTCCAATAAATATGTTTTCATCATGTTGTCCATAGATATTGTCCATCCATGTCCCTATTCACAAATGACATTAAATAATTCTCCCCCCCCAAAGCCTTTCTCTGTGTCGTTCTGTTTCCACATCCCCATCCTGGCATTTCTCACTACAAAGATCATATAATAATATCTGCCATTTAGCTGACACTTTTATCCAAAGCGACTTACACACAGTGAGTGCATAGATACATCTTTCATATATAGAAACTTTTTTTGTCTTTATTCAGTAAAGAAACTCAGTAGATGAACTGTAACACGCTGGAGGGAATAATGACAATCTAAGTGCGGTGTCTCTGTACGCCAGAGAACAAAAGGTGCCAGCAGTTTGATCAGGGCTCTCATTTAAATCTCTTTTTAATAACCTGCAAAATGTATCAACCTGTCCGTATGAAATTCAGCTTAACATTTTCAACTGTGGATCACCTTGTCTACAGGAGCAGTTAATTTCCCATTTACACCAGTGGAAAAGGACACTCAAACTAGCATCGAGAAAGTCTTTATTAATGCATGAAGGAAGACAGTTTTTCTTGCCAGACCACAATAAAAAGACTGGTGAAAGAGTTTCATCACTAGAACTGTGATCTGCAGTTGTTGTTGTTGTAATAAGTCATGGAGAACAACACTTGATGCTATCATAGATATACAGTAGGTCCTGTACAACAATTACTAAAGTAAACACTCTTGGAAACTTTAAGTCTTAAGTCTTTAAAATGCTATTACCACTGAGCTGTGAAAATAATGCCAAAGTGTTACAGTTTGTCAGACATCTCTTCACATTCCTATTATCTGGTCGATCCCAAGTCAGGCTAAGATTGTGACCCTAATAAAAAGTGATAGTAGTAATGTTATCGAGATTTCACTTGAGGACCACACTACCAGTGTAGTGTTTTAATATAGTCTGCTGTCGTCCAATTCATAACTTTGTATTTGCAATAGAAAGTTTTGGACTAATGAGGAAGCTGTGGAATTGGCCTTCCCTCCTAGAAAACTGCAATGTCTGCCTATCGCTTCACCTTCTGTTTAATCAGCTCTTTTTCTGACAAAGGTCATCCGAACCTGGACTGAAAATGTTACTGTATTTGTGATTGGAGAGACCTCATTCTAAACATTTGCCTTGGATTCCGCAAGCCTAGCCATTAACCTTTTTAAAATTGAGTTTGGGTTTTGATGAACAACCCCAACGTAATGTCCTCCTCCATCCCTCAAAGTAAATTTAGAAATGTTGGCCCTTTATCAAGTGGGGATGAAAATCTGATCTAGTGTATAAACTAGGGAGACAGTTTGAGGTAAACAGTATCTGGGTCAGGTCCAGACTGTTAGTGCTTATTATTGAACATGGCTTTCTCCGCCTCGGTGCGCAGGATCCTCTCTCGTATTGACCGCATGCATTATGGCGCATGGGGAACATGGCTACAAAACTCTCTCATTATAAGTTTAGATTTTTTTTTGCTCAACCTCATAGAAGGACGTATTGATCCATGTGAGATAGCTAACTGGAAAACACTTCCCATCAGGCCACACTGGCGCTCATTTGGGAGGGAACTGCTTCTCAGACTAAGACTGTTCTACAGCTGGTTATTGGACCTGGGGCGGTAGAGTGTACGGGTTTATCCTGCAATCAGGAACACAATTAAAACAATGGAGGTATTGAACAGAAGTTGTAAGAAGCGAGTTACTTCCGAAGGTATCTCACAAATGCCATTGTGCAGGTGAGGGACAGTTCTAGGAAGAGGTTTTGTTGGTTTTGCTCTGATAAGATACTGCCACAATAGGCCATTTGTGTGTGAGTAGAATGCACTGTTAAGCATTAACACACAAGAGGGTGTGCTGTATCTTGAATATCGGAACGGCTGTGATGTGGTCATAGGGAAGAGGTACATCCGAGAGCTGTTTACCATAACAGCTGTTAGGATATCCTAGATATATGAGTGTGTTACTGCTTTTATACATCAGGTTTACACTGACAGCAACGATTCTGACAACACGCAATAACGCGACTGGAGTTCTATCATGATATACTGTATTATACCCTTGGCCTATAAAATGAGTTATGAAACTATTAGCGTAGTTAGGAATGCTGTTTTGTTCATAGTTCTGGAATGCATGGTCTAATATGATTGGCATGGCAACCCAGTAAACAGATCTTTACCTGGCTGTCTTATAGCAGTTTAATTTTTGAACAAAAACAAACATGAATGATCCATTATTGTTAGAATCCCTCCATTGCTCTAGAATTTAGTTAGTTCAATGTGACTTAGATAAAAATGTTCATGATTAAAAAAAAAAGTTTGAATAAAGCTACAATATCCAGAAGAGTGTTCATGGCTCATGTATACATTTTTCAAGTGAAAGTGATGATATATATTCCAGTCGTTCCGGATATCGGAAGGATTAGAATACTTCTCGGACAGTCCAAATGCTTGATTTTAACAACGCGTTTATCACATTTTCCTTTGTTCACATACTAACTCCCAACCAATATTCCATTCCTTTCCATGCAAATACATACAAACATTAATCTCTAAAGTAAGCATACATTTTTATCCCTAAATATCACTTATAGTACTATATTTGATATGGACATGAATAGCACTCTATCCCCACTCCTGACAATAAGAAAATAAATGTAGGTCATGAAAAATAGGGTCCACTTAAAAGTGCTCATCATGATGAAGGAGCCATTATTTTCCGAGCAGCACAGTAATGGCCCATACAGAATGCACGCTGAAAGGGCATCGTCTGTCCCATGGTTAGCTTTCAAAGATCATCTTTGCAAATGTTGTCCGACCTATTTCACCATCAATTGATGGCCTTTAATCAATGAGTAAAGATTTTCCCAACTCTACCATCTCTGCCCTATGAAAAGCTTGTTTGAGAGAAAACATTGTTTTCATAGCTCATTAGACAAAATGTTATAGACGTATGTTTTCTATTGTATGTCTAAACATACCCCATCTGTCTATTTGATTTCTTCGCTGTTGTCTAGCAGAAGTAGAGTACGTTTCCATTCCAGATATAGGTACGTGTGCTTATCCGTCTTATCATTCTGGAAGATAGCCTTCACAATGTCTAGGTCAAAACATCACTCATCAAGACATTATGAACGTTAGATATAAACAGACATTAAGATACTACACACACAACTTCACACGGTTTTATGAGTCGTCCGTCCTGTTTCTACAGAGATTGGTCCTTGGTGTCCTCTAGGCTGAGCAACAACCATGACCCACTCATGTGGAAAAGAAAAAGGAGGAGGGAGGTGACTATACTTGTATTTGTTTTAGCCATGCTCGATGAAGCTGCTAATTGTCCTTGGCCCATGTAAAGCAAATTTACACTTCCTTCTTTTTTTTCATTATCACAGCAGTGCCGTTTCTCTAGATTACCACCCAAATCACACCCCACGAAACTCACACCCCGAAACACTGCACACAGCTTGTGATGTATAGATGTACATTCTAGCCTACTGGTGTCACAAAGCCTCTAAAAGTGGGTTTGAGTGTGAAAAATAGGAGACCATGAGGCATCCAACTGCAGTATAGCATCTCACCCAAAACGGACTAGTCGTCCTCAAACACCTTGTTAGTGCTGGACCACAGACGTTCTCTCATACCCTTAGACATAGTTTAAAGTGATACTGTAGTAGGCCCCGAATCCAATTCCCGTAAAGCGTTTGTTGATTGATAAATTGTCCGCAGGGCGATTAATGTATATGTATGGATTGCCACTTCACCATGACGCTCACTAATGTATGGTGTAAAAAATATATAAATCTGCAGAAATCACTGTCAGTGTTCATTTTTCAGTCTAATGGGTGGAGCATTAACAGATGCTAGTCCCTGTCTTATAGCCATTTATTACCACCTATGTTATACCAGTCTGCCATTTTACTACCATAGCACGATAAATCAGACAGAGGGGGGGGGGGGGCTCTTTCATTTATGTCTGCTTCAGGGAGAAATATATACAGTATATAGTCATGTGCATTCAGTGTGCCTATAGGGGTTGTTGCCATGAATGAAACATACCGCACAAAGTTAGCAAAACACTTAACTCTTTCCCCTTGAATTTCAGGCCCCAACGTCTTTGGCTGCAAAGTAATTAATTGAGCTTCGACGACGCCAACAGGAGGAAGAAACACTGACGTTGAATTTAATATGCTAGAGCATGACTCCTTCTTCGGATTATGAATGGATGGCTGCTCGCTGAGTGAGGTCAAGGTCATGTTGTGTGAGGTCATGTCACGTAAGAGGCACAAAAGCTCCAATGTGCAGAGTGAAAAACAGCCATGTGTAGCACAATGACGTCCCTCAACAAGTCTCTCCTCCCTCCGTATCCTCATTGTCAGTGCTGCACAGTGCCTTTAATTTACTATCAGCTGCCCTAAATGTACTGGGGAGGGGCTCCATAATTCATGAAGGAGGAAGAAAAAAGACATAATATGATGAATCTGTTCATGTATGCCCAGCGCTTACCATCGCATGTTAATGGAGGAAGACAAAAGAGCAAAGGGAGACAATGAAACAATAGCTCAATGTGTATGTAACCTTGATCTGATTCACTCTATTCCTGGGGAGTGAAATCATGAATTGTCTTCAAAGCCTTAGCATTAATCATTGGTGATTCTGTTCATGACCATTTTCTTATCTCTATAATTAAGCAATTAACAGCTCTTGGAGGCACTTAGCATTGCACTGAATGGAATAGAGCAGGAAAAATAATAACAATAAATCACTGAAGCGTTGGAGGGTTTTGGTGAATTGCCGCATAGTAATCAAAGATTTACACACAATGACTGGGGAGGCTGATTATTGGCTTGGAGAGGGAGTTGAGAGAGGAGAATCTCTCTCTCTCTCTCTCTCTCTCTCTCTCTCTCTCTCTCTCACACACACACACACACACACACACACACACACACACACACACACACACACACACACACACACACACACACACACAATGAGTGTGGGAGTTGAAAATGACCAGGGAAACTATCACACACACAAAACCTGTAAATCAAACCTTGACAAGATGGAATTTACTACAGATCTGTTTACTTTCTCTCCATGGAGTGTGGGAATGTGGCATGACATCGTTGTAAAACGTTGATAGATTGTAGTGATTTTCCTTCATGATTCCTTTAGAGTTAAAACAAAATGCACTGAAGAAGATGAATGGGACTATTTGGACAAAAAAAAGAAATAGAGAAAAAATAAATAAATAAATGCTACATTGATTAATAGTGGGACAATAAACTAAACTGTAGGACTTTGCCAGGAGAGATTCACTGCTCTATCACACAGTTGATGAAGTAATGGGCAATAGAGGACTATTTAAACAAAAGACTAAAAGGAGGGTCAGGTCACTGTGTACCTTTAGTATAAGCATGGGCGTCACCACCATATATTTGGGGGGGGACGTGTCCCCCCCACCTTTGAAACAAGGTTGTTTGGACCCCCCCACATTTGCCATCAAAAATATGTTGCATGACTGGTCAGCGTTATTTTCATTGCTTCACAATCAAATCCGTTCCACTTTATGAGTAGGGGATTGCCCATATCCAGAAATCCACTCCACGTTTTACTTCTGTTTTTAACACGGCAGCAGCAGCATCAGACACGCACGCAGATTCAAAACATTCAGACTGAGGCAAGACGATATTTAGATCATCCACCAAGATGGATATAAGGATTTTTTTTTTCTAAGAAGAGAAAAGTAAGTCAAAGTCATCCAAGTTTTCCCGTGAGTGGCCAAACAGCAACATTGCGTTCTCCCAAGGTCAAACACAGCCAGCTTTTCTGATAAGAATGTTAGCACCTTAGACATTCTCTGTATTAGCAATAGAATTAGCATAGCCTACTAGCAACCAAATACGAGCTAGATCAGCTATATGGCACTAGCAGTTTTGTTAGGCATTACTAGTGCGGTTAGACATGTTTAAATGCAGAACAGACACAGGCGAAATGTCATCAAAAGCACAGAATGGCGACAAACACCTCACAGTGCTTACCTGTCCTGTCATTATAGTTGAATGTTCTGCAATGCACTGAAGAGGGCTAAGTTTGATTGTAATAGGCTCTGAGTAGCCTAGGTACATATTTTATGTTTCCTCATAACTTTTTTTTTCAATTTGTTGACTCAAAGTTACCTCATTCTTTTCTAATTCACTCTTTGATTCTTTTTGAATCTTCATATTTAATAAAGTACCTAAAAAGTGCCAAGTGTCAGTGTCAGGCCTCTGTGAGTTAAACCAAAACATAATAGTAGTCAGTAATTGCAGACCATGCCAGCTCCAAGGAAAAACAAAGAAAGAGGGAGATTATTTTGGGTGTAAAACGCACCAGAATGCAGGAAATTGAATCTACTATTTAAAAAAATTCGGGGGGAGAACCCCCAGACCCCCCGAAAAATAAGTGTCCCCCCCACATTCAAAAAGCTGCTGACGCCCATGAGTATAAGTATAGTGTGGTGCTGCACTGAACCCCAATGCTGAGTACAGTATGAGTGTGTGTGTGTGTGTGTGTGTGTGTGTGTGTGTGTGTGTGTGACTGCACGTGTCAGTGCGCCTGTGTGTCTGCTCTGCATGCGTGTGTGTGTGTGTGTCTGGTTAGTTCAATTTGACTTAGATGAATAAATATTTTCTTTGATCTAAAGTTGTTTATCATGATTATCTACTGTATTAGTGGCTATTTGTGTTATAAGTACTATTACACTATTACACACACACACACACACACACACACACACACATACACACACACACACACACACACACACACACACACACACACACACACACACACACACACAGTTTAATGCTTTATTTGGATTGACAAGTAGGATACATATCATGCAAGATCCAAATATTACTAAAAAGAGGTACAGCAACAAAAGCACACAAAGAGCACAATATGCACATCAAGGGTAGAGGTGGCATCTGCTTTTCCAGATGAAGAGACTACCAATTATAGCTGAACACTGCACAGTATTGTGAGTTGTTTGGCCTTTTTTCCCACAAGTCCACACATCTTAGTCCATGCACACACATATTATGTACATGTCCCAAGCTACCAAAGATTATAACGCCGACGACTCTACATTTGTAGCCACAGTTGTTTAAAGCATTACACAGCGGTTGGTATTTCAACAGTTTTGACGCATAACAAATGTCCATATACGCAAAATAATCAAACATTTAATCAAAAAGAGCAGCCAATTTCCAGTATAATGACCGTTTTACTTAGATTCGTCAATCAACACAATATCAGGGGTGTTATGGGAGTGATTTATGGTATGGTCAAGTGTAGCGCTGCTCCCATGCAGAAGAGAAAACCAGTCCGTTTTAACACTCTCGTTATCATGGGATGTTGTGTGGTTGGTAGTGTTGCGGAGCTCCTTCCAGATCAGTGCTACAATGCGATTGTGGCGCGCGATGTAAAGTCCCTTGTAAGCGGGGCGTCCGTTCAGAATGTGCGCTACTGTCTCCCTCTTTCGATTGCTGTGCAGCAGACAGTATGGTTCGCGCTTCGAGATGGTTTTAGTGGGTTTTCAGTACCTGGAGACGGGCTTTCACTGTGAACTTCTGAATGTCTTCATGCAGGGCCGTATTTTTCAGTGCTGAGTGCGAGATGCTGTGGTCAGCTCAGGGCAAGCAGGCAAGTCTCCGCTGTAGGAGTAGTCCTGTCCAGTGATGAAGCAATCAAAGGAAATTATTTATTATGGCTCTTCTGGAGTTTTGGGGATTGAGATGTTGTGTGTTCTCACCACTATGATGGTTGGATCCATGACGAGCTGGTCGTTATCTAGCTATCCTCTGCTGGCTGTCCTGTTGAGTTCTTCCAGCGCAGCTGTAAGTTTGCGCGGTTACACAGGCCGTTCAAATCAAGCTTGTCAGAGTGCACGCCAAAGCCTGGGGTGTGGGTGTCTAGCTTTCCGTTGGGCTTTCTCTTGAAGCCCAGGAAACTGCCATCCTCTGATGTTGAATGAGGGATCTTGCGTTTTGTTAGGTGTTAAGAGGAGTGAAGCGTGAGCTAGTTCACGCACTGATGGGTCGTCATTGTTCAGCATTGTTAGGAGGTTGCTTATTCTGGTGGCGATGTGAACCCATTTTACATGTGGAACTCCCAGTCCTCCCTCTCCTGTCCTGGGGAATATTACATCTCTTGGTGAGTGTGTGTTTAGGCCCATCCATTTTCTCACTAGGCACACCGTCTTGTTGTTCAGATCCATTCGTGTACATTTGGGTATATGAACATTGGCAAAAAGGTGCTGGACTTTGGAAAGGGCGATTACCCTTGATGATGGCCTGTATTTACCTTATAGTGGTGAAGAGCCAATCAGATCAAGCCTTGCAGAGTGCTACCAGCTCTCGTACTTGTTCTTCCCATTCTCCCGCTATATTAAAATGGTGTCCAAGGTAACAGTACAGTATGTTTCATGGCGTCCGTACACTTTGAGGTCATTACCCATGATCGAAAAAGAGGGCGGCCTATCGCTTTTGGCATGGTACCATCTGTTGCCTCTGCTGGATTATGTTCACGTATGTTTTGGGTATATTGATTTCTTCAAGAGGCATGATCATAACGCTGGGTGATAATTGTCGTGTTTTGTAAGTAAACGCGTGAGACAACTGTTAACTATATACCACGTACTTTATTAACCATCCAGTTCCACCATTCATTCCACTCTGCCCGCTTTCCCACTGCGCATGCCCTCCCCTGTATCCCCAACTCATTCCCATTGGTCTACAGCATAAGCGTCACACCATATATTAACATAACACCACATCTCCCCTTTCTAGAGACAAAGGGTAGACTGCCTTTGCCTCGTCAGACCTTAGAGGATTATTCTGCCTCTTTTGTTGTAAAGGTCTGTCCCTGTGTAAATCCTGAACATACGTTACTATAGCGGTTTGATCCATAAATCTCAAAACTAACAGGGCTACTAAAAGTGCTCAAACTAGACCCCATCCAACGTAACATGGAATAACTTTTCCTTAAATACAACAGTAACATTACCCATATACTCCTTTTTTTTTTTTTTTTTTTTTTTAGGGTAAACACTTATACAAACACTTGTCCACATTTCTCAGTTACATGTCAAACCTCCTAGGTTTAACCACTGCTCTCCCCCCCCTTGTTCTGAGCGTGGGAGTCTCTGCAGGTGGGGCCTGTGTTCCGACTGCAGGTGACATGGGAGCCTGCCCAGGGGTCGGGTCTGGGGCCGGCTCCGGGGCTTGTTGCTGCGGCGGGGAGCCCCTGTCTTGTGTAGGTGTGTGTAGGGGTATCAGATGCTGTCGGTTGCGTCTCACCACCCCCTGGGGCAGGCCCACCAGGTAGGACCTCGGAGTAGAGTGGTTTCGGAGCACAGTTCCCGACGTCTTAGCATCCGTGACCCATACCTGCTCTCCCGAAGACAGGTCACAGAGGGGTCTTGCACGGTGTCGCCGGTTGTAGTTTACCGCATCCGACCTCCCTTTCACCTCCTCTTTCTGCGCGAACACGTCGCTGTCCGGCAGTGTAGGGACCAGTCGAGAGGGCAGCACTGGCACCGTGGTGCGCAGACGTCGGCCCATGAGGAGCTGGGCCGGGCTGTACCCACTCTGAAGGGGTGTGGCTCGGTAGGCGAGTAGAGCCAGGTAGGGGTCGCTCGCTTTTTTCAGGAGGTTTTTCATAGTTTGGACTGCCCTTTCTGCTTCACCATTACTCTGTGGAAACCTTGGGCTGCTGGTGATGTGTCTGAACCCGTACGCAGCAGCAAAGGAGGTGAAGGCTTGACCAGAAAACTGAGGCCCATTATCTGACATCAGGACCTCCGGGATGCCATGGCGGGCAAACATGGACTTCAGATGTACAATAATGTCAGTGGACCTGGTGTGAGACAATTGGGCAATCTCAACATACCTGGAGAAGTAATCGACGACGAGTAGGTATGTGTCTTTTCCCAGGACGAACAGGTCGGCCCCCAACTTCTGCCATGGTCTTTCAGGGCACTCTGACGGCATGAGAGGTTCTCTGGGATTCTGTCGCTCCTGAATGCATGCCCTGCAATTGAGCACCATTTCATTTACCTGTTGGCTGAGTCCAGGCCACCACACAGACTGGCGGGCACGCTCCTTGCACTTCACAACACCTTGGTGTCCTTCGTGTAGTCTGGCCAGCACGTCGTTCCTCATTACTGAAGGTATCACCAGTCGTGTGCCTTTCAGCAGTAGACCGTCTTCCACTGTGAGCGTAGCTTGCTCCCGCCAGTAGCTCTTCAGCACAGGTTCCTGGCTTGCGTGGTCAGGCCATCCCTCTGTGCACAGCATCATAACACGTGAGCAGACACTGTCAGCATTTAGCTCCTTCCTCAGGTTTTCCATATATGAGGCACCAACGGGTAGATTGTCCATTACACAGTCCACATATATATTGGTGCTCTCCATTAGCTCCTCTTCTGATGTAGACCTGGATCTTGTCACTGGGGAGCGCGACAGCGTGTCTGCTGTCCAGAGTGATTTTCCTGGCACGTGCACGATAGAATATGAGTAGCGCATCAACCGCATCCTGAAACGCTGGATTCTTGGCGGCAGAAGATCCAGGGCTTGGCCTCCCAGTAAGCTGAGAAGGGGTTTATGGTCGGTCTCCAGGCAGAAGTGTTTTCCTATGAGGAAATCCTGGAACCGTTCGCAGGCCCATGTGAGGCCCAGGGCCTCCTTCTCGATCTGTGCGTATCGTTGTTCTGTGGGAGTGAGGGACCGAGACGCGTAAGCCACAGGCTTCCATTCAACCCCCCACCTCTGGAGCAGAACCCCTCCCAAGCCGAACGAGGATGCGTCGGCTGACACTTTGGTGTCTCTCTTTTGATCATAGACCGCCAGCACTGGAGGAGAGGACAGGGCTTCCTTCAGTGTTCTGAATGCTGTCACCTGGGCCACGTCCCAGGCCCAGCTGTTTCTTTTTGAGAGAAGGTCACGGAGCGGCTTGTCCTTTTCTGCTAACTGGGGAATGAATTTTCCCAGTTGATTGACCATTCCAAGAAAGCTTCGCAGCTCGCTGACGTTTGCGGGCTCCTTCATCTCCATGATGGCCTCCGTCTTCCTCGGATCTGGGCGGACCCCTGTAGCCGTGACGATCTGGCCCAGGAAGACCACCTCACTCTTTGAGAGTTCACATTTGTCCATATTCAGGGTGATGTGGGCCCTTTCCACCCTTTGCAGTACTGCGTGGAGTCGAGTATCGTGCTCTTCCTGATCCCGCCCCCACACCAGCAGGTCATCGATGTGGCATATCACACCTTCCAGCCCCTCGGTTACCTCCGCCATCATGCACTGAAAATGTTCAGGTGCTGAGGCAATTCCGAAAGGAAGGCGGTTGAAATGAAACCTTCCGAATGGGGTGATGAACGTAGTGTACTTGGCTGATTCTGCTGCAAGTGGAACCTGCCAAAACCCCATGTTTGCGTCCAGTTTACTGAAAACCTTTGCTCCGGCAAGCATCCCGAGGCTCTGCTCTATCGACGGCAGAATGTACTTCTCCCTGCATACAAACTCGTTCAAGCCGGTCAGATCCACACATAGACGCACTGATTTACCGTCCTTTTTGGGGACGACCACCATGGCGGCGCACCAGTCGGTTGGCTCTTCCACGCGGCTGATGACACCCAGGTTCTCCATGCGCTGGAGCTCATCTCTGACTTTCCCCATCATAGGCAGCGGAATCCTCCTGGGGGTTTTCAAGGAAAATGGCACAGCACCCGGTTTGAGTTTTATGGTGTATGCTTGTTGTACCTCACCCAGGCCACTGCACAGCTTGGGGTAGGTCGTCTTGAGGGTCTCCATATCTATGCTGTTGACACGGAGGAGTAAGCCCAGGGCTACGATGGCTGGCCTCCCAAGCAAAGGCGTGCTCAGGTTATTCACCACATAGACCTTCTCCGTGGTCTGCTTGCCTCCTCTCCCCAGCTGCAGCTTGGTGAACCCTGCCACGTCCAGCGGCATTCGTCCTGGACCAAACAAAGGTTTCTCTGCTTTGTGGAGAATGGGTGGCTGTGTGTTAGAAAACATGTTAGCAAAAACAGCCTGTGACACAACAGTGACATCGGCTCCAGTATCGAGCTTGAAGGTGACCTGTTTTCCCATCACTTCTATTTCTACAATCCATGGATCAGCCTCTGACGTCACAGAACCAAGGAACCAGCCCTCCACCTCTTCTTCAATACCGTGCACAGCTTTACCTGCAAGGCACACACGCTTGTAGTGACCCATTTTTCCACAGGAGTGACACTTCACCTCGTTGGCAGGACACTCCAGCTTGGGGTGTGGCGCGCCACCACATTTGTAGCACTGGGAGCTGCTCTGGCTGCTGTGTGCCTTTGCTCCAAAGCTCTTATACATGTTAGGTTTGGGCTTTTCCTTTGGCCTCCCTTTAAACACTCTGTCTACAGAGCTGACGTCCATCTGCACTGCACTACTGCTGCTGTCACTCCTCAGTGTGCTTTGCTGCTTTTTGATCTCCTCTGATTGTCTCGCCATGTTGATAGCTTTTTCTAAGTCCAAGTCTTTTTCCATTTGCATGCGTTCTGAGAGCCGCAAGTCTGCCAGCCCTACCACTAACCTATCCCTGATCAGTTCATCATGCAATTGTCCATAATTGCAGTGCTCTGCCAATGCATACAAGGCAGTGACAAATGCATCCACGGTCTCATTTGCTTCCTGTTTGCGCATGTTAAATCGCGCACGTTCGTACACAATGTTCTTTTTCACTACAAAGAAGGATTGAAAGCCATCCCTCACTTTACTGTACAGATGCAGGTCTCCCTCGCTGAGTTTCAAACCCCTCAAAACATCGTCGGCCTCATCTCCCATACAATAAATCAAAGTGTTCACCTGATTATCATCAGAGCTGGCGGCTAGATTGCTTGCCTGTCGGAACCTCTCAAATCTCCGTATCCACTTTGTCCACTCGAGCGGCTTAGAAAAATCAAAAGGCTCCGGCGGCTGAATGTTGAACGTCGCATGTGTAGTAGCCATTCTGCTAGCTTCCTCTTCCTCTTGCGGCACGTTGTCGTTAGCCAGCTGCTCGCCTTCAGCATGTAACGTGGAATCGCTCATACAGCCTGTCGATTAGGCACATCTCTGTACTGATTTAGTTCAACAGCACTTCTGACACCATGTCGTGTTTTGTAAGTAAACACGTGAGACAACTGTTAACTATATACCACGTACTTTATTAACCATCCAGTTCCACCATTCATTCCACTCTGCCCGCTTTCCCACTGCGCATGCCCTCCCCTGTATCCCCAACTCATTCCCATTGGTCTACAGCATAAGCGTCACACCATATATTAACATAACACCACAATAATGAACCGAATGCTTCCCGAACGTCCAGAAAGACTGCGTAAAACCGGACGGATTCGTGCTTGAAATCATCGATTCCGGTTTTCAGGCAGAACACATGTTCGTTCATGCCCTGACGGTTTCTATAGGCATGATTTTCCTGACAAGATACCTGTTTCAACGAGCCATGGTAGGAGGCGATTAAGGATGCACTTCATAAGGACTTTATATGCAGTCGTCAGGTACATTCTCTTTTTTCGGGACTCTATGAATAAGGGCTCCTTTCCAAGAATGTGGGACTTTCTCATTTACTAGACAGACATTCAATATTTGCGTTAATGCTGTACATGTCCATTCGTTTTGCAGCCTTTACTATTTCTTAGGTAACACCATCATATCCGCTTGCCTTGTTTGGTAGGCTATCGAACACCTTTAAAACCTCCTTGCATATAAACATTGAGGTGTTTGGTGTCTCGGTAGGTAGATTAAAATCTACCGCTTCGTGCCAGGGAGGGCTATTTAGGTGCTCGCGGGCAGGATCTTCTTGGATAGGCACTGTTTTTGAGGATGATGCTGATGGCCTTGCTTTTGTTATTATTCCAAAGATAGGCAATTTCTTCATCTCGGCCTACCTTTCTCTGGATGGTTTGTTGCTGTGTCCCCGCTGCCTTGATGAGCTCTGGCTGGATGACCTGGCGCGTAAAGCTCAGTTGTTTCTCTATCTACTCTGTCAGCGACTCCGGTGTTCTGTCCGCAGGAGGCTCGCAGAGTACAGGGAGTTTTTACGGAGTATCCGTGCTGTGTATTTCAGCAATGGTGTTCCGTATGGTCTTCCGTTTCTTATGGAGGGCTGAAAACGTCCCATTTCTATGATACAGTCCATTTAAAGTCACCAAGAGTTTATTACACTCGGAACTCTGTGACGGAGAATGTGATTTTCTGTTTGCTGTTGAGTAGTCTAGTGTCCAGGATGTTTCTGAATTCTCTTTCATCTGCTTGGAAACAGGCTCAATCCTCATCAGAAAGGCAGTGGACCAAACAATCACCATTCTCAAGACGCTACTATAGGCTAATCAATTTGCTCCTTCCATGGGGTCCTGTGGGGTGGGGGTGGGTGGCGGGGGGGTTGTGATTGGGGGGGTGGGTGGGAGGTATTTGGCGGGAGGGACATTTGTGGGAGGAGGGGGAGGTGGGGGACTATTGGGGTAAAGGGAGATTGGGAAGGGGAGGGGGGGGGGAAAGGTTTATGGGAATTTTGTATTTGTACTGGTAAACCGTATTTTTGTTATTCTATTTTCTCCTTTGTTTATTTGTATGTTACCACTCCCCTTGTTTTACTCCCTGAAATAATCATTTAAAAATTATCACAAAAAAAAGAAAGGCGGCGGACTTACACGCTGAACTCCCCCGGGATGTTTCTTGATCTACCTGGCGTCAGGTGAGAAGCTGGGTCGTAGGTGCTCCATTGTTGTTTACATATTTTGCCGGACTTAAGGGCAGCTTTGAGGGTGGTCTTCAACGTTAGCGATCCTCCATTACCGCCATCATGCGCACACACACACACACACACACACACACACACACACACACACACACACATCCACTATTCCGTCTTATCACCAGAGAAGTGGTGGGCAGATTAAAAAAGAGGAAGGGAATGTCAACGTGTCTATACGTCTATACGTCATCCATGCCTGTGATAGTGGATGCCTAAGGACTGTGGTGCCATTGTGTATCCCAGCATCTATAGGTGGTGTTTTCTACTGTCCCTTCTTTTGTAATACCCCCACCCCTCTTTCAGTTAGTAATACTGTGGTGGTGTTTCAGATCCTACAGTAAGTCCTCTCAGAGATATTTAAGCCCACCCCACCATGATGCTTGAGCTTGACAATATAACAGACCTTGTCCCTTTGATTTCAGAGCCCTGTTCCAATCCAGCTCCAATCAGCAGGCTCACATACAGGAGGACGAGTCATTTCCTCGCCTCAGATGACTGATCACTAGGAGACAGCCAGACATGCACTGCCAAACATAGACCCCATGTGCCGAAATATCACACAATTAGACACAAAACGACTGTGTGTGTGTGTGTGTGTGTGCGTGCATGTGTGTGTGCTGCCAAGGCACTACAGCATAGCCAGAATGTATGGCGTGCATCCAGTTTGCTGGTTCTTTAATACGGAGATAATAAGGAGAGCAAACAGGCCATATAACATAGGCTACCTCACACTGCATGCACACACACACACACACACACACACACACACACACACACACACACGCGCACACACACACACACACACACACACACATACACACACACACACACACGCACACACACACACACACACGCACCATGACATACTGCCCCTTTTTATGCTAGAGAGAGATGAATAAAATAATTGTCATAATGGTAAAAGTTTCAAACCATGGGGGAACACCCTGCTGTTTCTATTGAAGTCCAGGCCTCAATTGAGACCTGGTGGATCAAAATAACCACAATCTGACCCCCGTGGCTGCCTTACCCTTTCATTTCATTCCAAAGCACATTGTTGGATATTCAAGGAGTCACTTTGTAAAAAATGTTTCCAGCCGAAAAAGAAGTATTATTTCCTCCTCTTGGACACGCTGGGCGATGGAGGATGTAACCTTGGTGGCTCGCATTATGGTGACCTGGGTCACCCCTCCTGATGTATGATCTAACATCACAGTGCACACACCACATTTATTAGATTGCCTAATGATAAAAAGATAGGGGGGAAATGGATGACACTTAAATCGGAGCCCGCACACGGAGGAGTCACAGGGACGGCGTGCAGTCTCCCGGTGGTAATATCATAAAATAGGGGGGAGAGCCGCTCACTCGGAATACAAATGTTGCCTTTAAGTTGGAAATGTGTGGCTTGAAATGTGGCACCATATTGAAGGGGGAAGATTTAGGTCTTTAGCGGATTAATCACTGTCATCATCTGGGCATTGTGGAGAAGCAATTTAGATGGTAAATACCGCCTATGCCCATATATCATCTGTTGATACTATGGCACGCCAAAGTTTGGCTGCACATTTGGAGCTGAGCGAGACTTATGTTAAATAAATGGTCTTATTTGTCGTCAAGACAGTTTTATCGCGGCACAACAAGAAGCATTTAAAAGAGCATATCTGAATTTCATTACCTGTGTAGAGATTTTACCTTGTAGACTAAATGCGATTTTCTGCATTTTGACTGGATTAGACCTTGGTGAGATGATTAAACAAGTCAGTCATGTCAGTTATATTGCAGGTTTTCAGCCCAGAAAAGTGACAGACCAGCACTTTCAGATGACACTGGTCATCTATTCCCAGATTGGCTTTTTAAACTAGCTATTAGAATCATTATTCAGTATGATGACAGGCGTTTTATCTAGTATCAAGTAATGGCCACCTACTGTAAAGTCAAATGAATGCACCATTCTCAAAGAGTATCCCTACTGTATTAAGGATCTACCCGAATATGAACACGTTGTTCGGATAAAAATGCAAATAATGCGATGGAAACAGATACAGATTCTACCTGAAGTTGCTCATTATTATTCGGAAAAAAAGCCATGATTGACTTGTGTGTCAGCCATTATGTTTCTTCAGATTGATTCACTGTGGATGGCCACAAGCTTAAAATGCCCATTCTGTTTGAAACATGGGAATCCCTACCTAATCGTTTCATTTACTACACATTTTTGAGAAGTGAACGCTATTCAGTAGCCGTCCCCAATGAGTCAGTGCTTCCTCGATGCAAAACTCTCGCATCGCAAGTAGTATTTCACGCTTACCTACCTAGCGAATTGCAGTAACGTTAACACATCAAGGAACGCAAACACAGCATAATTGGAATTTAAGATTATTCAACTGAAAGATATTTTTCTATATATCTTTATTGTAAATAGTTTCTATTTCCAATGCAAAGCAGGATCTTTTGATTATTATTATTTTATTTTTTTCAGTTTCTGATTGTTCAATGTCCAAGTTAAAGGGGGGGGGGGGGTTCATAAAACTTAGTTTAGTTAAAAATAATAAATACAAGAAAGAAAGAGAGAGATATGATAGAGTATGAGGATGTGGAAGTATATTTCAGAATTAATGATATGCCAATATAATGTTGTATTATAATTCATTTAAGGATTTAATGTGACTTCCACATAAACCACAGCCACTTCAGGTCTTCTATCCGAATCCAGATCCAGATCCAGATCCAGATCCAGATCCAGATCCAGTTACAGATACTGATACAGATACAGATACAGATACAGATACAGATACAGATACAGATACGGACATCTCTGTACACCCCTATACTGTATACCTGTCCTGAAGTGAAGAAGCATCTCTCTACTCGGTTGTTAAGTCTGACGTCAAATGTGACATTTAGCAATTTCCGGGTCCAAACCAGAAATTCCCTGCACCAGAGTACCACGTTTTTTAGACTCGGATCTATTCATACAACAAGGGACACAGCACTTTCCCGTTTCCCCCATATTGTCAGCGTCTTTGAGCCTCGGAAAAGCGCTATATAAATATTATGAATTATTATTATTACTGAGGCATTTCGAAGAGAGCACCTCAGCCAACTTTGGACCCGGAAACACGTCACGACTTAACAACCCAACTCTCTCTTTTTGAGCATCTTCATTCCAGGGAAGAATGTTTAGTTTGGGAATATTTTGGGGGGAACTATTTCTGTGATCTTTCTCAGGGGACAGAACTCCTGTTGAGCTCACAGTGAATGACTGAATGGTTGAGAAGAGTTTGTAAAACTTTAAGGGCCGGTTTCACAGACAAGGCTTAAGCCTAATCCTAGACTAAAAAACATCTTCAATGGAGATTTTACACTGAAAGTGTGATTTAGTCCAGGACTAGGCTTAAGCCTTGTCTCTGAAACCGGCCCTAAGAGATTAATGAGAAAGTTGAACAGACAGAAGCAGCCAAGAAGCAAACATGTTTTCTGTGGTAATATCTCCACCATCAAGTATTTACTGTCTATGATTGTGAATAGCAGAGAGAATGGATGTGGTGTATGGAATTATATATTCGTCTGGAGCCTATGAACAACTGTGACTTCAAGGATATGTTTATAGGGGAATGCATATGCACAGTGTTGGTCTCCCATGACTGTGCTCTAGAAGATCTACTGTTTTAATATATGTTTATCAATCTCTAGATTGCATTAGATTGCTTGTAAACTCTAAGACTTAGTGACAGAAATATTTTATATTGATATTGAAAAACATGTTTCATATGAGGCAGCCAATGGTGTGTAGAGTACATAATACTACAGTCCATACATTACTATACAGTATGTCACGTCAGTATGCATAACAAAAGGAATGTGTTTTCATATATATTTCAATTTCATATATGACATATAACGGTTTGAGCTAATGGAATGCAACATTATTGTAACCAACTGTTGTTGTGAGATATTATCTCTATCAGTGTGATATTTGGATATGTGTGATGTCTCACAGGGTGGTCTTAGGTAAGCCAGCAGAAACAACACTGATGTACATTCTTATCTGGGAAAGACACAAGAAGGTTCTACCAAGCTCTTTTTGGATATGCACCAGAGTCAAACCAGGCCAGCCAGACCATGCTAATGTTACAATAACTCACCTCTCTCCCCCCCATTCGCTAAGGACTATACTCTCAGAGGAACTCCCATGGAGCGTGATGTCATCTTCAGACAGCCTACATGTTGACCTTACACGGCCTGGTAGAATGAAAGCCATGTGCTCCGACTGGGGAGTCTGTGATAATTGAAAATGTGGCGCTTTGAAATGGTAATCACGCATCAACCTGGCCTAGGACCCCTGGACTGTTACCTCAACAACGACTGTTCTTGATCAGTGAGGGAGGAACCTCAACAGCTGCACCACTGCACATGCATGCAGCCAACACTGTATCCACCTTGAAATAGAAGCAGAGAGAAGAGTGAGATTAGGATCTGAATTGAAATGGAAATTCAAACAGTTCATTAATTATGGGGCTTCTTTTGCTTTCGAATTTCATTCACCGATTCTATAATGACTAAAGTGTCAAAGTGATCTGCGATTACATAGACATCCTTCTTGTATAATTCCAAAAAGAGAGATAATACATCAGTGAACACATGGATAGGCTCCGATAATATGATTAACAACGAAGTATTACAGTAGCAACTAATTACAAATTGACAATAAGCTTTGCCACAGTCAAAACTGAAGACAGCATATCGTGAGCTTAGAATTATAAGGTTCTATCTCTGTTTAGGGGAGTTCAGAGATATTGAGCATCAACATTTTTACATTCCATTATGTTTTGTGAGATGGAACCTTTGAATTTATGAATTACTAACTCAAAAATGTAAAACATTACAACATTTAAAAATAACACCACACAGGCATTAATAAACACCTAATGGATCAGATTATGTAAAAAACTCAATTTTGACAAAAATGGAGATAGAACCTTATAATTCTAACGTCACGGTATATGACAGTAGCTGGTGCACCCTGGGAAAGCCGACATCCGACAGAACGTTCAGACTTTTATTCAGAAAAATGTCAATGAATGTCAACGTTGTTGAAAATCAATGACACACACTCGCTACTCAAGCCAAAACATTGCAATGCAATGGAATCAGTGAGTAATCCTCACTACTACCTAGGTAGTGTAGAGTAGTGGGGATTACTCATCGTTTTGGCTTGACTAGCGAGTGTGTCATTGATTTTCAACAACGTTGAAAGAATAATTTCGATTGGTTGGTGAGTGGTGACTTGTTTCCCGGTTTCACCAGCTGCTGTTACATATCCATTCTGTATTACTACAACTAATAGGGTTAGGGTTAGGTATCAATGATACCTATGAACCAAAAACACTCATCTTACTGTAGCAGCAGCCTTCCTCGCAGACCTAAGCAACAGGACAAGTCTTCACGTTGCAAAGCTGGCAGGTTTATTGTAAAGGCTGAGTCTCCCAACCGTCCCCTACACAAGGTTACAGACATAGAGGTCATCTCTCACCCTTGTCTGATGAGAAATATTGACCAGCCTTGTAGTGAAGAACTGGCTGAAGTACAACTTTTTCACTTTGACATATAATAGTGCCAGTACAGTGAGTCTAGATTAAAATACTTGATGTGGTAGAGACCCATCAGTCAGGATGAGCGATGGTGGATGGGGGGGTACATTAGAGAGCCATCCACACCAGGCCTTTCCGGGTATGGTCAATGGCACCAGACTGGAAACAGAGGCAGGGGGATGCTGGGACAAAAGAGATGGCTGGACCCTCTTGTCCCTTGGGTTGCTGATATCTGTCTCTGGGGAGAGGGAGACCTTAGCACATAACTCAACCCTCTGACCTCCTGACCCCTACGCCCCTGCCCAGGCACGCCTCTAAGACCATGATGGATGGCTCTCCGTGCATGATCCCAGATACATGATTTATTGGTTAGTTGTTCACCAAAAAGAATAATGTAGATCTTTTTTTTTTCTTCTTCTTTCAATTTACTCCTTTATTTTCAATCTATGCCATCCATCTCAGATGTTCTTTTTTTTTTTTTTTATCAATTAGTATCATGCCAAAGACTATACATCATGGAAGGCCTGGCGAAGGAGTCGAGATAGAAAGATAATCTTACAGAGAAGGCTCTCCCTGTTGCTGTACTATTACCGTGAGGTGATCATAATTCACTTTTTTTAATATCAACGTGTCAGTTTGTGTGCTTAATCGTACTCCGGAGCATAGCACTGACTTTTCCTGGGGGCATTGCAGTACTTTAGTGTCTACAGTCAACATCATACCATACCATAGAATGCATAGGCATTGTGGAAAATTACAGGCAAAAGACAGGGGGCAATCTAGGTCATAGTGTTACATAACAGCCTGACAGGTTAGAACAGTGCTCATAGTTCCCTGCAGATAAGTGCCCCAGAAAGAAATATGTCAGAACTCTATTGCTGCTACCCCTCTCTCGTAGTATGTATCGCTCTATCATTATTTAACATGCCGTTAACCATCGTAGGGTAACACCGTTCCTGTCGAGAACGAGACGAGAAGAGTCAATATTTAAAACAAAAGCAACCCTAATTAGAAACAGTTTTTCAGGCCACCAACGTGTACAGCTATCTCTCTGGAAATATCCATTAAATAGCCGCCAGTTGTTTGGACAGCTTTGTCCTCAACCCCACACAATGTACCGTGACCCCCCCTAACCCCCATCACGAACACGAACGTGCTACGGTCGTGTTAACTGAAAAAACGGCCGAAAAATTAAAAAGTGATGAAATTGTGATAACAACAACAACAACAAAAGTCCAGCTTCAAGCAATATTGGATTATTTTAAAATGTCACTTACAACATTAAGACATCGTATCAAAGTGTTCTGGTTTACACATTCTATTGACATTGGAGAACACACAGTCTTAGAACACCGCCGACGGGAGATCTTAGGGGAGGACTGAATAATTACACAGATCTGAGGCGGCCATCCTTTTGCCAGAGGTCATGCGGCTGATAAACGCAGGCCTGTCTGTGATGCATCCTAAGCAAGCGTCGGTGTAATTATCCAGGATGCAGGGCAGCCTGAATGTGTGTAATGTCACGCCCTTTTCCCCTGCCCCCCCCTACCCACAGTGGGGGGCTCCCCATGTCAGACACCCCATAGACAGGGAGTGAAGGTCACACATCGCAAGAGGAAAAGGTCAGGGGAGGGACCGAGCCTGTGGCAGACACTTCGCTACACTAGTGAAAGCAAGTTTAATTAAGATTGAGATTTTTTTTTTGCCGATTCATTTTTTCATGCTGAAAGGTTTTGATTATTCCGGGAGGACTATTCAATCAAACATGCAGGTCAGGTTTCTTTGGATTAATCAAATTCATAATTATTCTTGCTGAGGCTTGCGTGCAAATGACCCATTCTCTTTACTTAACGTTCATTACGTTTCAACATATCTTCATTAACACATCAACACGTCTCTGTTTGTTTAAAACCGGGGGGGGGGCAGTGATGCATCCAAAAGGACCCCTTCCAAATTGAGTGGAGCCTCACTAGGGGCAAGCTGTGCAGATTGTGGGGAGCTGAGAGGGACACTGCCCAGTAAAAGGAGTCCTTCCTGAAGGCTCCCAGCAGAATGTTTGTGGGCGACACAGGCGAGATCAAGGCGAGACAGGACTCAATGGGCCGACCCAGAGCCTCCTCTCTCTCCAGGGAAACGTCGTTTTAATTACCACAGAGTCATGCAAAGTGATCGTGAACTCCACGCGCCTCTTTGGTCACCAACCCCTTCCTTTTTCTCCCTCCCTCCCTCCCTCCCTCTGCTTCAAATTTGCAGTCCTTTTTTTTACACTATGGTGTACACTGTAACCGAAGAAAAGAGAGACACAGAGACAGTGAAATTGTGAAATAGTTACCGCTCAAACAAATGATTTCCAGTAAGTTTTAATTGTAGACTGGACATGTCCCTGATCGCCAAGGCCTCCTGAGGATGCCGTAAAAGCAGCGCCGGCAGCGGTCATTACTGCACGGAAAAACATATGGTGCCGGGTATCTTTAGACTTTACTGTGAAATGGCACATGTTATTGGGGGAAATGAATGCTAAGGACAGAACCTGACCATTACAAGGCATTCAGAAGGTGCTACGATGTGGAAAGCTTCTGAAAGGCTGTCATTTACTGCTGACTGAGGTCTGCACTTTTGCTTAGGAGGCCAAAAAATGTGCCATTAGTATCCAATTCACATCCAACAACTGAGAGAAACACCATGGAGAAAAACTGTGTTTGTGTCAAACACACAATGTAACAAATGATTGCGGAACACAGGTAACCAATAAGCTGGCCATTTGTCTCCGATATATTTCTGAAACACATTATTAATATATCTTATTATATTTTAGCCTCACCCTTTGACTCGTGTACTTATTTGCTAAAGTTTTATTAGGTATGGAATCTAATAGTCATAACTTGTGATACTGCTGACTACTATGACAGCTGGATGGCCGTCAACTTGGCCTCCCATCACAGAGCCTTTGGCAGCACTGAGGTATTTTTTGAATTACATTTTTTTTAAGGTAAGGCTGTATATAGGTCAGACCAAGTACAGGGTAGTTCCTAGTTTAACAGAGTAGAATCTGGTTAGTTTCCACATAAAAATGTTTTTATATTGTATTTTTATTGCCGAAGGCAAGTAGCAATAAAGCATTTACATTCCTGCTGTGCCAGTCCATAATAGGCACTAGTAGAAGTGGTGGTAAGTGAACAGTAAGTCAGTGATATCTCTGTTGCTTGGCAGGCATCAGAAATAAATGACAGTTGAGGCATTGCCTCCGTTTTGAAACTCATTTCCTCTCATGTGAAGGGAAAAAAATGTTATTGAAGTTGCCGTGGTGATTCAATTTAAACAAGTCCCCCTCCCCCGTCCTAATTTCCTCTCTAGAACAAATAGCAAATATTTCAGAGAGAAATTCCCTGGGTGGGAGAGCTGCTGTGGGCTTCAGAGACACAGGCTGGCTGAGGTTATGTTGTGTAGTATATGTTGTGTAGTTTCTGCTGATCCAGGATTCAAAAAATGCATCCATATATCCCATTGGGATCTCCTTGTCTCCTTGTCTATGCTATGTCTATGTCGATACTGTGTTTATTTGAAGTGTAAACATGGAAGGCTTTTTCCATCACTATGTCTGTCACCATTGTCATCCCCCCTTTTTGACAGCTCCCTGTAAGAGAGGAAGGGCCACTCTTGTTGCCTAACCAAACATAGGACATCTCATCACAGTGGAAATGCACAGTCTGCACCTCGTGACGTTAGAATTATAAGGTTCTATCTTCTTCTTCTTTCAAAATTTAGTTTTTTACATAATCTGATCCATTAGGTGTTTATTAATGCCTGTGTGGTGTTATTTTTTTAAATGTTGACATTTTTGAGTTAAAATACAAAAGTTCCATCTCATAAAACATAATGGAATGTAAAAACGTTGACGCTCAATATCTCTGAACTGCCCTAAACAGAGATAGAACCTTATAATTCTAAACTCACGACCTGACACAGTGGTGGCGGATCATGCTACAAACACTACCAAAAAACATTTCATTCAGTTACTATATAAGCTTCTCAGCTATTGAATATAGACCACATGGAAACCCATCCCTGACATTCAGTCCCATTTTGTATAGTCTTGATTTGGGAATACTACTTTGATATATTCAAAAGCTGAGAGTAACATTTGTGAAATGCAATTGGACATTTTCAGGATATTTCCTATTCAGCTTCATCACTAAAACGTTGTACAAATGAGAGGGTGATCCAAGAGTCTGTGTCTGATCCCCCTCCTCTCCTTTTAGCTAGGCCCTTCCTCTCGAGCCTGTCTCCCAGTGGCCCTGTGCCATGTTGGATGGCTGCCCTCAGTCTGAGAGCTGGAGTGTAACTGGGGAGCAGCAGTATATTGCTCTCCATATTTCACATCTGAAGAGAAGAAGACATTTCTATTCCAGCTAAACCTGGGAAACAGAATCGTAAATCATTACAAACTTGGTATACTGTATATCTACTCCCTCAGCACATGGGCAAGCTAGCTCCACTGCTATGTACTGTAGCTGAAGACAGTCCCAAGTGCATTAACTATTAACTGCCACCATACTGTGGTTTTGAAAGATCTAGTGGGCTACGTGGTGTAATTATAGCGCCCACATGTTTGAGTATTTAGCCTGGAATGGCTGGGTTTGACATGGGTAATACTGGGGGAAGCCCTTCAACGTGCCAGAGTCGCTGAAGTGAATCCACGTGACGGAGTTAAGTTGAAAGGGAATCCCGGCCTCTTTCCTCTATTTTGCTCAGCCACCACAACCATCTCCATGGTGATCTCCCTCTGTTTATAACAGAAGTGGCCAGCAACACATGAATGACAGACTCATTTAGTAATACCTATTTATAACCTCCTCTAACGGCAACAATGAGTGTCTAAACACCGCAGCAGTGGAAAGCTTGTCATAACCACCAACCCGTCACGGCTGATTAAATGAACTACTACTGGTCAGCAGTTAGCATGGAAATCCCAGGTCCAGATAATGTGTCCACACGTTTCCATGGCAACACGGTCAAAACAAATGATGTTATTATGTCTGTTAAACACACGTCATGATTACATTTGTTTTGTCTTTTCTTTTTTTCTTTTTACATTTTGTTCTTTTAATGCTGTTCCTTTTTTTACCTACTTACATTAATGTATAGAAAATAAGACATCCTCTCTTTGATTTGCAATGCGATCTGGACAGTATGTCAATATGTAACTCAATGAAATCTATTGTATGTCATTTCAAGTAACACACACATTTTTTTGGAAAATTCATAAATATAGTGTATAAATCATTTAAATTGAAGAGGTTTCCTCAAAAGGACCACCAAACACTGTTGCAGAGCTCAGAATATTTCAAGATGATCTTTTGGCTGTGTGTGTGTGTGTGTGTGTGTGTGTGTGTGTGTGTGTGTGTGTGTGTGTGTGTGTGTGTGTGTGTGTGTGTGCGTGCGTGTGTCTGCCTGCCTGCCTGTGTCCTTGACTCTGTGTGATCAGAGTGCAGGCCCTGTTTGCAGACACACACAGCTCCCCTGTCACACTCCAGGCTGTCACATCCACTCTTACATCACGTCTGTTGTCATGTCATTTAACAGAGAGTGTGCAGCATCTTTACACCCTAATACAACACTTCTAATGTTCCTCTGAAAGGCGTCCTGTAAGTGAATGAGGGCGTGAGATGACTTGTGGAGGGTCTAATGTTCAGTCCGCCGGATTGTAAAAAAAGAAAACAACTCTTTACAACAAACATGATAAAGTGATATTACGATTAAAATAACATTTTCAGCGTGGCCGCACCTACCCTCTGGAACTCCCTCACAGTGATCCGCAACGCCCCCACCCTGGACTCCTTCAAACTAGCCCTCAAAACTCATCTGTTCTCCAAGGCCTTGTTTCAGTTTTGTTTTGTTTGTTTTCTGTTTTGTCTGTCCGATCATTCCCCTGTAAAGCGTCCTTGGGCTTTTTGAAAGGCGCTATGTTATTTAAAAGGTGAAATTCCAGGAAGTAGCCTACTGTATGTTTAACACTTTGGCAAGCCTGACAAGTTCTGGTGAAAATACAATTAAAATATTTTTAAAAAACAACAACCAGCCAACAATTGTTGTGTCCATTTGATAACTCAGTTGGTCCCTCGTAGTATACAGTAGCAAGCTATCACATCTTCTGTGGATGACATAAACTTAAAATAAGTTAGACATTATTCTTTTTTAGTTTCCATAAAGATGACACACGTTACATTGTCACACGTGTGCCTGTGGTCACACGTGTGCACGCTGCGCACGCACACACACACACACACACACACACACACACACACACACACACACACACACGCACACGCACACACACACACATACACACATTCTCACAGCTTCCCACAGATTCCCACACATGTCCATTCCTATGGCGTGACCTAACAGGGTGGAGTGAGCAGGGCTCCATGCTCCATTAGGGTGGAGTGTGTGGGAGTGAGCAGGGATATCCCCCCATGGTTACGTGGAGCTCTGAGTCATCCCCCATATTTTCCAGAAGGAACAGTATGTCCTGTTTGCATTGCCTGAGGAAGCCCATGTACTCAGGATATGCCATCATCACCCCAAGTTCACAAAACAAATTCCTAAAACCCCTCGCCTTCTGGCACACAAGGTCACGATGACCTCGGAGAATCCATTAGCTGCAGTATTACTGGTGCCATGTCTACCAACATAGTAGGCTACATTTGGTTACGTCATAACAATGGTTATTTCATTTCACTGTAATACGTTTTTTACATTTTAGTGCTTTTAAGATTGTTGGTACTATTCCTATTTCCTTCTGCAGCCCTTGGTGTTGGCATAGATCCCTGGTTGCATGTGCAGTGAGAGTAGTAACATGCAGTCTTCAAAGGCTTAGTTAAGGATTGTATTTGTCTCTTATATTGAATGCAGACACATCAATCAGCAAGTCTCACAGCTCCCTCTGAAGAAAAACATTTTAGTGTAGCGTTGTAGCTACACAAACAAACTATGAGCTGGTGGTCCACAAATTAAAAACATGCGTCTGTAATTTTAGGCTTGGGGGCCTGTCTTTAATGGCCATGTAACTCTTTAGCTTCTACTTCAATTCTGTGTATTTAAGCAGCAATGGCTGTTTGATGTCAGAAATAGTAAACAGGCTTTAATTAATATTCTTAATTTTCAGTTGATCACTTGCATGATAACTTGCATGACTTATATTGTTCATATTAACGTTTGCTCAGGATAAAAACATTATTTTTAATAAAGTAGGGAAACGAAAACATTGGGTTAAAACCTTTCACCTACAGGTCTTGAATGAGGGCCACTTTGGTGTCACATTGCATATGACATATTAGTAACCCCCCCCCCCGAAAACCGTGCAAAGGGGAGTAGAAAAATGAAAATAAATGATCTTAAAGGGACTAGGATTTTGCACTAATGAAGTACAGGTGGTTTTTGAATAGTCTAAATGCCATCAGAGGGTTATGCTGGTTCTGGGTCTGCTTCCAACCCCTCACTCCCTCGCCTCCTCACCCTCACCTGCCCCGGACCCTCCCAGGCAAAGGCCTTCACTCTGGTATTTACTCACGCTTTCCTGAGGTTAGAGAGTCGCTTCGTCGTGCTGATGGGAATGTGTTGTTTCCACTGTTTTCATTGGCTGAAACGTGCATGGGAAAGGGCCACGCGTCCTCTGAGGTTTCCCCCAGTCTGTCCGAGACCACAGCAGTGAGTTCTCCATGTGTAACCCCTTCTACTCCGGACGTAGGACGACTACTCCGGAAATAGGACAACAATGTGGATGGGATGGAATCTGACCTTTACTGCCTCGTTCATGGGAAGAACTTTTTATACAAAGTGCCAATTGGCCTCATGGGTAAGGGCATACAACATCATTCAATGCTGAAACCCATTGCTCAAAACAATGACATGACCTGTAATTCCATACACAATCTTCTCAAATGTCTACAAAGAGAACATTCTCATTTTACTTCATGATACATTTGGATAATAAATTAAAATGATCTTCTAACGGTTTAGGAATTCACCAAAGGCCCTAGAAGACGAGGGCTTATAGCTACATTATCATTAAACAGCTACAAGATCAAAATTATCCAGATCAAAGGAGCTCCTCCAGTCACTACTGAATAAAGAATTACTCAGTGGAATTAATTTATTTTCTATTTTCACTGTGAACATGCTACTTTGTATTTGATATTAGTAAGCAGAAGACACTACAAATTGGTCGTTTTTTCTTCCTTTTTTTTCTTTCTCTGTAGCCACATGAAATTGTATACTTGTATAATTGTTGGTTTGGACTAAGTTGAGTGGCATTTTGAATGGGTTGTGTTTTAAAATGAAGGGACATTCAACTGAGAATAGCTCCATGTTGGATGACTGCTTGTACTAATCAAACAGAAACCACTTGCACACACTAGAGGAAGCACTGCTGTAATGTCCTGTATGTAACTATAGATCCAGTGGAATATGGGAAGTCTGACTGCTTATTTATGCTGGGGAAATCATATGGTATATTCAGAGAACACAAATGTAATCCTGTTTGTTAAAACGGTTGTGTTTGTGTTAACTTATATATACATATATATATATATATATTATTGCATATTTTGCATTTTATTGGACAGATATAGTGAAGACAGACAGGAAAGTAAGGAGGAGAAGAGAGAGAGGACATGTCAGCAGGGCATAGGCCGGATTCGAACCCATGCCGACATGGGCATATGTGTGCACTGTAGACCGCGGTGCTAGACCACTGGACCACCCCAGGCCACACAATGTGTTTGTGTTAACTTAAATCTACATCACATTACATAACAGCTTCCGAATGCTCACACATCGAATTCTGTTGGAGTCTGTTCAACCAAAACGGATGTGTACTCTCTCTCTCTGCCCCTACGGACATCCGTGAAGTGTGCCAAAGCAGACATAGCCGTCCTTCAGGAAAAAAGGGCTTGAGGGTCCTCTCTCACATTGTCAATTGGCACATTTCACTAGAGGAAGTGTTACATCTTGGTGCCCTGTTCAAGGGAATTTTGGGAGATTTGTGTTGCAGCCAGTTGGGGTTTTCCCCCTCACACTTTCATGACTTTTTATTTTTATTTTTTTAAAGTAATTTTCTCTGAGTGGGGCAGTCCCACTCATATTTCTCATTTGTATTGACAGATACAGTAGAGATTTAGACAGGAAGGATGGGTGAGAGAGAGAGGAGGGATGACATGCAGGATATGTCCCCGGCCGGAATCGAACCTGCGGTGACATGGTCAACGCTTAACCCGCTACGCCACCTAAGCGCCCCACTTTCATGACATTCTACCGCCTGGATGTCAGAGACACCTTCTATGGTGCATACGTTCCTTCTATGGTGCATACAGTCCTTTTATGGTGCATACAGTCCTTCTATGGTCCATACGGTCCTTCTAGGGTGCATACGGTCCTTCTATGGTGCATACGTTCCTTCTATGGTGCATACGTTCCTTCTATGGTGCATACGGTCCTTCTATGGTGCATACGCTCCTTCTATGGTGCATACGGTCCTTCTTTGGTGCATACGGTCCTTCTATGGTGCATACGGTCCTTCTATGGTGCATACGGTCCTTCTATGGTGCATACGGTCCTTCTATGGTGCATATTTTTTTATTTTTTTATTTAACCTTTATTTATACAGGTAAAAAACACATTGAGCCCCAAGGGCTCATTTTCAAGTGTGACCTGTTCACAGGCATACAACATCCACCACAAACAAATACAATACAAAACCTGGCCTACATAGTCTAAAACTAAACTAAAACTACATAGTCTAAAACTAAAACTAGTCTAAAATAGTCTAAGATAATCTAAACTTTCCGTCAATATAGACTAAAACTAAACTAAAACTACATAGTCTAAAACTAAAACTAGTCTAAAACAGTCAAAGATAATCTAAAACTAAACTAAAACTACAAAAACCTCAAACTAGACAGCTAAAGATCTAGGGACAGGGAGGGGTCAGTAATGGGCAAAAGGGAGGGTCAACTTAATAGCAAGAACAAATCATGGACTCGCACTGTATGTCCCTCAGCAAGAGCTTGAAACTGGAAATAGGGATCAGCTGAGACAGTTTCAGACTCTGCTGTAATGAATTCCAAGAGGAAGGGGATGCAAATGAGAACGCCCTTTTGCCTTTCATGGTCCGGACCAAGGGGATGGAGTATGTGATGATGTCCTGTGTGCGAAGGCCGTAGACGGATTGCTTGCGTGACAGGTGGCTAGAAAGGTAGGAGGGGAGCAGACCAAGGATGGATTTGTAAATGAAAATACCAGTGAAGGGTTCGGCGGATAGAGAGAGATGACCAGTTAACCAGAGAGTATAGCACACATAAGGGGTCCTTCTATGGTGCATACGGTCCTTCTATGGTGCATACAGTCCTTCTATGGTGCATACGGTCCTTCTATGGTGCATACGGTCCTTCTATGGTGCATACAGTCCTTCTATGGTACATGCGGTCCTTCTATGGTGCATACGGTCCTTCTATGGTGCATACGGTCCTTCTATGGTGCATACAGTCCTTCTATGGTGCATACGGTCCTTCTATGGTGCATACGGTCCTTCTATGGTGCATACAGTCCTTCTATGGTACATACGGTCCTTCTATGGTGCATACAGTCCTTCTATGGTGCATACGGCCCTTCTATGGTGCATACAGTCCTTCTATGGTGCATACGGCCCTTGGCACTGGAACTGAGTATGGTGAACCCGGGTACATTTCCATCAGTGGAGGGTAGAAATCAGAAGACAGGGTCATCATAATGCATAGAATGGAATGAGGGATGTGTTTGAAACCATTCCTCATTCCATTCCATGCATTACAATGAGCCTGTCTTCCGATTTCGTGTGATTTAGGGTTTCAGGGAATAGGGGATCACAGTAGTGATATATCCCATAGTGTTTCCCTCATCTCTTTCAGAGAACTGGGGTTACATTAGTAACCCAATGTTTTTAATATCAAAACAGTAACTGGCTCTATTGGCTTGCATAAGATATAACATGTCTCAAGACATTATTTAGTGAGGTACTATCCCACTACTTACAATAGACATGGTATCGAGATAATAATGTGTGGACACAATAATACAATTCTGTTTACATTTCACATGAATACCTATCGTGAGCTTAGAATTATAAGGTTCTATCTCCGTTTAGGGTAGTTCAGAGATATTGAGCTTCAAAGTTTTTACATTCCATTATGTTTTGTGAGATGGAACCTTTGAATTTTATGAATTACTAACTCAAAAATGTCAACATTTTAAAAATAACACCACACAGGCATTAATAAACACCTAATGGATCAGATTATGTAAAAAAAAAACTACATTTTGACAAAAATGGAGATAGAACCTTATAATTCTAACGTCACGCTATATTGAATCTCAAGGATTACTGGTTCCATCTGGTATACAGTGAAAGGAGGATAAGGGACCTAAAGACAACAATGAAACATATTATAAACAAAGAAAGTGAAATTATATTAATATGTGATATTATTATATCATTATATAACATAATTATAATGTTATGGCTAGGTCAAGTTCGGATATTGTTTTTCTCTAAATGTAAAACAGAAGGATAATCTTTGAAACACCACATCTGCTCTCTGGCATGTACATCCTTCGTTTGTTTACCATAAACCAGAGAAAATGGAACGGGATCTGAGCAAACATTGAAAACCCTAACAACAACCAGACTAAAAATCTCCCCCCAAAAAACATTGGGTGTGGTGCTCCGAGGGCCAGCCCGCAACATATTCTCAGAGTGAATAATACAAGAAATTGTGTTTGAAGAGGCTCAGATTGAAAAATGTGTCATTCATGAATCACCGCTCCTGGAGTGAAAAGGAGGTCCTCCCAGTGTTCTAGCCCTTCCCTTTTATGGCCGACCACTAGGGAGACTGACCAAAGCCATACTTAGGGACAGGGCTTTTAGGATTCAGAGCACGATGTCCTGGAGGTACTAAGGGCCGGGGCCGTGTACTTTGATGATGGCCAGGGTTCTTGGGATGTGACCAGGATAGATGGGCCCTCTGTGGGTGCTGGCTCCGACCTACAGTCATCAGGGCCACAGGTTAGCCATCATTGCAGGGTGGTGTGGGCCTTTAACAGGGCCTTTAACACTCGAAGTCCCAGGTTGTCATTACCAACCGAATGACTCAGAGTGAGGGGTCGAGGGTTAGTGTACCGGTGTAATCATTGGATAAGATCTATACCACGCAATACCAACAATAATGCAGTGGATTTAAACATCATTATAATACCACATTTTGAAAGCTACGTATTGAATATAACTCCAGGTTTCTGTTATTATTATTTTTTTCAAACTTGTTTGGGACAAAAAGTGATGTGAATACGTTTTCCATGTCTGGCTTTGAAGCCATATTACAATTGTATGGTTTCCATGGCCAATACGGAGCACAGTAATTGTTTTTCCATAAACCTGCCAGACATACACACACACACACACACACACACACACACACACACACGCACGCACGCACGCACGCACGCACACACACACACACACACACACACACACACACACACACACACACACACACACACACACACACACACACACACACATACATACAGGAGAGCAAATTGTTTCTCTCATCCATTATTCACATCATTAAGCATTGACTGCCCACTTTTGCTATTGTTATCAACATCACTGGCCTTTTACCCAGAAACACTTACTGTACATGCCTGCATACACACATGGGAGAAAATATCATAGGATGCTCATTGAAAACAATGTCTAAATAGAGAGAGAGAGTAAAACAGTAAGGCTGAATTTTAACATACAGCTGTGTTGAAAAATCTGAAAAAGAAACAAAAAGAGTTCCTTTTTAGAAATGATTTGTAAATGCATTCCTCTATCTATCATGTATTAATAATTTGTAGTGTGCTTTGGCAGTGCCTAATCTAAAAGTGCAACTATTCACCCATTATATATTGTTGTCAGTCGCTTTGGATGCCAAATGCCCAAAATGTCAAAATGTAAATGTTTCTAAGTCTAAGGTCTATAAGTGGGGCTGGGCTTGAGTTATTGAGTGACATTTCAGAGAGAAAAGGGTGGAGTCCCTGCTTTGCAGTGACCCGACTGGGTTAGACAAATCACTTTAAAGAAAGAGCAACGTGTTTCCTTTGCCAGGAGAAGAGGACTTCTCCCATCCCTGCCCTCACCCCATCCCCTCTGGGCTGGAACGCAGAGACTTTCACCTTATCCCCCTATTGATCTCCACTCCTGAGCAGTGTCATTTATTTGCAGGGTGATATAAGTGGGACTGATTAGAACAAGGGTTCTGATTGATTTGCGCACACATGCCGCACGGCACAAGGGAGAAAATCAAGCCTGGCGGAGAAGGAGAACATTCATCTGCTGTTTGTCCAGCCCTCAGATGCCAACAGACATTATCCTCTGTGTGTGTGCGTGCGTGCGTGTGTGTGTGTGTGTGTGTGTGTGTGTGTGTGTGTGTGTGTGTGTGTTTGTTTTTATATTATGCTAAGCACCTCTGTGAGAAAAAAAAAGAGAGCAAATTCAATTTGCATTTCAATTTGCTTGCAAACCTATAGACAAAAATGATACCGTAAATGATGCTGTGTCGTTTCCAACACTTAATAGTTTTCACAGGTCTCTGATTTACTCTGAACATAGCACAGGTGCATCATTAGAAATGTTTGTCAGAGGAATTGTCAGGGGAATAGTGCCACCAGAATAACTGTAGTACGCATTATTTTTCTTGTGATTGTGTCATTTTTAAACAAAAGCAGAGAGAGACGAGTCCTTTGACACTGCCATGATTAACATACGTAAGCTGTCTAAAGAGCCTGTCTCACACATTCACTCATCTTATCATTGATATTTAAAACTCTCTCTCCCTCTCTGTCACATATCAAATCTCAGCCTGGGTACTGCCAAAAGGTGTCAACTAAACTCATCACTGACTAACTGTGTATATATTCTCCGCTGAAGACACAAGAATTATTCTTTCTTTCCAACCGTTCTATCATGTCTAGTCGCCAGCCCAGAGGACCACAACGGAAATAAAGTCTGTTAACTTCATTGTGAAAATTGTGCTCATCCAACTTGGTAGCAGTAATAGTTTTGTACTTTTGGTACCAACTTCACAAGTAAACATGTCAATGTTCTTTGCAACCTCTTTGTGTTGTATTACTGGTTTCATAATGAAAGCAGAGTAGCAGGATGTGAGACATCAGTGAAGATTTCACTAGAAGCTTAATTCCCCCTTTTCACTAGAAGCTTCCTCTGATGTTCTAGAAGGAAGCTCAGAGCCAAAGTGTGAAGGATGTGCAGTCTGGATGGCAGTGTGTTCTTTTCACACTGGACCCCCCCTGGCCAAAAGCTCCCTTAAATGCCACAGTGATATTTCCCCATTGCAAATCTCCCCTACCCATCTCTCTAACTGTGCTATAGGCCAAACCTCTCTATTGATGGCCTGTGTCTGAGCTTAGGCCTGCAGGCGTGAGGCCTGTCTTCTGAGGGCCAGACAGTATCGTCCCACTAAATCTGCTAACAAGCACAGGCCCCAAAGTTCCAGCCATCTCTTTATAAGGTTCTATCTCCGTTTAGGGCAGTTCAGAGATATTGAGCGTTAAAGTTTTTACATTCCATTATGTTCTGTGAGATGGAAAAAAAAAATAAACATTTGAAAGATAACACCACACAGGCATTAATAAACACCTAATGGATCAGATTATGTAAAAAAACTATTGGAGATAGAACCTTATAATTCTAACATCACGATATTGCATTCCGGCTGGAATAACTAGTGGAATTGTCACAACATATTCAACCTTCACGTTTCTAATTTTAATTTTGCCATTTAGCAGACGCTTTTATCCAAAGCGACTTACAATTACGAATTACAGGGACATTCCCCCTGGAGTAACTGAGGGCTAAGTGCCTTACCCAAGGGCACACTAGTAGTGGTGTGGCATCAGGCGGGATTTTGAACTCACAACCATCCGATCACAAGTCCAACTCACTATCCACTAGACCACCACTACCCCCCCGTTTCTGTATGACATGTAACATGTAATTAGCATACAATAGTAAATTGCAACATTTGAAATGTGCTTTAAAAAAAATAAGTGAATGTGGAAGAATCCGATCCAAAGCTGCTGATTTCCTCTGTAGCCTAACTAAGGATCCTCTGGGTACGGTAATTGATCTTGAACGTCCTTCTCTCTTATGGGATTCTAGTTAGTTCCTGAAAGTGACATTTCAGCCCGTGTTGCCTTCCTCTCTGTATGCATATTAACTAAGTGTTGTCCTGTTCCTCTCGGTTTCAAAGTCGTTTGTACTAATGCAGGAGGAAGTTGGGCTTTACCGGCCTCTCCTCATGACTTATTCAGTATAATGTGCGACAGTGTCACTCTAATGGCTTCCTGTTGTAGCCACTAACAAATGGCAGGCCTGAAGTGTCCGGGTGCCTTTTGATTAATAATCAGGACTTGTGTCAATCGATGAGGTGTCTGTGCCTCTGGGACAAACAGGAAGGAGGCCTTGATAGTTTGAAACTCTGATAAGTGGAACAGAAGGGGATCATGTTATGGACAGGACAAACATGGTGGACCATTTGGATTACTCATAAAACACCCATAAGCTGCCCCTAATAAAACATCTGAGTCCTCATTAAAGACTATTAAAAAGGTAATTGTCGCTGCCTTGAACAAGACATCCCAATAAAAGACTCTCCTCGATTGTCATATAGAGTGAATTGCAGATGTGGATGAAAGTGATGTGATCATCTGTTCTAAAAATTTCTGGGAAAAAAAATATGTACATGTTTTTTTGGCACACTTTTTCATGTTCAGAAGTATTGACCCTCTGCTCTATAAAAGAAAAAAAACACACACACGAGGTCTACAGTCTGGTGTTCAGCCAAGATGATGGGGAGAACCCATCAATAAAACACAGAGAGAGAACATGGAACATCCCTGGAGCGGACCTTTAAAGGTCCCTGTTTATTCTCTAGTAAACTCCCAAACGATGACAAGCCAATTAACCTGCATCATTAGTTTGAGGGGGCTTTTTAAATGAAACCACAAGGCAGTACTTTTTTTGCATTATTGATCTAATGTCAGAGCCGGAAGCGGGCTGTCATTGGGGAAACGTAGCCCAGGCTGGAGCGAATTACAGTAATGGCTATCTGTGCCATCTGAAAATCAGCTATCATTGTTAACCACTAATGGGCTGTAACATACTGTTAGTGTGCTTGCTAATGCATTACAGATAAGTTGGATTTGGTTTCCCTCTTCCTCTGAATTTGAGAGAGAGGGTTTGAAGGGTAAGACCACTGTTCAACCAAATCATTGTAAATGATTCATAGGTACAGTCATTCATGTGGAGTGGACATGTGACTATAGGTAGACATAGGAGTTTTGTTATGTGGGGCCCTGTATTTTAAAATAGAAGTGTTCCCAAGCAAGCTGTAGCAACGTATAATGCTGATAATGCAATAACTTCTGATAAAGTAAAACCTTTAACATGTATAATATAATTAGATATTATTGTTACATTATAACCAATAATGTAATAACTTGCTAATAATCTAATCTGTATGTTATTACATTATTAGCTGGTTATGACATCATCAAATGAGTAACAATTTGTATTAGATTAGATTAGATTAGATTCAACTTTATTGTCATCGCAGAGTACAAGTACAATACAACGAAATGCAGTTCAGCATACAACCAGATGTGCAAATAGTGATACAAGGACATGGAAGTCCACAACGATCTCTTTGGTTTTGGTGGTGTTGAGAGCCAGGTTGTTGTCAACGCACCACTCCGCTAGGTGTTGAACCTAGTATGATGAATAATATAATAACTTCAACTAATAATGTTCAGCACAGGTCAGCGCCAGCAGGTGTCCTAACTGGCATCATAAAAGACAGCCTTTCACCTCCTGAAAGGACCGACTGGGCCATCAAGATTAAGATAGTGTTCCCCACGCTCATCAGCAATGTGGCACAAGAACCGAAAGCAGCAAACCAATGTTAGCAGGCGTAATTAATGAATGAACGAGTGAATGAGTGAATGAATGAATGAATGAGTGAATGAATGGATTTTTCGAACATGATTTAAAAATTAAAAATAAAAAATAATAACTAATAACGAAAAATACAGGTATCAGGTTCCATATACCATATGAGTATATGTGTATATACGTAGTATACGGTAGTATACGGTAGTATACGTAGTATACGGTCATTTGTGTCAGAAGTAACAGGTGAAATAACCTGTGGAACCTGTCAAACCCTGTCTCGTCTCCACTCAGGTGGGTGGAGTAGCGGTAATAGAGGCATGTTCATGACAATGAGTCGGTCAAGTGCAAAAATACAGGCCTTGAAAACAGCATGAATATTTCAGACACACCCCCTAGCACCCTCACCGGGGCCCTCAACTGCGCACCATCTGAAATAGAGCCCTTGACTTGAGGTAGCAGCAATAAGGGATCACGAGACATGGAAGAGGGTGAAGGCGATAAGACACAATGGTCAGACTGGAGAACCATTATGTGTGTACCTGTGTAGTTAGTGTGTGTGTGTGTGTGTGGGCACGCTCAGTGCTCTGGGTCGTGTTGTGAAATAGATTGAGGTTCCCCTTATCCACCTTCACCTTCATCCGCAACATACATTATAAATGCAACATGTATTACATGATTAGCCGTTATTACATTATCACCAGTCGTTACATTATCAGTTGCTACATCTTTGTTGACTACCAATGTAGTAATCATTCTGTACTCACTGAGCAAAGTGCTTCTTAAGAAATGATGGATGCGCAAATCATTCGTGCATTGGAAATGGGTAATGATGAGAACTCAAACAAAAGCTAATGTTGTATTCCATTTGTGATTATAAAGAACATTCCTGTATGGGTGTACATCCTAAACGGTGTACACCCATAGTGGTCTAATGCCACAAGCATTGATGAGGAAAAAATGACATAAATAAACAAATAAATGAATATGCAATATGATGAGGAATACAATTATTCTTCTGTTTATCAAGTCAGCCCCCAATGGTAATTTCTACCATAACAGCCATCCGTTTCCAAGCGTAAAGTTTAAATAATAGATATCCTATAGATTATAACCCATTTATGAGGATTTTTTACATGAATTGTGTATGACTCATATACATTTTAGCACCACAGAACATTGTAGTAGACATAGAGTCTACTAGTAGAATCACCACATATTTCCCATAATGCAAGTTATGAGAATAACATTAAAGATAGCCTTTCGTTTCCTTTTACAACTGGTGAAATTGCCCATTTAACTACCTTTCCCTTTAATATTCAACATGGGTCCTTGATATGATCCATAAAGCAGGTCTGTTCTTTGTCAGTTTAATATCCGTACATTACAGTTTGTGGATTAAGCCAGAGTAACCTCAAGCCTCAGTCATGAAGCCAAAGGATAGCACTCCCTTCATGAAATGGAATACAAAGTGGTTCACCCCCCTAGTTGTTCTAATGAAGTAGTTATTTGTCAGTCGACTCGGTACGACCCCTCATTGTGGGACACTCGTGTGTACCGGTATCTCTCTCTGAATGAAGACCCCTATTCAATCATACCTGGTACAGGCCAGTGACACTTGCAGGTGATAACCCCACCTATCACCTGTCCCAATAAAGGGACACAGCAAGCGTGCATTCTTCTCACTCTTGGACTGTCCAAGTGTCTTCTTTTTCTTAGTCTTAGGCCTTTAAATTCTCATAGGCCATCGATGAAACCCCTCCATCCTCTCTGGTCTTATGCTCTCCGATCCAGTCGTTGCCATGACAGCTCTTCCGCCTTCATCTCCTGTTCTGTGGTTCTTCTCCAGGTGGTTCTAGGTCTTCCTCTCTTCCTCCTGCCTTGTGGGGTTCCATGTCAGTGGACTGTTTGGAGTCTGCTTTGCGATTGATTTGTTTTGTTTTCTGAGCGTGTGGCCTATCCAGTTCCATTTTCTCCTCCTGATTTGGATTCCTATTGTTCCTTGTTGGGTGAGTTCCCACAGGTTGCTGTTTGAGATAGTGTTGGGCCAGCGAATTCCCAGGAGGCATCGGAGGCAGCGGTTAAAGGTCTGTAGTTTGTTGAGTATGTTGGTGGTTGTAGAGTGGATTTGACATTTAGATTTTTAGCTTCGTCTTGAGTGATAGGTTTTTTGTTTTCCAGATGTTGTTTAAGATGTTAAATGTTGTCCTTGCTTTTCCAATTCTGGCTTTGACATCCTCCTCCGATCCTCCGTCCACAGTAATTATACTCCCGAGGTATGTGAAACTATCGACATCCTGGTTTTGGTCCATGATTATTGGTATGTTCTTGTTATTGATTCGCATCACTTTGTTTTTTGATGAGTTGATTTTGAGCCCAAGTGAAGCAGCTGTTTGTGTCTCTAGTTTGTGTGATTTTTCCAGCATCTGTTGGCGGGTGTGTGCTAGTAGCGCCAAATCATCAGCAAAATCCAGATCTTCTAGCCGCTCGGTCAGACTCCACTGTATGCTGGTTCGGCTGTTGCTGGTTACCTGTTTCATAGTCCGGTCTATACAGAGGAGGAAGAGGAAGGGAGAGAGCAAGCATCCCTGCCGCACCCCAGTCAGGACCTCAAAGGCCTCTGATATGCATCCTTCATGAAGAACTTGGCATTGATTCCCTTGGTAGGTGTTCTTGATGATGCTGATGAAATTTGGTGGGATGCCATAGTGCACCATACATTTCTAAATCTATGAAATTGACATAGACAGGAGAGTTCCATTCGATTGATTGCTCAATGATAATCCTGAGGGTGGCTATCATTCCTGAAGCTAGCCTGGTTTTCCCTCAGTTGATCATCAACCACCTTCTTAACGTAAGCCTCTCCAGTAGAATGCAGTTGAGCACCCTACCTGGTGTTAAAAGCAGAATTATTCCTCTGTAGTTTTTGCACTCCCTAAGGTGGAATCTTAGGAATCTTCACAATGTTGCCATCTCTCCAATCGGACGGGACATTTTTTCCCTCCCAAATGATTCTCATGAGATGGTGAAGCGTGTTGGTGGAGGTTTCGATGGCTGCCTTGGGGGCTTCGGCTGGTATCTCGTCTGGCCCCTCTGCCTTGCCTCCTGCCAAGGCCTTAATGGCCTTCTTAATTTCTGTCTTGGTGGGGGGGGGGGGGGGTTGCAGTTTATCTCCAACAGGTTTGTGGCTGGTGGGATCTCTGCTGTCAGTTGAGGAGGCTGCCTGTTAAGCAGTGCTCTTAAGTGTTCCATCCACCTCTTAAGTTTGTCTTCCTTGGTTGTGAGGAGTGTAATTTGAGAGTTTTTAATGTGTACTTGCCTGTGAGCTTTTTTGTGGTTAAGTAGAGTTCCTTCAGGCTGTTGTTTCCTGCTGCTTCCTCTGCCTATTGTGCTAAATCCTCAATATACTTATTTTAGTCCCTTCTGACACTTTTCTTCACTTCTTTGTTTGCTGCCTCATATTCCTTCTGTGCTTCCTTCTGTCCTTCTGTGCTATGTGGGGTAGTGGTGGTCTAGTGGATAGTGAGTTGGACTTGTGATCGGAAGGTTGTGAGTTCAAATCCCGCCTGAAGCCACACCACTACTAGTGTGCCCTTGAGTAAGGCACTTAGCCCTCAGTTACTCCAGGGGGAATGTCCCTGTAATTCATAATTGTAAGTCGCTTTGGATAAAAGCGTCTGCTAAATGGCAAAATTATTATAAAATTGTAATTATTAAAATGATCTATCACCTTTGTCTTCCTTCTCCCTACCACTTCTTCACCATATGGTTTTCAGACCTTTCCACGTACTGTATGTTCCAGTGATCTTGGGGTTTGTGTTTTTTGATTTTGTAGTCCTTGTAGTGTTTGGAACCGGGTGTGTAATGTAGCTTGGTAGAGTTCCATGTGCCTATATATCCTGGAATTGCTGGTTTTGTAATTTGACTTGTGCTTTTCAATTTCAGCTGGGTCCTTGCTGTAACAAGGTGATGGTCAGATCCAGCATCAGCTCCTCTTTTAACTCTGACACCAGGCAGTGAGGGCCTAAACTTTTGGCTAATGCAGATGTGTTTTGATTTTCTGTTGGACGGTCAGCAGAAACCCAAGCGTTATGGATGTCCTTATGTGGGATGCACCGTCTCCTTGCGGTTTTGCATGTACGTCGTCATTTTCTCTTTAGTTTGGGATGCCGTTGATTCCCATACCTAATATCATAGCAGATTCCCATACCTAATATCGACGATTGGCTCATTGGAGGCAGAGCACACAGAGCTCTACTGCTATCACATCTGCTCGACCTATAGGCTTCCAGCTGAATCGTACCAAAAGCTTTCTCATTCCCAGCCAAACGGTGGCTTTTCAGGTCTGACCATGGACTCGGTCTCTCTCAGAGTTTCCCGCACTCCAGACAGAGACAGAGCCTCAGATAGGCGTCTGCAGGTGTTTAGCCCAGCTGGCTGTTTTTTTTTCGAACCACACGTACCTGTGACGTGTGGGGGTAGTGGTGGTCTAGTGGATAGTGAGTTGGACTTGTGATCGGAAGGTTGTGAGTTCAAATCCCGCCTGAAGCCACACCACTACTAGTGTGCCCTTGGGTAAGGCACTTAGCCCTCAGTTACTCCAGGGGGAATGTCCCTGTAATTCGTAATTGTAAGTCGCTTTGGATAAAAGCGTCTGCTAAATGGCAAAATTATTAAAATTACAATTATAAATTACCTTAAGGTTTCAATGGCTTCATCGATTGTGGTTGTTCATTTGGATCGCCACCGGCAATGACGAGAGCTCATCTCCACACAGTGTCTGAGAGCACTGGCATGGTGGAGAGACCAGTCCCCCCAAAGTCTGGGGCTCATCTATAGGGAGAGCTTTACACAACAGATGATCGACCTGTCTCGGGCCGTTTGGTCGAGTCATTTTTCCTTACAGTCCACATAAAAGTGCTCGAGCTCTACACTGTGTTTCTCCTTCCTCAAGCAATGTCAATTCCTCCTGTTCACACAGAGACATTGTGTCCTGGTCAAAAACGGATAGAAAGGCCGACAGCGGTGTACATCAAGCATCCTCCCTCCAACTCCTGTCAGTTGGTGATATGGAGCAGCAAACATTTGTTTTCCCTCAGGGTCAATTATGTGCAAGAAAAGCTGAACACAGCAGCGGACTTACTGTCTCTTCCAGGGGAATGACGACTACGACTACAGGATCAAGAGTTTGGAGAAGATACAGCATGGCAACCATAGATCTGTTTGGTCTTTCTGACTATAGAGAGACTGCATTGTTACTCACCCTGGCCATGGCCAAGTATGTGAGTGATTTGCATATGCTAACGGTCCACCCTACTGGCACTCAGTTTGCCCGTGGCGAAACTAAGGTTATGTTACGCCCTAACGCAACGTTATTTTTCCCAAGGTCATCTTCATGCTGCAGTACTCCTCCCTTTACATTCCCCGCCTGTTCCTAGCGGAGCGTGAACACCCTCTGTCCAGTACATGTGCTGCATATTTATTTCAATGTGCGGCAGATCATTAATCATTCACAAAAGGCTTAAAATACTGAATCCAAAATGTTAAATTCATATACAAAACGTTTGGAATTTCTCATCGTTTTTTCTCTTATTTTCTCTAGTTTGGATGTTTGGCCAGACATGCAAGCAATGGGGGGTAGAGCATGTGGTTCTCTTCATTAGACATGTATTACACGTGCACTACCAAAGTGTTAAATCAGCAAAAAAATAATCCAGTTAAAAACATGCCTTTTCGCCATAGCGTGTTGCTTGCCTCTGTGCCACAAGCGAGCCTGATTACCTTCAAAGAGCATTTTCAAATTTCAAATTGCATTTTTGGGCTTGCCTTATTTTGTCTCAGGAAATGTTCAAAACAATTTCCCATCTTTACTTTTATGATGTTGATGTTGAAATATTAATGATGATCTCTTTTCATTTTTTTTTTCTTTCATTCGTCTAGCAGTACCCACAAGTCCCTGCAACGCACTGCAGGTTGCCCCCCATCCCCCCTTCCCCTACTCCATTCTCAGCCCCTACAGTCACTGGTAGACAGCTAACGAACATACAGATACTCCTACCCCAATAATTGGGCATAATTTCATGAAGCATAAGGGCTTCTAGGAATTGGTGGTGAGGTGGTGAGTAATTTATCTCTAAGTGGTCACAAGCACAAGAGAGCAAACATATTGAGTGCCGTTGACTGGATTCATTAATTAATTTTACAGCCTTTTTGCTTTTCAGGTAGAATATTTCTGCAGCCCTGTGCCGAAAAAAATGATATTCAAATCACGAATTTGGAGTACAAAAATGCTCAGGGGGGTTTAAGCCTCAACAGTGTTGGAAATGAGCATGCAGCTGGTGCTTTGAAATGGAGTGGAGATGAGCTTTAAACACAAGCGTGTTCAACCAGACGCAACTCAATTTGGTTAAATATTCTCTGACTTCAGAGCATATTGCCAGAAAAGGCCGTAGGTTATTTTCCAAGTTCTTCTTCTCAGGTGGAGATGTAATTATAGATGCTCTGTTGGAGATGTCTGTGGTTTGCATGCATGCACTCTCACATTGATCCTATTGGTGCGGGTCTAGTTTTTCCTTTGAAATATTCTGACTGATGCTCTAAAGGTGGGATTTACCTTGCAGCAACCTGTCACCTCTGACCCTATGAGTGATCACATGATCAATTGTTACCAATGCAGTTGGACGGTGAAGAGCATACATAGTCAGACAACCAGACTTGAATTACAACAATAGGCTACAGAGGAAATAGCTGTTCCATGATGCACGTCTTTTGCGGGACTTAGGTCTCTTGGCTACGAAGAGTTTCCCTACCATGAGCCATATTCCTACTATTGGCCACATTTTGGTGTTTTTGTAGAAGCCGACGGAGAATGGAAAGAATGGTGTGTGTGTGTATATGTGTATGTGTGTGTGACATTTAGTCATAAATACGAATGCAGGAGAATGGTCACCCCCCCCAAACTTCAGCCTGTTCACTCCGCTCCTCCACCTTTGCTGGCCGACTGGCCCCACCACCTCTACGCTAACGTGGCAGTCACGCTGCCCGATCACGTCTCTTCACTACACTGGCTCCCCGCTGGTAGAACGTGCTTCCCATGGCAGTCAGAACTGCAGAATCACTCCCCATCTTCCGTCGGAGACTGAAGACCCATCTCTTCAGGTTACACCTTAACTGCTCCTCCTGAGACATCTACTACCCCTCTGCACTGTGTCTCCTGAGACACCTACTACCCCCTTGTACTGTTTCTCCTGAGATATCTACTACCCCCTTGTACTGTTTCTCCTGAGATATCTACTACCCCCTTGTACTGTTTCTCCTGAGATATCTACTACCCCCTTGTACTGTTTCTCCAGTGTCTATTGAAAAAGAAAAACGTCTTCTTCTAGCACGATGCCTGCCAATGGCCGCTGGCCTGTGCTAGATTACTTTTCCTGCTACGACTGATGGATTGATGATTCACTTACTTAGTCAAATGTATTGATTGTATATCGCTTTGGAATAAGGCGTCTGCTAAATGCCAAAAATGTAAATGTAAAAATGGAGGAGAGGAGATCATCACAACTGGATGACCTTTTCAACTTAGAAATAAGCATAGCACTGCAAAAGAGTGTTAAACTGTCAGTCTGTGATTATACATGAAACACAAGCTAAATTAAATGTAATATGCCTACAATGGCGCTAATACAGACATAAACTGCGTATACATCTGTAAGGACCAACATGTACTGCACTATAAATCTTATAGTGCATTGAGTGCATTGATCATACAAAGACAACTCCTAGAAAATAAGATGTCCATGACCAAATGTAATATTGCTTTCCTTCAATATGAGGCGGTTAACCGAACAATTAATTTGACAACTCTTAACGAGGACAGCAGGGTTTTACTACCCGGGTTACTGCCAAATAGCAGCCTTTCGGATGCAACACGCAACACACATGCAGCAATCTATCTGTCCTCCAACATTCTGTGCCAACTGTTTAGGGGCAAACATTGTGACCTGGCCTAGTGGGAAATGCTGCATCTCTGATAGTCTCTACTGATCTGAGATCTCAACCTAGCTCTCCTGCAGTCACGTGTCCCACTGAGATGAATAGAGGTGTTCTGGTGAAAAATCAAAGCGGGCCCCACTCTGGCCAGACCAGGGCGCCCCCCAAGCTAGCCCCCAGGTTCAAAGGCCTTTATCACCTCCAGAATTCCTCAACTGTCAAGCCCAGTAGGGCTTTCTGCTTTGATTGATCGTCAAGTAATACCAGCCCTTTGTGACACAACACTGACAGATGCAAAGAGTTGCTACATGCAGCTTTCATAAAGACAGTGAAAGAATCAAGTGACAATGCTGTTTTAAGTTACACACAAAACATAACATGTTTGAGTATGTCCAGACATGTGCTTGACATGAGTTCTGTCCTTCCCTTGATTTATGGTGTCCTTCAACTGTGGCTATTGATGCCGAGAGACTGCTTTGTGTAATGTCTTTGCATGCTTTAGCAAATTCCGACGAAAATTGCCAACGCCACCGATTTTCACCGAGTTCGACTGAGAATCACAAGCAGTGTAAATCAAGTTAATGGTAGCGAGGGTGCAATGGCATCCGATTTTCTGTGACAGCATATCACAGAGAGGAGCACATGAAATGTATTCTGAGTATGTTGGAGGAGGGTTTGCGGCTCATTGGCTTTCCTGTGATGTCCTCCGTGCTTTGAAGATGTCCTCCAGCCCTGTTCACCTTTGAATCCTTATCGCAGCCCAATAGATCAGTGGTGAAATATACCCTCAAAAGTTATGAATTCATGAATTTTTTTACACAGGAATATCTTTCGCCCATATCACAGAGGGGGAAAGTTTCATCACTCAAAGGAGTCACTCAAAGTTATTTTCTCATGAGAAAGAAAGCCACAGTGTTAATATGTCAGTGATTGATTCGTCTCGTCATATTGTATTTTAATTACTGTCGTCTGAGGCCTCAACCGCCGTGAAACGGACGACAAATCCGAGAGGAATCACAGTGTGTTTAATCAACAAACATCTCCTATCCAGGCTTTGTTGTTATAAGGCACCACAGTTGGTGTGCATGTGAGTGCTTAGGCATGTGCATGTGTGGGTGTGGACCCATGTGCGCTTGGTACGTCTGTGATACGTCTCCTATAATAGTTCCAGTAATTACTATAATAGTACAGTAATGAGTCACACCCACTCCACTAAACCAGCCTGCCACACCGTTCAACTGAGAGAGAGAAAGACTGAGAGAGAGAAAGAAACATCAGTGATTTACTTCTCTCTTATTCCTCAACCAGACGACTGGAACTGGCCAACATGGCCTCTCTCCCTCGACGGCTGGTCTCTGGCTGATCGAGGCGATTGTTCCAGAGGTTGAATGGAACAGGGAAGCAGCTGGAAGTGTGACAGACATACACACATACGCGCACACACACACACACACACGCTCATGCACATGCACACATACACACACACACACACACACTCACACACACACACACACACACGCTCATGCACATGCACACATACACACACACATGCACTCACACACACACGCTCATGCACACTCACATACACACACATACACACACACACACACACGCTCACGCACATGCACACACACACACACACACACACACACACACACACACACACACAGGCTCACGCACATGCACACATACACACACACACGCACATGCACATACACACACACACACACAGGCTCACGCACATGCACACATACACACACACACACACACACACACAGGCTCACGCACATACACACACATCCTGGTGTCATGTCCTTTACACTATTATCAGGCTGCATCTGTTTCCTCCTGTGTGTGCTTGATGACAAACTACATTGAGTTACATGGGAGGAACATGGCTCCAGTGTTTAGCTAGTCATTCATAAGGATTCCTCTCCATGCATGAGTAATGGAGAGATTTGGGGTCGTCACTTGTTGTGTTGAACAGGCTTATTACCAGGATGTCAGGACTTAAGCTACTGCTTTGATACATACACATACAAGGCAATAGCTTCTAAACCTATTGGTTGTGAGCCTGCCAAATGTGTGTATCACCTGTAGCATCCATGCTTTCAGATGCACAGCCCTGACCGACATACCGCACCAGTGAACATAACGCAAAGATGGGGAAAAACCTCCCGTTAAAGCAGGGGCATCAACCACAACTCCACGGTGTTTGGCTTTCAGTCTTAAAACCGAGTACCGTACTTGTGTTGTGACACGGAGCTGAGGATGCGCCGAAAAGGAGACTGAATAACTTTGCATGAATTTGAATTCTGTTGCCATCGAGAAAAAAAAACATCCAAACATTCATGAAGCCCTGATAAGGGATGGTAAATGCATGCGACAGTCAGACACAGTGCACAGTTATAGGCACATTGAGCACCACACATTTCACACCATTGAGAGCCGTTTCGGATGAAGCATCCATTTTGGCACCCCGCGGCGGCATGCGGGGTTGGGGAAAATGTGCCTTGATTGCAGTATTCACCATGTTCTCCTGCACACACAGAGCAGATGCAGATGTTAGGGATCTGTTGAACACATGAGCCCACTCTCCCCTTGAACTGGCTCACACGGGGTTAAGTAGAGTGGTGAGGCAGACCAGCTGTGAGTGATTTACCTCTCCCTCCTACCCCCCACCCCTCTTTCGACCCATCTCTCTCTCTCAGGTTCCAGTGCGGGAGTAAAGGCCAATGCCACCCCCCATTTCTATAACCCAGCTGGAGAGGGGGGGGGGGGGGTGCGGGGAGATATCACGTGGTCCTTTAATTCACCGTGGCCCACACCAAATGGACTTGACTAAGAGCGAACAATCGGGAGGCCTTTGTTTAGGTAGGGGACTGTGCCATTTCTGTTGGTTCTGAGAGCGCTCTCGAGCTCCTCCTCCCCTCAAACCCCCTTCACGCCTACCATTCAATGAGAACGGGAGAGAGTGCTTATGAATGAAAAAAGGAGAGAGAGAGAAAAAAAAAAACGTTTTTGAAACGCTACCACGCACAATGACACTTAACACAATGTCTGAGTCAATTCAGACGCATCTAAATCCTTCCTCTGGGTCCCCCACTGAGCCCTCCATTATTCCCGTTTCACCGAAAATCCCTCTAAACGGGGAGTCTCCGAATGCTCTTAGGAACATTAGATACTATTGTCTATCTATTCATCTAGCAGATCTTGAAAGCGGAAAAACGAAATCACTCAGGAGGACATTTTCACGAGGTGTTTAAATCTTGCCACAGCACATTAAGGGAAGAACACAGCATCCCTTTTTTCCAACCCGGGGTTCAACCATATCTCTCTCCTCCCTCCCTCTGACATCCCCACCAAGGCAGAATTCTCTCCCCCCAAAACAGCCGATTGATGTTGACTGTGCCAATCACTCGATCTTTAAGCAATCCGAGCAGATCAGAGAAGTACCCTCTGAAGCACCATCAGGAGGCCACAGAGCATATGCATTTTTGAGCAGGCAACAGTAAAAGGGGACATTCTCCTCTCCTCCCATCTGTCAGCAGCTGTACCACAGCAGAGCATCATGGGGAATCAATGCCCAGCCTTTTTTACAGGTCCAAGACAGGGGAATAGTATGGCCGTTTGTACACGTTTACAATCTTTGATGTATACATTACAACCAATTCTGTAGGGGTCTATAAATGTCTCTGAGTATTTGTATTGTTCATATGCATGTGTGCTACAGCTGTCAGGCTTATCTTTGTTTGTTGGTCTGTGGTTATAGGGAGCATAAGTGGTATCTTTCTCAGACATTATCATTAGTTGTTCTTGTTGACCTGGAAATAAGCTCAAATAACAAATACTTATGCGTGCAGCCAGAGTAGGATCTGTCTTTTTAACTGCCCTAACACAATGAACGTATCCAACATTGGAGAGACAATACTATGCATACAATATAAACATCACAACTTATTCTGGCAATTACACTGTCTGCTGTATGTATGCTGCCTATGGCCACTTTAATCACTTAATCTTCCAAAGCTATGGCATCTAATATTACAATTTCACACAGTACACACTAGCTGAGAGCTCTCAATGCTAATGAAAGTCAATGGGAGTTAATCACATCCTTATGTGGACGAGGGTACGGTTCTGGAGAGCCAAACCCTCCACATAACCTGGGAGTACAATTACATTAGCAATTACCACCAAGTGTTGTTAAACGTGTTTCAAAAACAGGTCATAGGTAGTCTGGGAGATTGCATGCGTTGGATCATTATGTTCTGGTTTGCACAAAAGGGCCACATGAAAAAAAAAAAAAAGTGTGTTACTGTTTAGAAAATAATAGCTCCGATCCAATTATTTTTTTTAAATTGTGATTATTTCTTAGCACACACGTAAGAGCAGGTTGGCGATGCCAAGTAAACAAAGACATCTAAATGAGACACGTGCACGACAATTTGTGATGGTGAGGTGAAAAACCAGAGAGGGCTTATATAGAAATATAGAAACCTCATAACTTAATATTAGATAAGACGTTTTAAAAAAGGGTGTAGGGATACACATAAAAGGGAATGAAAAAATAAAGAATATGTTAAAAGTATAAGTACTGTCAATAAAAGACAGTGAAATACAATCAGATCTATACCCCAAAAAACGACAGGTCTTGAACAACACTGCCAAATAATAACACATTTATGGGAATTAAGAAATCTTAAAAGGGAGCCAGACACAAGAGGGTTAGCAATCCTAATTCAGCATCTCTAATCTTGATTTTGTTCTATCATCAAAAATAAATGAAAACATATGGAAGCCGCCAGAACAACACATGTTTACCATTGCAACCCCCACATCAGGATCAGCTGTGCAATGGTTGACCAACATCTGTTGGCCTGTCTTTGCCCAGGGCCAAACCACAAGAGATATGTATTTCTATCCATCTATGTCAGCGAATACAGATACACCAACACAGTTTACACAGAGAGGCAACATGCGTCTAATGTACTGTATGTGTTTCCATCAAACCAAAAATGACTGATAAAAAATGCAATAATTGAGTGAAAAGAAAAGTGAAAGAAAAGTCCATTCTACCCAAGATTGTCTTGAACGCAAATAACTCCTAATGCTCAACGTAATCCGATTGTGCAACCATAACAGCTTTTATCCCAGTTAATTATTTGAAAATCTCAAAACAAATACATAAGGTACAGCCTTCAATTGGATTTTGATGTTGGAGTCAGACCTCGTGCGGCAGCGGCTGAGGCTGTTTCATATCCATTTTTACTCTGAGTAATCAAATGATTGGTAATGCTCACTGTATGTTCTCTGAGAGGGGGAAATGCAGCATCTTAAAAAGATAAGAAATCAGTTTCTGGTTTTTAAAATGTGATTACATCTACCCGGAGTAATCCTTCTTAGTACGCACTCAGTAGTGGTCTTTACTGATTTAAAAAATGGATGATGAGGTTAAACATGAAATGGAGAAAGAAAGGAAGAAGTATACTTTATCCCAAAATGCAAATGATTAATGGTATCTATTATAATATCATCTATTTATGACTTACCAGTGAAAAAAAAGATTATTGAAGTGTTTTTTTTACATTGTAAATGATTTACATATAGCGGTCCTGTAACAGTGCAATTTTATTTTATTTAACATAAACTGCAACCAGATGCTCACCCGTATTCTACCCGATCCTTCAAACTTTCAAACTTTCAAATTACCTTGATGTCTTAACTTTTTAGGTAGCCTCTGTAAACGTCTGTCTTTTGTGGAACTCCCTAAGGCTGATGGTCAGTTAATAAGATGAGTTTAGGGAAGGTCTCAGAATGACTGATCTCCATCGTGCATACGTGTCTGACTGCAGGGTGATTCCTTTTGGCGGAAGGACCAGGCTACGAAACGAAAGATTGTCACCTTATTTGGCCATAAAAAGGAAAGCAAAACACCATTCTATCTTCATGTCCAGAGTAGGCTATGGCTGTGATTGCAAGGCTTAAACATTATGATATTAGCCTAAGTCCTTTTACTTGTAAATGGCCATTTTGTTCTACATAATGTCATCATCACACACATATAGATCCAGAAGTTTGAAGGGGCTTGAATCTGGCATTCAAACAATTACAAAGTGGTCACCCTGCCACTATTTTGTAAACAGCAGAGGGACGGTGCTTAAGAAATGTAAAAAATCATTGCAGACCCTTTCACCAGACCGTGTCACATATTATGTAAGGGCTAATCAGCGATGAGGTCTGCAGTTATAGGGAAATAATACCCGAGAGGTTGTGCTATATCGGAACGGCTGGGATATGGTCATAGGTCATAGGTCAAAGAAGCAGTGCTGTCGACCATCACAGCCGTTACGATATTCTTGATATAGATCATTTTGTTCATGATATATTGTATTAGTTTATGCCCTCCATCTCCATTAGTTTATGCCCTCCATCTCCATCTCCAGTAACCATCTCTTTCACTTCGAAAGTCGTAAACAATGCATTGTGTTTCAAAAGCACCCCTGTAGATAAAGATCAGATGGGTTGTGATTGAGACCTTGTTGACATTCCTTAGGTGCTCGTCACAAAGTGCATACAGTGACACCCCAGGCCAACGTGAGTCAATGACACATTCCTTGAGGTCATGTTAAGTGCTTTGTGTCCTTATTTAGTAAACCTTGTTATGCCACTTATATAAACCTGTCTCCTCCCCCTCTTCACAACTATATAACGTGACGTTGGTGATGATAGTTTTACAATTGTTTCACTCGTTTAAGTACAATAACAAATTGTTGTGCAACTGATTGTGTTGTGACTATTATTTGCTGTCATAAAATGAGATGATATTGAATTAGATTAGGGGAGAAAATTGCTGTTCACACCAGTAGAAAGCAATCAAGGTGGTAAAATCGAACAGTAATGAACCACCACCGTAGCTTATCCAACACGGTAGATGGTTTTCTGTCAGAGTAACAGGTCACGTAGCAAGTGAAGGATGACGCAACCAGTGGATAAGCTCATCAAGATTCGTACAGCAATCGGGTAAAGATGCAAACACCTGAGAGGGTCTTAGTGAGCGTGAGTGTGTCACTGCCACTCACCGTCTTCAACATGGAACAGGATTTAATACTATCTAATAATATCTACAATATGGCCAGGCCAAATGAGCTCAGTGCTTTGAGGGTGGTGAAAGACAATGTCTACTTTGTGGCACTGGAAAAGAGAGATCAAGACCTTTTTAAAACCGCAAAGACCACAACGACAGGCTGTCACACAAAACCACATCCTCGTCCGATGTAATAGGCTTGACCTTTTGCTCCGTTTTCCCCCTTTAAAACCTAAACATATGTGTTACAGTGAGTCTTCCTGTTGAATAGCGCTGGCGTTACATAAGACTACCTCTTCAGAAGACAAATGTGACTTTGCTTGCGTAGGGATAGAGATGCTAGAGTTACTAAAATATGACTCATTGACTAATACTCTCTTCGAAATGGCACACAAAAAGACAGCTGGTTTATGTCTGCTTTGGCGCCTTAGAAACCACTTCAGCCAGTTCGGAGGTATAAATCAACTCGGCAGTGAGCGGGGTTTTAACTCACTCTTGTCTCCTCCCAATGACATTCCTGTGAAACCACTGAGTAGAGAGAGCCCGCCGTAGCCACTCTGTTTACCCTAACCACTCCAACGTCTTATTTTGATTGCTCTGATTTGACATGTGATGTCTGCCACAAGTATTCCAGCTATTCCAAGAATCTACTCCAAATGATTGTTTTCCTCTAGTTGAGTGTGTGTGTGTGTGTGTGTTTGACTGGAGGCTATGGAGTAGTGAGGGAGTTTCCCTACATCTGTTCAACATAAGAGCTTGTTGACAGCCGCTCTCCTCTCCTACACTGCCTGATCACCCCTTGTATGGATGCTGCTGTTGCTCATCCAAGACTAAACAGAACACATGGTGCCCCTCCATCAGAGCCTCTGTCTGTTTCTGTTGTGGGGCCAGGTTTGTGTCTAAGATAAGGGTTCTCTTTCGGGGTTTAAAGGTAAGCTGGTTGGTGCTAGGCCTACTCCTGCTTTTGTAACTATTTTCATTGATTTAAAAATAAAAATGGTGGTGAAAATGGGAGAAGAGTGACCGTTGCGTTTGTATGATTATTATTAAACCAAATGTTATTGAACCATCCAGGAGATTGAAGTGCCAGGTTAGTGTGAAATCCCCTACAAATGGCTAGCCCCGCAGTAACTCGTAAGCTAGCTAGCTCTGAATGCATGCAGACGAGCCGGTAGCAACACGTGTAACATGTCGACACACTACCTGACAACACAAACTCAAGTTGATTCTGAAAGGTACTACGAGAGAAAGTAGCCAGGCAGTGGTTCACAGTAATTACCTAGTGTGGGTTTAATACTAGCCAACCACTCTGTTGTTAGACAGCTAGTGTAGTGAATGCTAGCGAGCCAGGCTAGTAATAACTGTGAAGCTATTTCAAGTTTCTTTTTGCAACCAAGTGTTCATTAATGTGGAAAACACTAGGGGGCAAACTAGACTCTTTCTTTCACTTCTGCAGTAAAAGAGAGGAATACCTCGACGGCTAAGTACACTACGAGAGGTCACCCACCAGCTAGCAACAAAACTTGGGTGGTACACAACGGGCACAAGAGAAAGTAGCTAGGCTAGTGACTAATTAAATCTCTTGTTGGAGAATCAATCTAGAGATATCTTCATTAAGCAACCTAACGCTCCGGAGAGAGCTGTGAACATTCCAGTGGAACAGTTAAGCTAGGTAGCTAGGTTCTATCAGAACACTGCAGGCGGGATTGCACAAGCGAGTGAAAAGTGAAAATTATGAAATGGACATGCATTGTACTAGCCTTTATAGGCTGGGCTGGGGCGGGGTCAGCCGTGCAAAGTGTTCCGGGCCTGTTCCAAGCACGATTGAATAGGGTTTCAGCAAATAGGGTACGCAGGGGTGCAGATCCCGTGAGATGTCGAACTGAGTCAACTGAAAGAGAGTCAAACTCAAAATGTAGGTCAGAGAATAGAATTGACTGATATAATTTGATGGAAAACATACATGTTTGCATATAATGGAAAAAGAAGGCGCCCAGCACTTTTAAGTAGTTATTTAAAGTTAAGGCCCTAACTGTTTTTTTCCAGGAGGATTGAAAGCCACCCAAGCCTATAATTGGAAAAAAAGGCCATTTGGATCATCACAGTTGTCCATTTGTATTTTAAAAGGAAAAGCGATCAATGCACAGCATTAAGCAGATCTGTGAGAGATCTAAATGGTTCTACAGCTACAATCTGTATTTCCTGTTTAGATACTTGTCTTTCATGATTGGCAGTAACCCAAACGAGTAAGCCGCAGAGTCCATCAGATGGACTAGATATGGTCTGACAGCACTAGAGATTGACCTTTCCATAGCCGCATATACGGAGCAGCTGAGAGGAAGGAAGGAAGTATGGAAACATCTATAGCTATGGAAACATCACTCAGACATGAATGTATGTAAAGGAGGAAATTGTAATTGAAACATGCGAAAAATTACAATTATCATACACTCTGATTACTGTTGTTGTTATGTTGTTATTCTGCAATTCTCAAGCTGTAACTTTTAAACCCACTTTGTCAGATAGACCATGCAATACCTCTACTTTGTCAGATAGACCATGCAATACCTCGACTTTGTCAGATAGACCACGCAATACCTCTACTTTGTCAGATAGACCATGCAATACCTCGACTTTGTCAGATAGACCATGCAATACCTCTACGTTGCTTTGACCATACGCGTGTCTACCTGTATTGATCTGGTCTGGGGAAGTAATGATATTTATGGGAGAGGATATAACGTTTGTTGGCCTCCAACACATCCAGATAAGGGAGCTGAAATCCGGCAAGTATATACATAGTGTTAGTAGGTAATTATATTAGCAAACCCATCTTGGATGTCTTCGTCTCTTTCTCAGGTTCATTGATATACAGTAAGTGTCTAATTTAGTAGGTGTGTAGATTAGTTGACAGCTGGTTCAGTACCACACAAGTGGATTTAAACTGCTGGAGATGAGACAAATACTGTAGCAGTAAAGGTAGCCATGCATTTTTTTTTTTGCAACGTGCAAAGCTTTCCAACAGCTGGTAGACAATAAAAAGTAAGAGGGGGGAATGACTCCAAAGTTTTTCTGAGGTTTTCTTTGGAAAAACAACTCCATAAAGCGTGTTCAGACGTGCCTGCTGTATGTCTTATGTGACTTCATGTGTATGTAAAGATTTAGAATTTTGTTATGATGAGGAGTGCCAAGCAGGTACACAGTACAGTCCTGAGTAGCATTGTCAATGTGTTCATTCAACAGTATCATCTGAGCAGGTTTTACACTCTGGTCAGCTTGCATTAGAAGAAGTCTGAATCCCCACATTTCAATAGAGAGTGAACATTTTTTAGTATTCATGGCCTTTTGGTATTCATATTATTGGCCGTCCCTTGTCTCGAGGCAAATCTGTCTCTTCTAACCCAGTCTCTTTGTTCTGTCTAAAAAGTGCTTGTCTCCTATAGAGGCTGCCACTGTTGTGTGTCTTTGATGTGAGTCAGAGAGATGGCAGTAAGTTCTCACCTGTCAGCTTTCATGGCTCCCTCAAGGCCAACTTTGAGCTTGTGTCTGGCAAATTGGGATTGATCCCAACAACAGAAGTCACACATTTGGCACTGTGTTACAGAGACAGGGTTTGTTATCTGACAGGTTTTGTTACTGTTTGCCAAAAAAAAGCACCGGTTTTCATTAAAGACAAGGCATTTGATGTGACCAATAAAGCCAAATATTTCAGGTTTCAGATATCTGTGGCATGCTGTTATGTCAAAAAGGTGTCATGCCATGGACTGGATGTCCTACACTGGAAAGGAAACAGCAATTATATAAATCAACAAACAACTCACACTGATTCTAGTGGTCTCCACCTGCTCTGAATATGAACAGAGGTATTTTGGCCGGTGAATAAGAAATTCCACAATCCGATCCTCATCCACCCCCCAATACCCAAATCTGACACCAACCCCTCCTCCACAAACCCTCCATCTCGGCTCGGCCCATAGGTTCTATTCCAACATGGTTATCCAGTCTGAAACAGATCAACTGTCAAACCTCCTTTACTGCAAAGACCAAACTGTAGCTAGTTAAATTAATGTTGCAAACATCAGGGCAAACTTTGTCATACTTCTACAAGGAGAATACCCTCGTCCTGGTCATACTCATAAGCTCTTTTCTCTCCGAACTCTGCCACTGAACTTCTTCTCTTCCAATGGTCTTTTGTTACTGCAAACGAATAGTCACAGTCCGGTACGTACTGTACCAATTTATTGTGTTGTGATGTGAAACATGCTTGAGCTCAACTATGTTTCGTGGTATGTCTGTTTTGCTCTACTCAAACGATGGGCTAGCATAGCGCAGTTAATCACGTTCAATTTAGGGACGCTGACAGGCCCATGGTCGAACACAAACAGATCAAATAAAGAAAACTTGTTTAGCCCTCTCTCTCTCTCTTCACTACAACTGCTAGTGGTGTGAGCCAAGGATTCCTCTCCTCTAAGCTGCCATTGATTAGAAGTGGGACCAGATAAACCCATGGAATCTCAAACAGAAGCTCCCCCCGATCAGCAATGATAAGTGTGTGTGTGTGTGTGCGTGTGTGTGTGTGTGTGTGTGTGTGTGTGTGTGAGAGAGAGAGAGAGAGAGAGAGAGAGAGAGAGACCATTAAAGGGGAAGCCCCCCATGGATGGCACTGTCAGCTGTGGGATAGCAGATGAAAGCAGTGTGGCCAGATACCAGGGCCCTTTGATCCTGCCTTTGTGTGATAAACATTGCACTGTGCCAACCAGGCTCTGAAGGTGAAGGGCTTTGAGTGGGTTTCCAGAGCCCAGGACAGCAGGCGTTCTCCATGCCAGCGAGCTGTCTGCTGCTCAGATTTGAGACCCATCTGAAGAGTAGAGAACTCGCTCGCCAGCAGAACGGGCTTATACCCCATTGGAGATTTTGAAGTCGAGGTGCTCGTTAATGGTGCGGTCTTACAGGCAGGAGGCAACAGTTCCCACAGAGAGGTGGGAGTCCTATTTGAACCAATAATCGTCAAGTTTCAAAATAAAAGTTGAACGAGTATGCACATGAATTTTACAATGTGTTGTAATAATAATACGGGTGTTGAATATTTCATGTCGGCCACAGCTTTGAAATAGTGCAAGTTCACTATGTTACCCCTAACAAGGGGAGAATGAAGGAACTGTACTTGGTTGCAACCTTTGCAACCTTTGCATAAATCCTCACTTTTTTTTTGCTTAATATGAACATTCCTGAACTTCTATGTGAAGGGTTTGGACAAAATCCAGAGTGTGAAAAGCACATATTGTTCTGAAATCACTGATACAGAAAATACATATTGCTATGCATGGAACAGCTATGACATATGGAAACCTAAGGAATACAGGCCTAACAACTGGCATCAGAGCAGACCACTGCAGAGATTGGAAATGGAAAGACAAAGAAAAAAGAACAATTCACAAATTCATTGGACAATATAAACGTCTCGCAAAAAAGTTAAGTACTTGTGCAAATGAACCAAAGAGAGAAAGAGAGAGAGAAAGAGAGAGAGAGAGAGAGAGAGAGAGAGAGAGAGAGAGAGAGAGAGTGTGTGTGTGTAAGAGAGAGTGAGGAGGGGAAAAGAGAGGAATGCCATGCATGTGTGGGAAGTGGTTTTGGCTAAGTTAAAAATAATGATCTCAACATGTGCAATAGTTGAGGGATCATCAAAAACTAAAGTGCAGACAAAAACATTACCAGCCATGGTCAAGCCACAGATGGAAAACCATCTTCACTGGCAAGCTAGTGGGAACATAGTTACACAAAGCATGTTGAATGGAATACTGGAAAGCCATGTGTGCTTAAAACTAGTAATGCAATACTGTTTAGTATGCACAGTCATATGCTGATTACATCTTTTATTTAGAGGAAGTGCACTGGTGAGCATTCAGATAACTGAAATATGTCACTCACCTTCGTCGCATGGTAATTATTTATATTCATAAGTGGAAAGAATTCAGGCAGGCGTGTGTTTTTTGACACCTTAAAATGACATGTGCTAACATCCACGCATATGTTGTGTGTTTCAATGATGCATAATACATGCAAATGGGACAATTTGAACTCTTGCACCGAAGAAGAACCATATACAGTATCTCCACTTTGGTAAAATGTTGGTGGTGGTGTGACATATTCTACTTGTACAGCCAATATGAATCATGCAGAGTTTTGATCGTATGAATATATTTGAGTTAATGTTCAAAATCTCTGGATATGACAGAAAATGGATACATAGACAGATTCAAAATCAGAGATCATCTGGATTTGAAAATGGCACATACTGTCCTTTGTTGCTAGGGTTCATTTAGGATGATGTGGTCCTTGGTTCAGAGTGTATGGCTGCTTTATGTGTGTTGCTGCGGTTCCCCTCAGGGTAAACCAGCCACTGTTATTGGGAACGGTGTAAGCTTTGCCAGCGTGGGCTCTATGGAACATCCTGTCAAATGTATGAGATAGAGAGATGAAATTCCATGAGACTATATAAAGATTTAAGTGGTCTCCGATGTTACACTAATGAAGGTCAGTTCAGGGTTACATTCTAGTACGCGTATGTGTGTGTGTGTGTGTGTGTGTGTGTGTGTGTGTGTGTGTGTGTGTGTATGTGTGCATGTGCGTGTGTGTGCGCGCGCGTGTGTGTGTGTGTGAGAGAGAGAGAGCGACAGAGAGATTACACAAATAAATCTCCACTACCACAAATATTAGCCATAAAGAACTCAGATCAGTCATATTTTTTATGATACCTTCGTCGTGAGCAAAGCTAATATTTACCCATAATATGAATCCTATCAGCAACAAATAAAAACAAGCAATTGATTGAATAGCTCCTTTAAAGACAATACTCTTGAGTGAGATATCACTAAGTGTGTCAAAGTGTGGAGGGGGTTGTCAGAGCCTGTGGAGCGTGGCCAACGTTGTCATTGCTCCGTGCCCGTCTGGCTGGGAGAACATCCACATCTGACAAGAGGAGAGCTGCATCTCCAGTCTGCATCAGAGAGGCATCAGTTTTGGATCACTACTCTCAATCAAAGCCTGTGAGGGAAGGGCTGCATAATGTGACAGATCCTGTCTTTCTTTGATGCCTAGAGTAGCTAGCTCACCACCACAAGCCCTTCAGGGGCTCTGCCGAGAGGCCTAGACAAAGAGATCCAGGACCATGGAGAGTGAGAGGGTTTCGAGGCTCTGCAGCTACACTAGCATCCCTGTATCATAACCTAAACGTGCACATTATTGACGTTAAAGCACTTTTCCTATGTTCCGATTATAATGTGATCATCAAAGCTATGGTAGGAAATAAATCATGCTTTGGTAAGTTTGAGGTTGGGGGTGGCATGTAAATCAAGAAACCAAGGTTGTTTTTTTCGGCTTTTTGGATGAAATAGGACATTACCTAGACATCTTTGGTTTTGACCAAAATAGCACTTTGCCTAGACATAATATAAGGACATTTGGCAATGATAACGAGTCGCCACTACAATAGTCTACTGTGATATTACAGTGCTGACCCTAGTGCTGCCAGTATTTGATGCATCGGTTGTACTTTTTATTAAAGAATCTCCAGAGACCACCGAAATCTATTGAAGATAATGGCAGTACAATTTAATTACATTTAGTAGCATTAAAAAGGAACAAACTTGCTTTATCACATCATCTTACTGTTTCATTATGATTACCGGATATGATATCTTATTTCACATCATTCCCATCTAATGAATTAACAAATGTGGAAATCTGAGTAGTATTGTTAACCGTGTTTATTGTGGTTGTGTAATTACATATTGTATAATGCCACATTTATTAGACTGGTGAGAGCATTCATTTCAAGATTGAGACAGTGTCTTGATTTTACTCTCCTTTTTTGCTATTGTAAACAGTGCCCTCTAGTGTGTCTCAACGTGAAGCCTTTGTGCTCAACCGAATGTGCAGAGCACGATCTCAACAAGTGAGGATTCCTGGCAGTGCAGCATTTGTACATGAGCCACAACATCGTCACACGGACTAACCCAGTCAGATATGAGCAGAGGCTGTGTGCAAGTCTTACTACTCTATTAGCGTTCTTTTCTTATGTTTCCCTTTAGTCGTTTTTAAACCAATGCAGTCGCCTCTACATTTAAGAAGGAACAACCTCAGAGCTATATAGAGCTGAATAGAATTCAATTTGAAAATGAACATTCCCTCCAGTGGAGAAAGAACACACACAGGGTCATACGAGGACACACTGCTGCAGAGGGAACCTGGAAACTGCCACTCACGTCACCGCCACATTATTCTGGGTTTTACACTACGGAAAAGATGGTATTAACCACATTTACTGCCCAATCAGACACATTGGTCCTGGTCCATATGCAGTCAAGATGTAAAAATACCCCTCTTAGCTTGAAAACAGTGCTAGACTGAAGGGCTTTGGAGCTATTTCGTATTCCACCATGGCAAAATATCAAGGAAAATATTAGTCAAATCTTGCCTTGTGTGTAAATGAGATCAAGATGGATTACAAATTCTGGATTCTATTTGAGGCCCTGCACAACACCGCAAGATATCCAACCCCAGCTGAAGCAAAGCCCCAGATGTGCGGGGCAACTTTAAATGTGATTTATCGTAGGTAAAGGCATTAGAACAGATCAGATCTCTTAACCCTTCACTTGTGGGATTTGATGTGCATTACTGACAGTGAAGAATGGCCTATGTGAAATACAATATACCACTTCAGTATGTGGTGCTGGGAATTTCCTGGAAGTTTGAAGTGCCTCACAAGCGAATATATAGTTAACAGCTTTCTAAATGATGCACACTAGTGGTCATGTAAATGAATCAAAGACAAATTAGCACTTGTGCTTGATGGGTTATGGAGGATGTCATAGAAAGTGGTCCTATATTTTTCGAAGGATTTTGACATGATACAGCATACATATGAACATATAAACGTGGAAAAGGAATCCTTTGGTCAACATAGGACAAGCAAGAAAGAGAAGACTGTATTTATGGGATGAACTCCCAGACTTTTAGAAAACATTTGCAATCTAGCCAAGTACTAAACTTTATTGTCATCAAACAAAGGGGCTTGAGTTAGTCCAGTTAAAATGTGGGGTCAAATGGACACCACACAAGAGGTTTCTTTTATAATGGACTTTTTACTCTGCCTCTATTTTGCCATTTTTTACCTTTCCTTATCTGTGCCCTTGCTCATAATATAATTTAGCTTTTGTATGCGATGTTAAGTTCAAAGTCAGTACTATTTTTCATTGGAAAGTGACAGGATTCTACGACTTTTAATTGAGAATGTCTTTAGACCTATGGTAATTGCTAAACATTTGGACATTAAGTGCCTGAATGTGACAGAAAGTAGAAGAGTTGTTGGCATGGTAACACTCCACACATGCTGTACTTTCGTATTAATCTGCCGTGTAAAACAAAGACGGACGTCCAAAATCACGGGAAGAACGAAAAAAGTGAACAGTCAGTATCCCTCCAGCCATAATCCCTTCCCCCATCCAACCATTCCCATAAGACCTTTGAACTTCCTGTTCAGAACGGTTTTCCCAATGCCCACTCAGCCCTCCACCACAGCACAGCACCACTTCCTCTTCCTCCTGCCTTCCCTGTATCCCTGTTTTCCCAAGAGGGGCGCCAGATGTTCCCTGGCCAGCTGGCACCGGTAACCCTGTTACTGTAGTGCTAGAAGTCACGGGACCACCTGCCCTGAGGGCAAAGCCTGGTATAGATCCAATAGATAATCTCCCTAGGGAAGCATGACCCACTCAGTGGGGCAGGGAGGATTTGGAAACTTACCACGTCAATCCTGTGAGTACTCCTGTTGGGAATAGATCAAGCAAACCATCAAAGTCCCAAAATGGTTGTGAGGGTTAATCTGTGTATGGCTGTGTGGCTACATCTCATTACTTTCTGACGCTATGAAGACATTCCATAATGCTTCAGATGGTCTTCAGCAAAGAAATGCTCTTGCTTGTTTACAGTGTGTGACTCATGTCAGCGCTGTGGGAAATCTCCATGCATGTTGACACACCTTGCCGTTGGCCATACTGAAGCGTCTGAGTAGCTATCTGGATGGAGGGCAAACAGACATACAGTATGATATCATGTCTTCAAACCTGTCTTTCCCCTCTTTCTGGCTGCACACACTATGAAACTGTATAGAAAACCTCCACGCAACACTGCTCGCAATTAATGTTCTATGTTACTCGCAAAACAATTTTCCTTAAACGTTCGATGTAATCTAAATGATATGATAATGTATCCTACATTTTCTCTCGAATTTAGTGTTGTTGTGTTCTCTTTCAACATACCCATTGTCATTCAAAATAAAAAAGCTGATTCATTTATTCATAAATAAAACGCTTACTAGCCTATATAGTTTCGACACAAACCCGTCTTGTGTAAAGCTTGCGTGCATATATAAACAAAGGTAAACACGGCACACAAAGAGTGACGTGATCGTTGCCTTTCAAAACCACTTATCCCCTGACCTCTTGGCTCAGAGGTTAATGACCTCATTAGAATTCTGTTGGGGCTTGCTTAGGCCCTCTCTTCCCAGCAGGGCTGGGTGGTGGTGCTGGGATGGCTGAATAAGCCTGGTTTCTCAGTGTGAGGCCGTAAGCACTGTGCGATCCTGGAACTGTCACAGGATACTGGCAGGCTGAGTCAGAGGCTGGGGGGGGGGGGGAGGAGGAGGAGGAGGAGGGGGGGGGAGGAGGGTTTACAGCAGAGGGGGACAGGACGTGTAGGGGATAAAGGTGACGGGACCACTTAGTCACAGAGAGTGTTCCCCTGGATAGAAGCAACTATGTGACAGTCAAGCCCTATGTCAAGCTCCTGTCCAGTCAGTGGCCGTGCCGACGGCGGTCTAAATAAACAGTTTCGAGCAGCCAAGCCTCCCTGAGAGGGACACTCTATTGACACAGTGTTATTTCAGTAGCAGGAAGTGAAGTTAAAATGCTAGCTCTGGTGGAAACAAGAGGGCTGTGAGGACTGCTGCCCTCTGTCATTTGTGTGCTGTAATTGCTTTCATTTGTTGTGTGTTTCTTTTTTTCTTTTTCGCCATTGGGAGGAGGAGAGAAGAGAACTGTTATGTAACTATGGCTGGTGTTTCCATAGCGCTTTCCTTAGGGGGGACGACGACGATGGTTCTTAGTTTAATTTCATTTTCATATTTCCATATGATTCATTTCCATTTTCAATTAGATCCGAATGCACTTGCATAATACGGAGCATAGGATAGAGGGAGAAATATGGTGTTGACTGCCAATGATTGCAGATTTACTGCAGTGAGTGTATGCTCTGGTAACACAGAGACAGACTCTGGCACATTCATAAATAATCACATTAAGAAAGCCTGTAGCATTTAGGGGAATGACCGCGTGATGACGGTATCCCTGGCCTCTGATGACATTTCACTCTCATCAAGTCTGACTGAGGAGGCATGGGAAACTGCCAAGAACCTGACGTATTCGTGGAGTGTCATACTTTGGGAAAGAAGGCGAACTGATGAGTCAACTCCTTACCAGTTATCGCCCTCAGGTGACTGCATGCTGACACGTTGACACAGAGGTGGGAGAAGAGGGAAGTTATTTTCCATATGGGTACGTAGGTCACTCTCCCAAGTACCGGATATCTCTAGAACAGTGAGCAAGCACAGTTTCACAGCAGTGTGTCAGTTTGGACAGTTTGAGTCTGTGCCTCTCCACCGTGATACAGGAATGTTACAAATATAGCTCAGTCACTGTGATACTGACCCACCGTATCAGTGTATCGGCTATGCGCAGGCACAGTACATTTGAATCCAACTTAGGATGTTGTTGATACATATTATTCATGTATTTGAATGTATTGATATATCCCTGTTGATATGATAATGGACCTTCATTATCATGCTGAAAATGCTAATGTAAATGGTGGTGAATGCCTAAACATTCATATCCTCATCACATGGTTATTCATGGCGCACTTAAGACTGTTTAAGATTTCACACAGTACGCTAGAGAATGAAAAAGAAGGTAATATGAATAGCCCCACTGTATGTGGTGTCCATTGGCTTTGGGTGGTGATATATTCCAGGGGTGTTATGTGCCAAGGAGCCAAAGATAGAGTCCAAAACCTGACACTCAGGGATGCTCTCGTCAGATAAATGAACAGGTCAGTTTACAGGTTAGTGCCAGAGAGACTGGGGGAATGTAATACAGACTCCACTGCTGCTATAATAGCAGTCTTATAGCGAGAGAGAACCGAGCTGAGGGAAGAAAATATTTGCTTAGTTCAGTCAGAAAGAAGCCAGTAATCGTGTTACTTCTGTTTCAGAGCTATGTAGCACCTTGGAGAGAGAGGTGTTTTCTTGCCTGCGAGATCTAACATTAGCACTCAGTGTGGATTTTCTCGGAGAGCTAAGACCAGCATTCTAAAAGGAATTCACCCAGGAGAGTTGAGAGGAAATTTGAATGTTACTGATGCAGTGTACTGCATACTAAAAACCTGCAAGCCCACCTGTAAATTACAGCCATCGCCTTGCCTGTCAGTCGACTCTGATTAAACCATTACACACACCCCCCAAAGCTGTCCGAATTACAGTACAAGCTCACAGTTATAAAACAGAAGGCGGGCTGTAATGCGGTGGCTTAAATGTCTCTGTTAATTGATCAAGTCATGAAGTGAGAAAGAAACATGTTTAAGGGAACAATGCTTTGCAAGACAGCAGCATATGTGGTGTTTGGATTTATGCGCAGCTTTGAAAAACTAAAACCCCCCCCAAAAAATTGGCTCTCTGCCTTTTGCTTGTCACCTCATTGCTTATGGCTAATGATATAGCGTTAGGGGGGTTGTAGTGCCATTCAGAAAGAATGGGGCACTTTGCATTGGATTGATGCACTGCAGTGCCAGGCAAAAGTGATACAATATGCCTGCAAGAGCCATGTCTCAACTACCGCTGTATGTAGTCTAATGGGTTAGACTACTGCAGAGCTTAGTAGTGAAGTGATTCATTCTCTGGAGCCCGAGAATTGAGTGCAGCGCTGTATCAAGAGCTGCTTGGAGAATATGTCCAACTGTTTAGAATAAAGAAGTATCTAGCATCGAGGTACATCCAAAATTCACTTCAAATTGTATGAAATATACACTGTTATCTATCCTCCTCCACACAACCAATTCAATCATATCTGAAAGTATTTTGTTTTAGAGAGTAGAGATAGCCCAATACAGTTATTACTTGTCTCGCAAGTATGTTGAGTGAGGCTAGACCTTATAAAGTATGGTCTCTCTAATTCACATTCATGTGATCTGGAGGTTTTCTGGAGGCCCTGATTGGTCGGATCATAGTCTGCAAATCTGACACCCTAGGATCTCTCGTACTGTGGTTACAAATAATGTTTATCATACATTACACCAACTAGCATGTCTTGCATTCTGTTCAAAAGGTACATTTTCAAGAATTCGTAGTAATAATGTGGCAGTCAGAAGTCGGACGACAACAATTCTTAGGCGTTATCCCATCTTAATCTTTCAAATGGTTCGATTTTTTGTATTGATTATGATTATATCCAGTGTCAAAATCTAATATTACGGCATTGTAGAACATGTGTGTGTGTGTTTGTGGAAAAATAAACAATCTAACAAATAAAAACAACAATGTTGATAAACAGTCTATCCTGGAATGATGCCTACTATACTAGCAAGGGCATTCGGTTCAACGTACTGTATGTTCTATGAGCTAGACATCCTCACTTTGCATTCTTCACTGTGGTTGACCCAATAGCATCAAATATGCCCAGGAAGCCAAGCCACTAAATTAGATTAGAATACTGTGTGAAACACTAGTGCATTCCATAACAGTATATCGACATTGGCAGCTGCCAATACAATGTATGATGTCTGCATCATTCTCCACAAGTGGAATGAACAGTGCTGTCAGCTAGCCCAGTGGGTGGGCCAGCCCAAGGCCATAGAAACGAAGGAATGTCATCATGGATACTGTACAAAGTCAAGAATACACACACACAGACAGGATCACTGCACAAACACTCCTACCATGGGGTTTTCAATACCACACGGACAAAAGCAACAGAACAGATGTAAGAGCATGACGACCCATCCAGATAATGTCATTTGTCCACTTGTGTCACCCTGTGAACTCAGTTCAAGCGTGACCTTCTCCTCTAACCCCAGGCACAGGGATCAGTGGAGTAGTTTTACATATCTGCTAACCTGTCCATCTTGTACGACCTCAGGGAGTCACAGGGGATACAGGCTTAACTAGATCTCACACCGCCTGGCCTGAAAAATGGCTCTCCATGTAATATGGGGAAAATGTTCCATCCCAGGTGAATTCTATGGCTTAAAAGGATGCTTTGAATTCAGCTGGTAGTTCTGCCGGAGAACAATCAAGGTGCATGGCTGCCTGATTATGTACGCCGGTGGAGAAGATTCCCATTCACGTATGCATCTCAGCATGTGTGCTTCTGTATTCAGCACATGAGCTGCTACCTCCAAGTAACAATCTGAAAAAGCCTTACAAATGTGGAAAAAGACGCTCAGATTCAGAGCACCTACCCACACACAGTAGACAGACTGGATTAGTAAAGCAGTGGATGTTGCTGTTTTGAATTTTGAATAGTGTCTGAACTGTTACAGATACAGGAAAATGCTACTGCAATTAGTGTAAATAATGGAAGATTAACACAAAAGCGTGGCAGTGTATGAAAATAATATGCTGTAACACAAAAAGGCTATTGGAATATTTGATGATTCTCTTTACCACAATCAGTCGCTCCAAATAGAAAGTATCAGGAGAATAGACAAAGAGTCCAACAGAATGACCCCCATCGGTCTGAAATAAACGCTCTCTGGATATACTGGAGCAATATAATCTGTACTTTGGAGGTCAGAAGTTAATGAAATTCCTCTGTTCAGTTAAACAGTCATTTACGTAATATACTGAGCTTCATACGAGTCGGACATAAATCATCCTAATTTAATAAATGTAAGAATAATGATGAGACATCCGCTGAGGACATTAACTCAGTCCTCGTCATAGTTTAATAGTTAGAGTGTAAAACAGCAAAATGTCTGATAGCATTTGGATGGAAATGCATCACAGATACCGTAATTGGGTCAAACCATACCTGGGGAAAGGGTTCCAAATAACATATATTATGGCCTTTTCTCAATAACATATATGGCCTTTTCTCAATAACATATATGGCCTTTTCTCAATAACATATATGGCCTTTTCTCACAAGTTGCTCTCTTGTATTTAGAGGACCTGATGGTTGACATACTTGCATCTCATTCGATGCTTGGAATGCAAATGTGTATACTTTGAAGAGGGGAATGGGAATATAGCACAGCTGTCTTCCAACCATAGCAGCAGTGGAGATCTGACAAATAACTCTTTGGACAAATTAGCACAGAATGTACCAGCCAACTTGCAGATGTTATAAGAAATACTGCTTGTTGTTGGAGGCTTAATAAGGAAGTGTGAGGGGAACAGGAGATGTGTTCATAAATCCCCAGTGTGTATCCAGTAGCTCGCTTCAGAGCCATGAAAGCAAGCATTTGTTCAGCTCATTTTTTTATTATTCTTTGAATATCGTGACTCCACCAAACAGAGTTTAGTTTACTCAAAGAGTGTTTTGTGTTTCTGTTACAGAAATCTGATGCAAGTGAGTGATGCTGCAGTTCTACTGATTGTCTGGAAGACAGCAATACACACACATACTAATGAAGAAAGCAAAAAACTAAAAAGAGACGGACAAAAAAACATGTGTAGTTGAATGCATGTTCACCTTCTCTTTGTATCTCTGTAAAGTTGAGCTGCATGTAGAATGCTTAGTGTTGCGTATATCCACAAGCATATAATACAACTGGTTTCTTCTAGTATGTCAGCCTCATCCTCCCATGTCAGCTACTAGGTTGTTGCTTATAAAACAGTGCCCCCCTTAGGTGAAAAGAATATGTTGCTGTTAACTTAATTATCAGAAAGGTAAAACGGTAAGTAGTTATTGCAGCATAATTAAGGCAGTGTTATTAAATGGTTTAACAATGATGTCAGACCTGCTGCCACCTACTGTATTGGTATTTTGTATATCTTGTTTTGGAGCAGATTCGGAGAGCACTTTTCCCCCTACAAGAAGTTGGCACAGTCAACAATAAATGACATTGTATCTGGCGCCAGAGGACATCCAACATCCGAAAATCAATGAAATCAATTTGACTTTCAGCTTTAAAATGCCAAAATGCCACAGAGTAAAAAAGCTATATTTCCTCTGTGCCCTATCAAACCCACTAATTCTCCATGACATTTTCAAGCAATTTCCCCCGTTATGTAAATGTGAGCTAGCAATCTGATTCATACAAATGTCATTCATGAGTTAAATGGGAATTGAAAAGACTTTTCAAATGTTCCTCTTTCATTGTAGCCAAAAACGCTGCAAAATTGAACAGCATCTGTCGTGGTAAGATAATATATGATTGTCAGTGCAAGGACAGAAGGGAGGAATCACTACTGCTCATTTGTATCAATATTTATATATTTGTATACAGCAAGAAAATAGGTCAGCAGCATGATAGCTTCAAAGATGTTTATTGTGGTGACAGGTTTCCAAATGGAATTTTGAGCGCCAGAAAAGGGCACTTGAGTTGTGTGACCACTTTACACATGATTACAGATGTGTCAATTAAGCAATATCACACTTGAGGTTGTGCTGTTATACTGAATAGGTACGAGGCGAGTACCGAAGACGATCACAGCCGTGCTGATATTCAGTATAACAGCACGACCTCGAGTGTGATATTGCTTTTATACAACAGTTCTACAGCGGCATTTATTAGTTAACAGTAATAAGCGACAACAGATTGTGATTTGTTTGTTTATTTAATCATTTATTTTGGCTCCGCCAACAAAAAATGGTTCTGCAACTGAACTTCAACTGTACTGTTGCCTAGTAACCCTGACACAAACATCCGCAGGCTAGCTACTTTGTATTAACGGTCATTTAATAGAATAGAAAGAATAGAAAGAAGAGTGATACATATAGTTAAAAGTCCCAGTGCTGTTATACTGTATATCTGTTATACTGTATATCTGTTATCCTGTATATCTGTTATACTGTATATCTGTTATCCTGTATATCTGTTATACTGTATATCTGTTATACTGTATATCAGCACTCATGGAAGGCCTCTAGTCCAATCAAATGACTTGGTCGGAACTAACTGCTGTATAATTGTTCATAACTAACACTGTAATGTACCTGTTCTAACACAATGCCTTATATTGCACACCCTGCCTCACAACAATTTCCAGTTCCTCTTGGCTGCGGCGGCTGCGGCTGCAGCTGGTAGCCTTGGATCCTGGACTACAGGGGTCTTCTCCAACAGACCTGTCTGCTTGTCAGGCCGCTGGGACCTGTCAAACTCCATGTGCAGAGATCTGAGGTCCAGAAAGGTGTTCAATGGAAAGAAGTTCATGCAGACAAAACCACAAGAGCACTGGGCTCTGTGCCCAACTTTCTCCAGAGCTGGGGAGCTTGTTAGTCACTTGTCCAACCCCCCCCCCCCCTGAGTGCATGCTGGGCAGCGATCTGTGAGCGATGAGCTGCTGAACATTTTGCAGACTGGATGATGAAAGTGAAGGCCCCTACGAGCCCCAGTGTGTTCTGGGAAAAATGTTTAACAAGATTTGGGACCTCGAGCCTCCCGTTAGGTTTTGCTCTGCAAAACATTTAGTTTGTGCTGTGCAGGCTGTTGAACTCTGGCCAGCGCTGCGTCCTCCAGTAAACATCACATAGTCATATCCACAAGGGGAACTTTGGTCAAACTTAACTTTTGGCAGGGTCCCCGGTTCGATTCCGGCCAGGGACATATCCTGCATGTCATCCCTCCTCTCTCTCTCACCCATCCTTCCTGTCTAAAATCTCTACTGTATCTGTCAATAAAATGAAAAATATGAGTGGGACTGCCCCACTCAGAAAAAATAAATAAAAATAAATAACTTTTGGTAATAAGATGAATGCCACCCAGGATGCAGGTTAACAGTTTAATCATAGACTTAATACATACATGTCTCAGCTCTCATTACACGTGTAAATCTTATCGCGCTGCATGCATGTCTCTTTTCCTACAAATTGATAATACAGGTAAGTAATGCCTAACACTTCTGATAGTACCCTACTGGCGTGGGGTGGTACTTCAGGTAAGTATGTAAACAGGATATCACAGTAACTATAGTGTTGTTTTCCTCCAGTAAACATCACATTGTAGTGACCGCTCGTTAGTGAGCAGAGTATTCGTAATTCACGGCGTTCCAGCCTGTACAAAGCACTGTTGATATGTTTGTGTTTACTCAATCACCCAGGCTCCTTAGCGGGTGATATGACGGGATATAAGTGGGACAAAGATGGATGAATGTTGTTGTTGTCAGTACGCATGCAGAGAGTGAGAATAAAGCACATGATTGTTTTTCTACCGGCAAACCGACTACATCGTCCAGTTATTGCCGTCACTCCTACATTGGTGACCCTGACATTCTCTCGAACGTTTTCGGAGATCATTTGAACATGACAACAAACGCAGTTTCACTCAAGCTGCCCGTTTTTTGGGAACAAAATGCCAACGCATGGTTTGCACAAGCTGAAGCTCAATTCGCCCTCAGGGATATTACCGTGGATCATACCAAATACTACTACGTGGTAGCAGCTTTAACCAATTCAACGGCAGCGAGAGTGGTGAGTCTTATTGAAAACCCACCGGCACAGCACAAATATGTTACCTTGAAGGCGCACCTCATAGATACGTTTTGTTTGTCTGAATCTGAACGTGCACGCCAGCTCCTCTCTCTCCCTGGGCTCGGTGACACAAAACCCTCTGAACTGATGGACCACATGCTAGCTTTGCTGGGCGACCATCAGCCGTGTTTTCTTTTTAAAGAGCTTTTTCTGCAACAGTTACCAGACCAGGTTCGTTTTTCAATGGCTAATTCCATCAAAACAGACTTTCGTCAGCTAGCCAAGGAAGCGGATATATTTTTCTCAGCTGGGAAGAAGTGTTTTACAGCCACCATGGATGAGTTTGGGTTCCAACCACTCTCCATCTCCGCTACTGCTGTGGCCCGACGGGTGAGGCCGTCGGGGTTGTGCTTTTACCATATGAAATTCGGGGACAAAGCTAAGAAGTGCCTACCACCATGCAACTTCAGTGTGTCGGGAAACGCACAGGCCGCCACTCATTAGCAGCTGTGGGTGCCGGCCATTCTGCAGGCTTGCTGTACGTCACTGACTCCCTCTCCGGCCGCCGTTTTCTGTGTGACACAGGTGCCCAGGTGAGCGTGCTGCCCGTATCGGCAATAGACATTAAAACAGGGAAACAAGGACCCTCCCTTGAGGCTGCCAATGGCAGTGCTATCGCTACCTTCGGCAGGCGCACTGTGGGTTTGTGTTTTGCTGACCAGCGTTTTACCTGGAGTTTTGTGTTGGCCAAAGTGTCTACTCCCCTCTTAGGCGCTGACTTTCTCTGCGCTAACAGCCTCCTGGTGGACGTGGGGAACCGCCGACTCGTCAACGCTGAGACATTCGGCTCTTTGTCATGTGAGCGCAGTGACGCAGCCACAATGAAGCTGTCCAGTGCTGTCTCGCCGGCTGACGATTTCTCTCCTCTTCTATTGGAGTTCTCAGACATCACAACACCTACCTTCTCGGCTGCTACCACCAAACACGGCGTCATGCATTACATCTCCACGGAAGGCCCACCAGTGCATGCCAGGGCCCGTCGCCTCGACCCACACAAGCTCACCATCGCGAAAGAGGAGTTTGCAGCCATGGAGGCACTTGGCATCATTCGCCGTTCTGACAGTCCTTGGGCCTCGCCTCTCCATCTCGTTCCCAAGTCCAACGGAGGCTGGCGTCCGTGCGGCGACTACCGGCGTCTAAATGATGTCACCACACCTGACCGTTACCCCGTTCCACACATTCAAGACTTTTCAGCCCATCTAGCGGGCGCGTCTATTTTTTCTAAAGTGGATTTGGTACGGGGATACCACCAGGTGCCAGTTAGCCCTCAGGACGTCCCCAAGACAGCGGTTATAACACCATTCGGACTTTTTGAGTTTTTGAGGATGCCGTTTGGCCTCAAGAATGCTGCCCAGACCTTTCAGAGGTTGATGGACGCCATGCTGGGCAACCTCCCTTTTGTGTTTGTCTACCTAGACGATATCCTGGTAGCTAGCACGTCCAAGGCAGAGCACCTATCCCACCTCCGTCTCCTCTTCAGTCGCCTCCGGGAACATGGATTAATCATCAACCCAGCAAAGTGCCAGTTTGGACTGCCTGCCATGGATTTCCTCGGCCACCACATCACTACTGCTGGGGCGGTCCCGCTGCCATCAAAGGTGGACGCTGTGCTGCAGCTCCCACGCCCTACCAGCATTAGAGCTTTACAGGAGTTCCTGGGGATGGTGAATTTCTACCATCGATTCATCCCCCAGGCTGCCCACCTAATGCGACCCCTGTATGGGGCTCTCAAGGACAAGACCCCTAAGCACATCATCGCATGGTCCGACGAAATGTCAAAGGCATTCTCAGACACCAAGGAAGCCCTCGCGAGCGCGACCATGCTGACTCACCCCGTGCCTGAAGCTTCCGTGGCCTTGACAACTGATGCCTCAGATTATGCCGTTGGAGGCGTTTACGAACAGCTGGTCAAGGGGGTTTGGCAACCCCTGGCATTTTTCAGCCGACAACTCCGCTCCAGTGAGCAAAAATACAGCACCTTTGACCGAGAGCTCCTCGCTCTGTACTTGGCAGTCAGGCACTTCCGTTTCCTGCTGGAGGCTCGTCCATTCACAGTTTTTGTGGACCACAAACCCTTGATTTTTGCCATGGCTAAGGTGTCGGAGCCGTGGTCTGCCAGGCAGCAGCGTCATCTGGCTTATATCTCCGAGTTCACTACAGACATTCGGCATGTGGCGGGGAAGGACAACCCTGTAGCTGACTGCCTCTCTCGTGCCACTATCGGGGCTGTCCACCTCGGCATCGACTACGCCCATATGGCTGCGGATCAGGTTTCGGACCCAGACATCCAGGCATGCAGGACTAAAGTTTCTGGCCTCCAGTTGGCGGACATCCCCTTCAGTGACGACGGCACAACGCTGCTTTGTGACGTGTCCATGGAGCAGCCGCGCCCCGTGGTTCCACATGCATGGAGACGGCAAGTTTTCGAGGCCATACATGGCCTCTCACACCCAGGCAGGAAACCTTCGCAGCGCCTGATTGCGGCGAAATTCGTCTGGCCCAGGATGAAGGTTGACATTGGTGGGTGGGTCAAGACCTGCGTGCCATGCCAACGTGCGAAGGTCCATCGTCATGTTAAGGCCCCGCTGGAGCGGTTCACGGTCCCAGAAAGACGCTTCGACCATGTCAACATTGATCTGGTGGGTCCCCTTCCCGCCTCCAGGGGGTACACTCACCTTCTGACGATGGTGGACAGGACCACCCGTTGGCCAGAGGCCGTCCCACTGACGGAGACTACCACAGCTGAGGTGGCCCGCGCATTCATCGGCACCTGGGTCTCCCGGTTTGGGGTCCCCTCAGACCTTTCCTCTGATCGGGGGGCCCAGTTCACTTCTGGCTTATGGACTTCCATTACTCAGCAGCTGGGTGTCTCCCTCCACCGCACTACGGCTTACCACCCACAGGCCAATGGCCTGTGTGAACGTTTTCACCGGTCCATGAAGGCTGCCCTTAAAGCCGATCTCCGGGGCGACGGCTGGGTCGACAGGCTTCCTTGGGTGATGCTGGGACTCCGTACTGCACCTAAGGAGGACCTCCTTTCGTCCTCTGCTGAGCTGGTGTACGGCCAACCCCTCCGGGTTCCGGGGGATTTCCTCCCCTGTGCTACGGTCCCCTGGTCAGCACCAGAACAGCGAAGTGCGCTGCTGGACAAGGCCAAGTCCTTCCGGCCGATCCCTACCTCATGCCATGGCGTTCCTAAGGTACGTGTCCCGCCTGATCTGAAGGCAGCGGGGTATGTCTTTATCCGCCAAGACGCCCATCGAGCCCCTCTGCAACCGCCCTATGATGGTCCCTACCGGGTCGTGGAGACAGGCGACAAATCCTTTATTATCGACATGGGGGGTAGTAAGGAACGCATCTCGGTGGATCGCCTTAAGCCAGCTCATCTGGACTTGGACCGTCCCATCGAGGTGGCCCACCCGCCCCGCCGCGGTCGCCCCCCTGTTAAAACAGTCCCGACCCTAGCTCCTGCAGACCCCCTGCCCTGCCGTCCGAGGCCGGCCAAACGTCCGCCTGTTGTTTTTCCCCTGCCTCGGTCTCCTGTGCCTGCTCAAGGGCGCCAGAGTCGCTTTGGGCGAGTTATCAGAGTCCCTGACCGTTTTTTGGGGCCGGTTCTTGTGAATTCTGGGGGGACGTGTGTAGTGACCGCTCGTTAGTGAGCAGAGTATTCGTAATTCACGGCGTTCCAGCCTGTACAAAGCACTGTTGATATGTTTGTGTTTACTCAATCACCCAGGCTCCTTAGCGGGTGATATGACGGGATATAAGTGGGACAAAGATGGATGAATGTTGTTGTTGTCAGTACGCATGCAGAGAGTGAGAATAAAGCACATGATTGTTTTTCTACCGGCAAACCGACTACATCGTCCAGTTATTGCCGTCACTCCTACATTCACATCCACAAGGGTAAATATAGTGTTGTTTTCCTCAGTTACTGTGGATCGTATCCAGAAGCAGTGTCATTGAAATGGCCTAGAGTAATTTGCTGATATATAACTCGCCTAATGATGAGTAACGATAATAACATTTGATAATAATGATTATGGAAATATGACTCAGCCTAAAGTGACAGTAGCAGAAGCCAGATTGAAAGCCATTCACGAGACACTTCTGCCAGATCACTTCACTCAAATTATAGTTCTCAGGACTACTTGATGAATGGTCTTTTTATCATCAAACTATTAAGCAAGCCCACAATTTGTAATACATGATACTGGGGTCCGTAGAGTATATAAATGTCGGGTGTTTGATGTGTGACTTTGCTCATCTGACAGTTTATACTTGATCAGCAGCGCCCCCTGCAGGCAGCATTTATAAACTGTGTCCTAATCCACCTCATCTGAGAACATAAATATGACACTCCACAGATCACAACAAAGTGCAGATGTGCTAACCAGACAAATGTATCCATTAAGTAAAAGAATAAGTAGCAAGTTAATATCTGAACGTGCAAAAGGGAAGGGTAAGATGAACACCATGATTCTAGAATGCACCATTTCACCATGAACAACAGGGGGCAGCATAGACCCAGAGCTAACCAGCCAGGAGGAGACGATCAATTCACAATCACTTGGTTATTGTTTCTACAAATCTCTGGTGTCATTGCTGATAAGGTGAAGCCAAGGTTCAGATAGTAAAGGGTATTCATTGCTGGATCTCCATAGCTTTGTCTCGCGTTTAAAGAACTACTGCTTGGCTGGTTCACCCCCATGATGATGACAGATGATTCTCAGAATGAACAACTGTTCTTTCTTAACAGGTTTTACTTGTGATTTCAGACATCTACTGTCAGTTAAAGATGCAATAGATAGATAGATAGATAGATAGATAGACTTTATTTGTCATTGTTACAGTACAGGTACCAAACAACGAAATTTAGGAGGGGAGGCTCCCCTGGTGTTTAAGAAAGGAAAAAGAAACACATTTTGGAAAAAGCATAGATGCATAAAATCACAAGAAGATAAGGAGCTGGTTTACATCAATAGAGGCTATGTACACAATCCACTGTACTATACTGCACAGATAGTCAACTAGGGTTGTCATATTGCACAAGAAAGTATTTTTTCACATTTTTTTAAAAGTGTCACAGTTTGCAGGCTTGAAAATGTACATGTTTGTGCCTCAGCACTAGCTGCCATTTCAATCCGTCCGGACTTGTCCTGGGCCCAGAACTTAGGCCTTTTCTGTGCAATAGGTCATATTCAAGCCTTCTAAAAGCTTTCAAATGGGTCTAATGCCTATGTTTAATCGGTAGCGATCAGTGAATGAGAATATTTCATTTATGAATGCTGTTTTGGTCCCAAAAAGTGTTTTTTTAAATGGAGTGTCTATATTCAAACAGTTGTTGCTGGCCTGGGGTGTTCTAGTGGAGTGGACTCACCAGTTAGCCTTTCTGTCTCTGGTAGCTGCCTCTTCGAATTGTGAGCACATGCAGAAACACATTATATCATTATTAGGGGGGGATGTTGTTATTTGGAACTTAACTGATTAGCTCAAAATCACAAAAGTGATGTTCCTTATCTCTTAGCCAACGTTGAACTCACATAGCTTACCTCCTCACAGATTTTCAGAGTGTGTCTTTCGGCAGTGGTGTGCTGTGTGTGGACACAGGTGGGAATAATGCCTGAACAGCATTGGCCAAGTTTTTTAGTGGAAGAGGTCATGGAGGGGTCACTGCTGTCTTCTTGACCTCTCACACGAGCATGAGGTAAGCAGCTTCGCTTCCATAAACTTGAGGTTATTCAAACGTTTGAATACAACATGGCAAAAGCAGTGCATTGAGAGCAAGTGGTTTGTGGCAATATAATGTATGTAGACATTATGGATAACCAAAAATATGATTTTGAATTATGTTACTGTCACATGTCATATTATATTGAATTAGGCCTATGTTGTGTTGAATTACGTTGTGTCACTTAAGATAGCTGACCATCCAAGTGCTATAGCCGTAGCCTACACGAGGGACCTAGCAAGTTATGAAAATAACCTGAGGAGTCATTTCAGATTCAGATTCAGATTCAGATTCAGATAATGTTTATTGCCATTATGCATGCACATATAGGAATTTGCTTTGGCGTTACAGTAAGTGCGTTTATACTTTTTTCACGTGTATATGTTACGGTACATGTGGGAATACGGTACATGTGGGAAAACTAGGTTTAGGGTTAGGTGCTACGTCGACTTGGTACATGCTGGCATGTCTAACCCCAACCCTAACCCTACCCCTAACCCTAGCACCCTAGCACCTAACCCTAACCCTAGTTTTCCCATATGTACCGTATTCCCACATGTACCGTAACATATACATAAATACAGAAACAAATACAAAAACAGGGCAACACAGGACAGACAACAGTGCATGGGATAGTGCTACATTTAAAGTGCAGTGCAACGTTTTTCAGTAAGTCCAGTGCGTATTCAGTCCTGGGGCAGGGGTTCAACGATTCTAAAGAGTTGCGAAGAACGGTTAAGTCGAGGCTAGCTACAATAACACGACTACTGTACCCTTAGGACAGTCAACGAGAAGAGTAGATGAGGAAAGGATGTCATGTCTCTTTACTGGGATGGGTGATTGGCGGGGCTATCTCCTGTACCAGGCATGACTGAATAGGAGTCTACAGTGAAAGGTACACAAGAGTGTGTGTCCCCAAAGTGAGGCGTCGAACCAAGTTGACTGAAAGAGAACCATCGATTTGGAAGCAAGTTAAAGCCATAGGATGTATGTTAGAAAGGCCTTAAGAACTGAAAAGCACAACTTTTCCTGTATGATGAATTTGGCTGCACAATTGGCCTACACAGTGAAATAAATATCAGTCTCTGACCTCTGGATATCCCATCATTCATTCACTTATATAATATACAGCTCAACAGCAGGGCACTAATAGGCTCCCTGATTTCAAACTAAACTTGTGGGGCGCTCCAGCAAATGGGGTTTCTCCCCGTGTGCCAGTGTGGTTTCTGTCACGGCCACTGATTAGCCCATGAGCAGGCCTAAATTATGTTTAGTGAACTTCCATTGCTTTCTTTGGACTGTGAAACTAGCCTTTTGTGGTTTATGAGGTCATGCTGTTTATAAAACCCTGGATCCGTGCTGGTGTGTTCATAGGCCACGGTCTGTGCAATTCATTTCAAACACGCCTTGATCCTATATACTAAAACCCCAATTAATTAGCAATATAAACCAATATAGGGAGAGGAAAGAAACTGGCTACCCTATGTCATTTATAGCTCTGTTGAATAACGGTTATTTCCATAAACATCTCTCCCCAGACAATGTATATCTACAACACAGCTCATCAGACATAGACATTAGACCATCTGGCTGCTCTCTTCAGGAGAGCAAGAGAGAAAAAAACGACAACAATGCTGCTAGCTACCAACACTGAGTTTTTCTTAAAGGGATAGTAACGATTGTTCAATGTGTTGTAAGGCTCATTCAGACACTTTTTCTTTTCGGTCATAATTATTTCCATTCTTGAGTTTTCTTTGGCTGGCTCTGGGGCTAGTGTTTAGCCATACATGGGCCGGCTGTGGCGCAGGAGGTAGAGCTGCTGTCTAATGATCGCAAGGTTGGCAGATCAGCGGTTCGAGCCCCGGCTGGCCACATGTCGAAGTGTCCTTGGGCAAGACACTGAACCCCAAATTGCTCCCAGTGAGCGGGCCGGCGCCTTGCATGGTTGCTTGCATGGAATGTGTGAATGGGTGAATGAGAGGCCGTTGTAAAGCACTTTGGATAAAGGCGCTAGTGCAGTCCATTTACCATTTACCAGTGTCCATGAAGGGAACCACCTGTATACTATACGTATTACTACTTTAAAAAAAAAAAAAAAACATCTACAGCCATGTCATATTTGTGTGGGCTGTACACACAAGTCGATATGAAAACAATGTGCTATTTTCACTATCACAAGCAGAAACATATATTATTTGAACTGAGAATACTTCCTGTTTTGCCCACGGGTTGGATCTATTTTTTCATTACTTCCGTGCACTTGAGTGTGCAACTTGTTACTCAATAAATAAAAAAAACATGTGATCCTTGGTTCTGGCGAGTCTGGCTAGCTAGACTAGATTTTGGGTATCAATACCTGCCCAGCCCCAGAGCCTGTTGGAATGTGATGCACCTGCATCACCCGTCACATACAGCTTTCCTACATACTACATGCTACATGCTACATGCTACAGTCTTCAGTGTCTCTGTCAGGTAGAGAGGAGATGTCACCAAGGTCCAGTCTGGCATTTTACAGCAGCCACGCCATCTCAGCCCCCTACAGACGCCCCCCACCCCCCCACCTCCCCCTCTCTTTCGCTCTCTCTCTCTGTATTAACTCTCTCTCTCTGTGTTAACACACACACACACACACACACACACACCCTTACAAAACACCAATCTATATCACACATTAGAGTAAAGCATAATACATATACCATGTGTAGTTAGTTATCCTCCCACACACACTGTTATATCTGTGCTATTGGTTATGTTTTCCCCTCTCCAGGGGTCTCCTGCTCTCCTGCTAGAGGCTTTTTGCCTCCCCTCAGCGTTTCCCAGAAGCAGCCCCATACTGCAGTGACAGCCATTAAGGGCCTCATTAGAGAGGGGGGAACAGTGGCAACAGTGGCAGAGGTTGGGGCCAGAGACACCACTGTCAGCCATGGCAGCTGTCAGAGCCACAGAGCCACAGACAGGATTAAGAAACGCCCGGCTCGCCCCTGCATCACTTAATCATGTCACTAAACGCAGGCTAGCTGGCCCCTCTCTGCGGTGTAATGAGAGAGAGTGCAGCAGGCTGATCTAATGCACTGTGTGGACCTGGACGCTGGCGTGGTGGCAGCTTGAGCGCTGCCCTTACGTGTGACACGGGGTGATGTCACCTCCGGCTTGAGTTCATGGTCCTGACATATTAGGTTATTCTGTTTTTCTATAATAATAATAATAATAATAATAATAATAATAATAATAATAATAATAATAATACAAATAATAATAATAATAATAATACTAATACTAAAAATAATAATAATAATAATACATTGGACTTATATAGCGCTTTTCTAGACACAAGCGTACTTATATAGCGCTTTTCTAGACACAAGCGTAAGACGCTTTACAAACTGAAAAGATCGAGTAGGCTAGTAATAATAAAAAGAAACAAAAGATAAATAAAATAAAGTATAGGGGTCTAATACATTTTTAGATTACTAAATCTAAATCTAAGTGTCTTTGTAGGACAATCTACTCTGGATACTGCAATTACACCTAGATTTCAGGCGGAGAAGCGGCGAACAAGCAACGCCAGCGTCCTCTCTCAACCGGCATTTTTTGAAAAGTCAACTATGGGTAGTTGACTACCCTTATTGTACATGTATTTCACCTGTTAACATATTGAGTCATATAAGTCATAATTTCATTTTTTTTGCGAAAAACAGAATAAACCGAACCGAATCTAGAATATATGATATTAAGGCAAAAAGAAAATCCTCAAAAGTACTTTTTACTCATTATTTTAGGAAGATGACGATATGCTCCTTGAAAAAAAATCCTCAAAAGTACTTTTTACTCATTATTTTAGGAACATGACGATTATGCTCCTTGAAACATCTTAAATATACTGCAGGGCACTACCTACATGGTTCCTCTGATCTTCATCTTCTAGCAGCTGTCATTGGAGTGTGTGTTTTATAATGCAGAAGTAATTGGATTGTACTGCACTAACCATGTTGATGTAGTGGATGCTAATGGGATTACTGTTTGCACTGGGATCAGACTGGCGTCTATTAGTCCTATCAGATGTTAACTTGTTATTAAACACTTAGGATTCGTATGGAGAAGATCCCAGATGGTTTGGAAGTCCACATATGAAACAGCCATTATTACTGTAACAGGTTAAAACCTGTGATATTGAAAGGGATTCGTCATTATATTTGGAGCATCGAAGGGTAGACTGTCTTTGTACAGTTCGGGTTCTGTAATCTCCAACTGTGTCTTTCTTCTTCTTTTTTTTCCATTAACGCCTGTTGAGTTGTTCGCTAGGCTACGTATCAAACAAGCAGAGATCCTTTGTTTCACAGACAGGTAGCAGCACCAATTATCCTATGCACTGGATTTGACCAACATTCACATAATTTCCACAATAAATAAGAACTCAGACAATGTAATAATAATAGTGATCGCTGCTGTGGCCTTACACTTCAGTGGCTCACTATTCCCTCCAGTGGATTTTACAGTAGTGCATTAATCAACGTTCTATAAGGACGCTACTGTCAACCAGACACCACAAGGAACACAAGGATGACTCTATCATGGTAGTGACTGTTCCTCAAAACTAGGGGTCTGGCTGAGCCCCTGTCACATGCTTCTGTTTGAAAGCGTGATGGATGGGCCTTGTAAATGGGCTACATTTAAGAGGAGCAGTCTCGGGTGGGCCATATATTCAGGAAATCATCTGGCAGAGTTGCATGTGAGCTGAAGAATGTGTCTTCTCTCCCTGGACACACGCCAGGCCAATTCATCAAAGCGGCATTTCCAGGGGAGCTGGACCCGTTTGCTATGGTCTCAACCTCATACCTTCCCCCCCCTTAACCCAACCCCTAGCAGTCCCTCCCTCTGTGCTAAATTCACCATACGCTAAACACATTGACTGTGACAGACTCTGGAGAGTGTGCGTGTGTGTGTGTGTGTGTGTGTGTGTGTGTGTGAGAGAGAACAAGAGAGAGACAGAGAGAGAATGAGAGAGTAAGAGAGAGTAAGAGAGAGAGAGAGAGAGATTGTGTGTCCTAGTCTGTCTGTATGTTTGAGTGTGTGAGGGGATGTGTCCATCCATTCAGTAGTATGGAGGGCTGTTGACATAACTTTCAGACAGGGCCAAGCCTGGAATCCTGCTGTCTGTATTAAGTAGAAGTCCCTGAAGGGCCTTTTTTCTGCAAGAACCCTGGAAGCAGCCTCTCCCGACAGGCCATCAATCTGAATATAGCCACTGGAGCTGCTTGAGCTGGAGGAGCGCAACAAGTCCTCTCAGATTCCGCCGGTTGTTTCTGAGGATATGGAGGCGAATGAAAAGGAAAAAACTGCCACTGCTGCACACACACACACATTCAGCTTCTGCAGCTGCGAGACACCAGTCTATTATGTCAGGTTTACCTTGTCAGCTAAAACGACTGTCTCAACTCACTGGTGCTAAATCACAGCCAAGGCAGCGGTGACCTTTATGCTAACAATTAGAGCTCCAGGAGGAATAAAATATAGTACTCCAAGTATTCAGAGTAGTACACTTCGTGAGCTGTTCACCCACTGTAGTACTAAGGAGGTGTCAGTCAAGGGCACACATTTCAAAATGTATAGAGAAACTGAACCAGACTCTCAGCACCATTTTATGTTGCATTAGGAGTATCTAACAATGTGTATACTACAGTAAATCATAATATTTCGAATATTTGCCTTCATTTATTGTGCTGTATATTCCAAGTCGTCCACTAGGAGACAGCAGAGTACTATTTTGTGGTTATGAACGCATGGTCTAGTGAGGCCTTCCAACATGGGGTTAAGTTTCAGGGTCTCTCTCAAGGTCTTAACAAACTTGTCCAGTTTGTTAGATAACCCTCTCCAGAGATGGTCATCATAGTCAATACCTCCACGAACAAGAAGATTAACAATATGTAGGGTGGGAACTTATTTTGAAAGCTTTCCTTATACTGGTTTGGCAGAGATTTGTTTTGATCTCAAACTAAGAATGTTATAATTGCATCCCAAATGAATGAAACAAATGTATATTCTGCCTGAAGCTCATAGCTTAATCTACTGTACAGAAGCCTACTGTAGTGGATACATAATGCTGCCCTGTCTGTTGCGATCAATCTACCAAACATACTACCCAACAATACGAGCTTAGGGAGCAGGGATAGCATGTTGCTGAACTCCTCTGGGTTAGTTATGGTGTAATTTGCTCACACGACAACGAAAAAGAACTGTCGAATTTCAAGACATTGCAGTCTTCACTGTAATCCTGTAGGGAGTTGGTTCATGGTCCAGTATTATGAGTAGAAACTATACCCTCATCAAGCCAAATGCTCTCTTTTGTTCAATCCATCTGCATGTAATTTAATTAAGTGCCACTTGTGGATGTGCTGTATGCTGTGTGTCATGTGTTGCCACGCTGGCCTGGGTAATGGTGTCTTTCACAGAGAGGAAAAGGAGGTTGTGACCACTGGGCTCACACTGCCATGCCATGATGATTTGATATACCTCGTTCCAAATGATTATGCAAATTGCATTTAAGTGTCATAAAAATAGAATTTTTAGTTTTTCAATTAAACTCATGGATGGTATTGCGTCTCAGGGCTCTTTGGATCATTGAAATCAATCTCAGACACCTGTGATAATTAGTTTGCCAGGTGAGCCCAATCAAAGGAAAACTACTTAAGGAGGACGTTCCACATTATTAAGCAGGCCACAGGTTTCAAGCAATATGGGAAAGAAAAAGGATCTCTCTGCTGCCGAAAAGCGTCAAATAGTGCAATACCTTGGACAAGGTATGAAAACATTAGATATTTCACGAAAACTTAAGCGTGATCATCGTACTGTGAAGAGATTTGTGGCTGAATCAGAGCACAGACGGGTTCGTGCAGATAAAGGCATAAAGAGGAAGGTTTCTGCCAGACAAATTCATCGGATTAGGAGAGCAGCCACTAAAATGCCATTACAAAGCCGCAAACAGGTATTTGAAGCCGCTGGTGCCTCTGGAGTCCCGCGAACCTCAAGGTGTAGGATCCTCCAGAGCTTTGCAGTTGTGCGTAAACCTACTATTCGGCCACCCCTAAACAATGCTCACAAGCAGAAACGGTTGCAGTGGGCTCAGAAATACATGAAGACTAATTTCCAAACAGTCTTGTTTACTGATGAGTGCCGTGCAACCCTGGATGGTCCAGATGGATGGGAGTAGTGGATGGTTGGTGGATGGCCACCATGTCCCAACAAGGCTGCGACATCAGCAAGGAGGTGGCGGAGTCATGTTTTGGGCCGGAATCATGGGGAGAGAGCTGGTAGGCCCTTTTAAGGTCCCTGAAGGTGTGAAAATGACCTCGGCAAAGTATGTAGAGTTTCTGACTGACCACTTTCTTCCATGGTACAAAAAGAAGAACCGTGCCTTTCGTAGCAAAATCATCTTCATGCATGACAATGCACCATGTCATGCTGCAAAGAATACCTCTGTGTCATTGGCTGCTATAGGCATAAAAGGAGAGAAACTCATGGTGTGGCCCCCATCTTCCCCTGACCTCAACCCTATTGAGAACCTTTGGAGCATCCTCAAGCAAAATAATATATGAGGGTGGGAGGCAGTTCACATCAAAACAGCAGCTCTGGGAGGCTATTCTGGCATCCTGCAAAGAAATTCAAGCAGAAACTGTCCAAAAACTCACAAGTTCAATGGATGCAAGAATTGTGAAGGTGATATCAAAGAAGGGGTCCTATGTTAACATGTAACTTGACCTGTTAAGATGTTTTTGTTTGAAATAGCTTTTGATTTCAGTAAATATGACCTCCTAATATGACCTCCTAACCCTAAATTCATCAAATTAAAATGTTTAGTTCTTTACAACCTATAAAATGTTTTGAAACTCTGTTGTGCATAATCATTTGGAACAGTGCATTTTGAGTTTTTTATTTTAAAAAATACTGTTATCATTGGGAGGTTTGTTCAATAAAATTTGAATTATACTCTAACGGTTGATGACTTGAAAAATTATACTGATTGTCATTTGCATCGACTATTTAGGAAAATCTGAGAAACATATAATTTGCATAATAATTTGGAACGCGGTGTAATTAGACCTGTACTGATGACATCAATGGGGCATTTTACGTTTACTCTGCAGAAGTTTGCACAAGAGAGGCAACACCTGATTTATATAAAAATGTACCTCACTCTCAACAGGGGGCCTCCCAGGAGTGCATGCTCAACCCACTCCTGTACTCTCAGAGGTGCCAGTGAAACATACGTAAGTTGATGCAAACAGTAGCCCCGCAATATGAGTTGCTCTGATTGAGTCTCAAACTGGCGACCACTGACTTGTCAACACATAAGACTGTTTCCACAAATACCTGATGTTAACCAGCTACAACACTATCGAAAAGCTAGCAATTCGACAATGCGCGTGGCGAACTCGGTTACAACTCGGTTACACCAGGACAAGAACCTGCCCCTCAACATTTTTTTTATTGATTGAGAATGTTTATTTTGGTCCCTTACACAATTCAGAATACAGATATTAAAAATGTACACAGTC